>NW_027286763.1:65933948-66301448 GCF_022747635.1 Hetaerina americana
TATGCAGTCAAAATTTTATCTTCTTACCATTGGCGAATATGTAATTATTTAAAATATATAGTACTAAATGCGTCAACAGAGAAATAGAAAACGTGAAAACGAAAGTGTATAATGGTAAAGTAATTTTACTGCACACTTTTTGGGATTTAGATATTTAAAACCTGCCTTCTTCATTTATATTCTGCATTATTATTTCACCGAAAATGAAATTTGAGCCTCAAGAAAAATTATCAGCTTTCGCTGAATATGCTGCCATAAATCAACTAACAAAACCCATCTCAATGTTAAAGTTTATGTAGCAATTCATAATATACCTTTACTTCCTTCTGGATTGAAAATTAAGATTGAGATAAGCCATAAATGGAAAATAAATGAGCGACATACCTAGGAAATGTCTGACTTATAATCGGAGTGATCCAAGTACATCTCCCGATTAGTTCCTGTTGACAGCCCAGATTAAAATCCAACTGGTGCGATTCTCTGGATTGCGGGGAAACTTATGTGGAACAAAGAAAGGAACCATCCCACATTCCTGAGTGTATGAAATTAACATGCCCTAGGGGTTAATGCAAGGCGATCTCTACTCTCGCCTATCAAAATCAACCTTCACGATGATTACTATGGTGATGAAAATTATGGCTGAAAATCTATCAAAACCATTGACATCCAAATTGCTGCCTAAGCATTGGCCATTTATGGTTTTAAGAAGTTCATGAAGAGCAAACTATCCTTTACATAATTCGAAAATAAAAATTTCCCACTATTTCCATTACCTTGCTTTTATTCCTTTGGTTACATCCGTTCAAGGGAAAATTTTAATGTAGGTAAGAAAATATCCGACATTCTTTCCCTTTGGCGGTGCTGGTAGTTTCTCATTCTGAGGATTGAAACTATCCCACACACCCGTAACATCCCTCATCCTCCTACCGAGTACCATTGATATATCTGACCTCGGATACGAAATGTTCTTCGTGACCTGCTCTTTAATGCTAAGGTTACCGATTCGAACCTCCTCAAGGTCATTACCACATCTTCATTTTATTCCAATAACTCTGTTTCGAATCAAATCAAGTACAACACCAAGAATCGCAGAGACGTAGAGGTAGATCCCTTCACATAGATGTAAAACAAAATATCATGATAAACACTGAAATATATATTTAGTATTCGAGCTTTTCTACATATGCGTGGATAAAATGGTGAAAGAAGTATGGGAAGATCTGAAGATAAGGATTAAGTCAGTGGTGAATCCATAAAATAAGTTAGGTTTACGAATGGTCTAGCTTAGTTAACGAGCCAGCGAAAGGCTGGCCGAATTAGAAAATTAGAATATCATTAGAAAAATATTACTGAGTGCATTCTAAAACCATTACAAAGGGTATGGGATGAAAAATGATGTAAACAAAACAAAATTTATCAGGTTTTTGAGAAAATGGAAGGTAAAGTTGAACGTTAAAAAAGGAGGAGAAAAAATAGAACAGTTTAGATACTTATAGTGGATGTGTTTGGACCAAGGTGATCAAAGCAATAGGGACATAGGAAGAAGAATTTTGTTAGGCAAAGAAGCCAATCTGTTCACCAGGAGGATAGAGTTGATGACAGGGGCGGTAAGTAAATATATATATAAAGATATAAAGAAAAAACTAGTGAAAGTTTTGATATAACGGGCGTAATTTAGTTCGGCGCCGAAACTTGGACGTCAAAGGAAGATGATGAGCGTAGATTGGAGGATTGCTGAGAGAAATCCAAAGGACGCAGGAAAGATTGATATATACCATTTTGCTTGGCGATGGAATGTTCAAGAGTGTGATACAGGCGAGAATATTAGGCAACCAAAGGAAGGGGGAAAAGGGTAGGCATGTTGGACGGAACGAAGGAAGACAGAATACATACGGAATTGAAGAGCAGTTTAATACATCTTGGGGTGCCAGGTTGTGTCATGTTAGTCGAGGCTAAGAAATATAGCGGTCTTAAGCCGGCGTCCATCCAAAACCTACCTTAAAGGTTAGATTAATGAGTATATATAATGACATAATGCACATGGATCACATGAATTGTATCATAGTTTTTCTACACAGCCGGACTTTCCTAGACAGTTTTTGAAGGCTCAATCAGGGATGTATGAAAGTTGCACAGGAAAAAATTATCATTATTTATTTATTTATTTAGCCTTAGTCCGAAAACAGCACTCTGGCCTTTACATCGGACTATTAACAAAGAATAACAATGGAGACGATTACAAACACCCAAGCCCTAGGTGGAAGAAACCCACCCAGGCGGGAATCGAACCCGCGACCCATGGATTGGCAGACGAGGACGTTACCCCGCCGTTAACCGTCGTTAAACGTTAAACATTAAATTAAGATCTCTTTTGATGTTGCCACTCTAGTACCCCATCATATATTAGCCTTAGGTTTCTTTCAGAGCAATTACTGCAGTGACAATACTGATAATGTAATCAGTAATTATGATTTCCTATTCCGAGGAGATAGACGTTTGCCAATGCAACGCTCATCCTGCATAATATCACCCGGGTTTTCCTACTGTGGCGCACATAAATCCAACTTAAAAAATTTTGCAGATTGGTCACAACTCAGAAGCAATGCTTCACCGACTTTTTTGGAGATAGGAAGTAAAATACAGGAATGATAAATGTATAAAAATTAAAGTCACTATGAGAAAAATATGAATTATTTCAATGCAAGAGTAAGGAAGTCTTTCAGAAAAAATATGCGTTTAATATCTCCAAATATTTACGTTCACTGACTGCATATTGAATATAGCCCTGCATAATATTTCATGATTGTGGTATTCCGTTATAAAAGACTTCCACATATACACGTATTAATGTTCTCAACCGAGACCGCAAACCTAGATCCCCGAGATAAGTCAACGATGAATAATGCTTAAGTAACAAAAAAAACGAAAAGACGAAAATAATTTAAGATTACAAACCTAAGGGAAAATAAGGGAAAAGTAAGAGGAAGAAGATGCGCATGAAATTGAGCATGCAATGACTACTACTAGTACGGGTCTGGGTTTTGTGGGAGGGGGTCGGTCGAAGACTGTAGGATGGATTTCGATTTCGCCATAGAGAGAAATAACCGAGATATGAGGGAAGGGAGAAAATATGAGATGTCCAGAAACTAGAATATTTTCATTGCAGCAAGATGGCACCCTTCTTCTGCCTGACATTCCTCAAAATAGCGTCCTCATTTACTTTTGCACCAATGGTATTACGAGGGTATGTCAATAAATAGCTCGCACAACTGAATCGAAGCAAAAATATTCAAAGGAACATCCTTAAACGTATTTCTTTTTTCTACATATTTACCCTGTACATTTAGACACTTATCCCATCTCTTTGAAACTCCTTGATATCCGGCAGCAAAAAAGTATTTTGTTTGCTTTCACAGCCAACGAGTTACCTCTGTGGCCGAAGTCATCATCATTTTCTAAACGTCGGCCACCCAAATGATTTTTTAGGGACCTGAACAGATGAAAGTCACTAGGAGATAAGTCGTGACTATGGTGGATGTTCCAAGTGTTCCCAATGAAATGTTCGTAACAGCTCTTTTTGTCCGTAACAGCACGTTTGCGACTTATTTATTGACTTGATCTCGTATTTGCATTTTGCCATAAGACGACAGAAAATTTTGACAATCGGTCGCTGAAAACAGGAATTGAATGAAAAAATACACGTTATTTTAACTTGATTTAAGCCCATAGAATCACACAATATTTATTTTAGAAGCTCTTCGGAGGATCGACCCATCAAAATGGTGCTGCGTTAGCTGCTAAAAAAAATATTATTCTATAGTACCAAATAAATTGCATTGCACTGCCTTGTCCATCCGCAGCAAGAAGAACAAGAAAACAGAAAATGTTTACTGTCCTCTGACACGTGGCAAAGATTCTGAGCACACTGTATTTCGTGAATATGAGCTTCCAAACAGCTGAGCCTGAAACAATCGAATGCATTGATGAAGATATTTTTAAACAGAAGACATGAAAAATTTTGGGACATAGCATCAAAGTAGCATCAATTCGAACATAGGAACTCAGTAGAAACTTCCTTACGTGATGGGAATCAGAAATGTTTCAAAAGTTGATTCACAGTTCCTAATCACAATGGAAAACGGAGCCCACAAACTACCTACTTTACATAACACACTCTTTGAAGCGAAGGCTATATACCCGACTGCAAAAGGAACCGAAAATATTTTGAGATGGCCTTTTCCTCGGAGAGAAGAGGATGGTTCGTCTGGCGAGCGAAAGGGTTATACGGCCAGGTGTAACAAGAAAGTTGAGATGGCTCCAGAGTTGAAAGTTGCGCAGTATCCTGGTGTACGTGAGGGCGCCGTGGGAGGGAAGGGAAGGTGGAGTATGGGTGTCAGCGCTAAATAATGAAGAGGATAAAAGATGAGAAAGGGATGTTACGTGTAGGATACGCGGCCGGATAAAAGCACACCAAACTGGAGTCGCCAATGCGCGTGTGAGAAAACGGAATTCTATAAAAACCACGTAAGGCGCCAAATGAACAATTTCAAATCTCCTTGGAGAGAGAGGGTATAAAGTCGACCCTCCATCCATTACAGATTACATGAATACCATCTGTGTATATCTCTATATTAAAAGCATACCTATTGTCATTCGTGTAATGGGCAAATATTCCGCCACTTTTCATGGAAAAAATCAAGATTTTTATGAATCTTCATTTTCTCGTAAAGCAAACGGGTATTTATTGGAGGATTTCGAGCAATAAGAAAGCGGAAAATCCTTAAACACGGCACTAAAGAAATGAGTAAGCCGAAGACGGCACAAATGAAGAAGACGAGAACGAAAACTGGAAGGACTATTTCTCTCTCAGAAAAAGGAAGAAAATAGAGCTTAAAAACTGCTCTAAACCTTGTCATATTAACAAATTTTATGTGAGCATATTATTTTAACTCTATGACAGCGTGTCGTTTCCACTAAGTAAAGCCTGCTCCTGTGACTTTCGCATGTTATAAGTTTATAAAGAATAAAATACACAAAGGTTATCAGAAAAAATCAATAGACTCCTTAACTTAAAATTGATTATAAAGCCAAAGTTAAATTCTGGTTAGATGAGTATAAGTATTTTAAACTTATTTTAAAAAATTTTGCTCAAATATGTTACTGGAAGTGAAAAAGCAATTAAAGATAGATAATATTAAGTATTAATTCATATTAGAGCTATTATACGTATAGTGACACTATATTATATACATATGCACACACATACATACGCACATACCTGTATATAATGGGCTCAGCCCATTATTGTGCCGCTCGTGTGAGTTTTTCCTTACAATCGTATATATATTCCCTAACTTGCCAAATCGTCGTCATATTTTAATTCTCTCTAACACTGGTGCTTCCGCCACGAACTCAAGTTAGCGTGTAGTTTATTTGGTGCATCATGAGAGTTCAAGATACTGCATTGCGTGTTTTTTTTTAGAAATTAAAAGTTTGAGAAGCACTGGTTTAATACGTCATCGTCCAAAAGGAAGTATGTAACTGAGGGTACGAAAGGTCACCAGAGGCGCGTTCATTCACAAGGACCGCTAAAGATTGAACACATACTCGTATATCCGCATAGCATAAGCCTCAAATATTACCATGAAAAAATAAATGGCCCTGTGAGTTAAATGAGTCAGGAAAAGGAGTTTGTAGACCTCGCCAATGGAAGGGAAATGAAGCTCAAGTGATCACGTGGGAAGAGGCTGGGAAAAGGTGAGATAAGAGAGCTAATTATGCGATTATACGGGGAAGCAGCGTATGTGCCCCTTGCAAAGAGGATAAGTCACTGCACACAGGGGGGGGAATATGGCACCGAGGAAGAGAGAGTTTCGCCTCGGCTCCAGTCACCGGTGGATAACGACGAGTGGGCGAAACACTGGAGATTGGGTGAGTGAGAGTTCCGAGATGCCCAAAGAACCTCTCTCGCTACGCCTTATCTTAAATTTGGTTTACCAATTGGAAAAAAGCACTACTAAACTTTAAAACTATGGATGCCAATGCTAGAATATATACCTCGTGCTGTATGGTCGATTTTTTGGGGCAAATACACGAGCGAATAAATGGCGAATGTACTTACCGGTCTAGAGATGTCCAACATATCACTAATACTTACACGTGGACAGCAATCTTGTTGTGTAGGCATAAAGAGTATCCTAAACTTTTGCATAGACTCCTCAATTAATTATTTTAAAAATCCCATTCGCCTCAGGATGATTCAAGGAAAACAAGTAATGTGTATTGTACAAATGAAGAATATTATAATGGCTGTCTTTAAAATCCACAATGCTTGGCCGCCTTAATCAGGTTTGTTCGCGAACCCAAACCTAAAAGTTTCAAATCCTGCTATGGACAAAAGTGCAGTGTAATCCCGTGTGGATCTCCCATTGGAAATCTGGGACCCGTTTCCCATAGCTACATGTTAATTTAAAAGTCCTTGTAATTTGCATATACGGTGTCTTTTGGTGCTAATAAATAGCACAGCACATGCTACTGGATTGCATCATAGATAATTCTAATTTGCAAGCTTTAGATTACATGTAACAATAAGACAGTTTTCAGACGAATTGTAAATCAACCGGTGACAAACAAAGATTTATCGGGATTCCACGAGAAAGTGGGCTTACTCAGGTGTCCAGCAGGTTTTAAGAATATCTTTGAGCGTCATAGATACGAGCTGGTAGGATACCTTCTCAAACTTTTTTTATGATTTTGTTAACGTTCCTTGGAGAACCATTACACAAAGCAGTATGGCAATCGCACTTTCTTGGTCCATCAAAAGGACATTCTGAAGTCGCCAGCGAGTTGTAAATAAATTCTTTAGGTATTCTCTTTTATTTGCTTGTAATACTAGCCGGAGATGGATTCACAGCACAATGACATTAAAAAAAATGCGAGTAATGGGGACTCAACCGAACAAGGTAGCTTGTAGCGAGCAGGCTTAACTTATGCAAAAGAATATTAAGAAATTCATCTGAGAGATGGGACAACAAACTTTTTAAGGCAAGTTGTAGTGTACTTGTAAACCACAAATGGTACAGTTACCAGGATGATCTTTATCATTTTTTACTGATAAAAAGAGCTTCATTGAATGTATGCCATTTCAGAGTTATCAGTCTAGTAGAGATCAAAGGTCACCATATTGATAAGTGGGAGCGTTTACCTCACTCGTTTGTCATATGAAATTACTAATTCAGGGTAAGAAGTATATCTCCTTCCAATTTACTACCCTCTGTCTTATGTACTATAATATTTGCTGAAATTATGAGTTTAAAAGCGATATTGATAAGTTATTAATCATTTTGTATTAATTAAATAATAATGCAATACTGTCAAAAACATAAAGCAGATTTTTCTTTATTTTGATAACAAAATATTTCGTTTTTTCTTAATTCTATTCATATTTCCCTTAGGTATAACGCCAACACAAATTGAAAATGACTTAAAATTAGCTTAAAAGTCCATACACATCATAAAGAATTAGTAATACAGCAAACATGTCTCTTACTAATTATTTCAATCAATGTATATATCTCAGGCCTACTTTGGAACTTACAGTTGGTTCCCCAATAATAATTTACCAGTGTATCATTAAATTAACAAATTTAAGTTATTTAATCAGCTTCTCTACAACAAATGGCAAATAGGAAATGATTACAAGTTTTTTAACAAAGTAAATTTGAAAAATATACCTGTCTCTATCAAATACCGGGTAAAATATGGATATATTTATACACGCGGAGGGTGATGTATTTTCTTTTCCCTGCCAAACTGAGTGATTTTCGATAAAAAATAATGAAGACGTAATTTCAGTTAAAATTCCATCATTGAAACTAGTTTCATAGGATTTTATAGAAAATTCATTCTTGAATTGAATATTTTACGATTCATTTGTAACCAAAAGCCACTAAACATTTTCACTGTACGGAAAGTGTTCCGATGCAATGGCCACGAATTGTGTCACCAGGATGCATAGCAAACTAGGATGACCAAGGCTTGGAAAGGAATCTTAAGGTGTCAAATACTTACGGTTTGCAAACATCGTGTTTACCAACGGAATGCTGGGTTAAATACCTAAGCGGTCACTCTGTGAGAGTAAAAAACAGATTAGAAAATGGAATAGAGTCATTCTCAGCCGCCCCCAGGGGAAAACTGGGACGGGTTTAGCTTGAAAGCGGGAATCATATACGAATGGATGGAAAATTATGACGCCGTGAAAACTATCGTAAGACTCGAGGTTTGATTACATTTTTTCAGTTGGAATCCACGGGCATCCGTGGTATTATCCGGAAACCGCCGCCTACTCTATAGTACTCGTATACTATATATCAGAAAGGAACAATAAACAAGTCACTTCCACCAATAGGACCCGTTTCCGAAGTTTCTTCTTTGTTTTACAACCCCTTCATAAGCAAAAGATCACGTTTTGTACCCTTTTCTTTCTTCTTTCAAATTGTAATACGCGAGTCCATGCTTTCTTCTTCATTTGCGATGCACATGCCTATATACCCAAGTGACAAAACTAGCCCATGCATGCGAAAGTAGCAATTATCACTTCAACCCACAGTTCAGAGGTTTCTAAGATTTATAAGTGACTCGTAACGGTTAAATTCATGTCAAAAGGATGTAATCGACTTATAAGATAAATTGCAGGATGTTTAAGGTAACGGATAAGTGGTGAACATTTTGTTCTAACAATTTTCATAACTCACCTAATAGATGATATTTTGACACGGTGACAAGATAAAAAAATTACATTAGTATTAATTAAACTAATTGTACAAAACACAATCACTACATAAAATACTTCTATCAATATTGAACTATTTCTTCCTCAGTTTATTTACTTCTATAAATAGTGAACTATCTCTTCCTCCGTTTATTTAAAAGAAATTAAAGGCTAGTCACTGAAGCCAAAGCCATTACTTAAACAGTTATTAATAATGAATCGCACACGATTCACGTGTACATGACATCTCGTGCGAGCAACTTGCAGCTGGCACTTATACTTCTTATTTGGGTCTCCATTAACTTAAGTGTCTTGGAAATGAAAAAATAGTAACTTTGTAATGCCACAGAAAATGCATTTCGATACGACTCGGGTTTCGGCGTTCAGCGTCGAAACTTAGGTCGTATCGAAATAAATTTTCTATGGAATCACAAAGTTACTATTTTTTTCATTTCCAATATGAATCGATTCCATCAAGTTACGCCTGCAACCATCAACTTTATTGTAAGAAATATTTTTGGAACTTTAAATCTAAATTTATAGGAAAAAATAAAGGAGTACCACTGAAACACCGGTTCCCTACGCAATAACCATTAACTTCGGAGAAAAGATATCACTGCGCATTGGTCGCGGTGACTATATTGGGAACGTTAGGTATAGGTAAGCTACATACTCTGTGTGCATGGTTATGTGACGCTTACGTTTACTATAGCGATAAAATATTTATTTTATATCAATATGATCCCTGTCAGTTTTCATTTTCATAATTAATCTCAATCAAAATCTTTTACTGTAAATTTTTAGTTGAAATTTAGTGTATTTTGGCACTAACAGGCATAAACACACATATATATGTGTATTAATGTATCTATGTATATTAAGTGTCACTTGACCATGCACTCAGAGAATGTACCTTGCCTGGGTACACCTAACGTTCCCAATATAGTCGCCGAGACCAATGCTCCGTGATAACCTTTCTCCAAAGTTAATGGTCAGTGATGTCCAAAATCTAACACCATCAATACAACCTCGCTTCCTGATGGGATGAAATGAAACTGACTCTTAAGTATATTATTTAAAGGTCTGTTCCTGTGAGATAAGCTGGCATGAGTAGGATGAATTATACTGAAAACACACCCAAAAAAAATTCTTCAAATAACTATTATTGATAATACACCTGTTAAGGTAGGTTTTGGATGGGCACAAGTTACGAAGTTACCAAACTATGCAGCAGCAATTGCCTTGCCTCTTCTAAAAAAACACAACCTAACATCCAACCTACAATAAAGCCCTCTTCAATTCTGCATACTTCCTTCCTCCCTTAATTATGGGCTCACATTCCACGTTGTACTTACATTCTAGCTTCATATTATGCTACCCGATTTGAAGAGTTAACGCAAATGGTAACGGATCCACTCACCCAAATGGCAAATATAAGTCAGAATATCAGAAAGGCAACACATTCCCCTTTTACTGATTTGCAACCGATCCCTTCCGAGCTGTCACCCCAAAAGACAAATAATAGCTCCCAAAATCTCTCCTTGAAATTATACTCTTCGATATAGGTTTTCGTAAACCTACAGCGATTATTATACGTCTTATTCAATGGGCCTCCGCTCTACAAAGAGAAAATGCGAATCAAAATGTCCGTTCCTCTAACTAGTTCCTTCGCCAGGTCCTACAGCTCTCTTTGCTTTCCTTGCCTTCACATCTTCTCACCCTCTCCAACACTCAACCTCCATACCTACCCAATAACTTCCCTCCCGCGACCTCCCTTCCCCCCACACCACACTCCCCTCAGCCCCCCTCACTCACCATACTCCCCTCCCCTTCACCCCATCCCCTTCCATTCTCAAACCCCCTTTCACCAGACACTCCTCCTCACCAAACCATCCTACCCCTCTCTCGCCTCCTTCGCTTATAAAAGAGAGACCGTGGACCCAAAGCCGGCTTCGTTCTGTGCAACTCGTCCTGGCGCCCGGAAGTGACTTCAACGACTACATCGAAAACGAGCTAAACAATAAACGCAGCCGGCGTCGCTGAAGGGGGCCCACAGAGGCGACGAAGACAAGGCATTTTCGCTTCCCGAGACTTGGGAGAGCCAACGGAGATGGGGAGCCGCAGGGTGTCGCGACACCCGTTCCTCTGTCTTCTGGCCTTCGCCGTCCTCAGTGCTCGTAAGTAGATCGGGAGCGGGATTGAGAGAGCCTTGTGCCAACCGCTGCCGCCGGTGGAATGCAGCTAGGGACGGCGAGGAGGTTTTTCGCTAGCCATTCTAGTCATTAACATTGAAATGCAGAGAAACGTGCATGTCCCGTAAACATTTCAACGTAGTCGTTCTCCTAGCTGAAACATGACCAGGCTCCCCGTCTTAACTCATGCTTTCGAAACGGATTAAAATTGTCTCTCGAAGAATGAGAACATGAAACAGTTTGGTTTTGAACGCACTTTAATTATTTTCGGATTTCGCCGAAAAAAACAATCATGAATCAAAATAAATGTCTGACCTGAATTTTTCCCTTGGTTGTATTTTTCAACGAACTGAATGAGCTTCAACTACCATAAGCCTCAGTTTGAACTACCTTCGGTGTCCACCAGCTTAGTAGGAGAATTCTTGCATAGCAATTTTACATCGAAAAGCCTCAAAACTTTTACAATATTCTTCCCTACGTCAATTGACAACATCAATATCCAATTTCTATCTCACTTAAAAATAAACAGAAATAGTAATCATAAGTTGACCACTTCATTTTATCGCATTTAAATCGTAATTTATAGGATATTGTAAAACAATGTTGTGGTCACATTAAAAATAAATAATTAGTTGCGACCGGCAACTATTATTATAGTATTCGTATATATGTATGCATAGGAATAATATATATATATATATATATATATATATATATATATATATATATATATATATATATATATGTATCTAACTCAAATATATGTAGAAAACACAAAATAACCCTCACATTTAAGATAGCCTGACCGGAAGAAGGTCTAGAGAGGGCTGAAAGCTAAAACTGTCTTAAATGTGAGTGTCCTTTTTACGACTTTTCTAGGCATATTTTTATGTTCTACTTTACCGTCCAAGTGTTATATTGCTCTCGTGAGTGCTTCTAAATCATCGATTTATATATATATATATATATATATATATATATATATATATATATATATATATATATATATATATATGTATATATATATATATATATATGCATACATGTGTGTGTGTGTGTGTAAATAATAGAGAACTTTTTATGACACTGTTTATCGCCTACAATCATCGTTTGTCTAATTATTAAAGGTCTCTGTGATACTTGTAGCACTCAAAACATTTTACGGTGCATCGTTATACTTTTGCATACGTCAAAGGATAGATTGTTTCGTGGCAATCACTAATTAACGTAAATGAATTCAGAGTCTTCAATGATATCACTTGAGGAATAACAGTAGCCTGGCGGCTTGCCATGTAATTGTTTGCGAGTCATCTTGAATCGCTTCCTCAAAGAAAAATATCTTCCTCAAAGAGAAGAACAAGCGAGTGAATGGTGAGAGTGAAAACCTTCCAGCCGAAGAGTATAGCTTCGTCAGCACGTCAACTACCCTTCTCTTGAAAATAAACTCTCAGAAAGTGACATGCTTAGAGAGCTGCTCGTTCAAAGCTATAGTCGTGAAACAGCCGCCGTCCATTATCAACTCATAGACCTTCACTGAAACCGTTATAAAATAAGCGATGTAAAAGATGAAGCCCCAGGGACAATAGTTAGAGCTCGTATAATTTGTATCAGTTATTTTGCGCTTAGAGAAATAATTCATTTCTCAGACCACGGAAAACCTTATTGGTGAATAAAGTCGAGGAAAGCGTGATATATATTCTTAGAAATTTAAAGTTTATCCCTAAACGAATTGCTCAACGTTCTCCATTCAATAATGCTCGTTTATACATGTATGTATATATATATGTGCCATATATATGCGTATACCTATACATATAAACCATAAAAACAGTAATCAACCCGAAGATCGGTTTGGTAGGTGATGGGAGAGTTCATCCATTACGAAGCCCGACGGCGTGTGAAATTCACACATCAGGGTAGGGGGCCAGTGCCTATCCCTGTGCCGGTTATGGTTTCCCAGGATGATCTGGTACCCAAAAAATCACATTGCTTTGGTGGAGCTAATTATATTTATTTCAGAGATGCTTGTCCGGGAATCGAACCCGGGCTCTCCGGTCAGTAGTCCGATGCTCTACCTCTGTACTACGGCGGCCCATTTATATATATATATATATATATATATATATATATATATATATATATATATATATAATAGTTATTATAACGGCGAAACGTGCATTTATGAATAAACGATATAAGGACCAACCGCATTAGCCTACTTAAACCGCTTAAATCTCCGAGATGAGTTGTAGTATATCTGTGTAATCCCGATATGAAATATGTCCTTATTCTATCTATGGATGAAAACCACTTGAAATTTTTCTTTAACATTATAAACTCATGCTGAAAATTTTTCACAAAAAGATGAACGGGTTGTAAGTGCTTAATAATAATATAAGTGGGTGCAAATCATACGGAGAGATAAAATACCCTACGTATATCGGCGGAAAGGATACGAAATATCGTGTACTGGAAAAAATAGGTAAGAGGATAATTACAAGTTTTCAAGTATCAAAATTTATTCTCTTTATGATTAAATTTCATGATATTTTTCATTCAATTGATGATTCAAAACTTATAAATTTTAGAGTTCAGAAAAAACATTGAGTATGCAAAATATAGAGAGTTCATTTTAATTTTTTGAGAAACAATTTTTAGCGTTGACAAATAATGAAACTTCAATCGAATTGATACAAAAGAAACAACACCGATATAAATGTTATAAAATTGAAACAATCTTAAAATTACGTGTACCGTGGGATGATATTTCAGGATGAAGCAAGCTGTTGTAGATGGAAGTTCGTGTTTAAACGTTAATTGGCATGAAGTGATTGGCGTGCACAACTGTAACTAAAGTAATAAAGGGATAAAGTAATCTAATATTTGATAATAACGTAGGATTCAATTGAGTATCACTAGTTCGATGTGTCAGGGCTTTCAGTACCTCAACACGCTCGCTGTCTCCTTGAGCTGATTGCTTTTTTCCGTTCAGGAGATAGGTGGAAGTGGTTCGAATGAAATTTTATGCTACGTATATTTTATTTGATATTCGCGCAGGAAATACAGGGATAAGATTGAAACGGATTAATGATTCCCACAAAGAAGACTATTTAAATGTATAGTTTAATATTTGCATGATAACCATGTCGACGCTGAATAGATAAGTACGTATACGTTATTTTACCATATAAGCACGATTATATTCAGCAATATTACAAGATGCAGTATATTAATTTATATATATATATATATATATATATATATATATATATATATATATATATATATATACTTGAATCCGGATCGAAAAACCAGAGAGGAATTGCATATAAGGAAAATGTGCACGAAGCGTGTTCAGCCGTAATTCAAGTATATTTCCCAATACTGACTCCATGTGCAACGAACTACGTCATTCCACTTTAAATTGATATTTGCATTAGTATAACCCTTCTTTGAGACGTGTGATATCGACAAATGTCATCAAAAGAAAAAGCAATCATACATTTTAAAATCAGGTAGAGCGTTATACTCACATTTCCAGACTGATGTTTTTGGTTATCGATTTATCATAACAATACATATGAAAAATCAGAACGAATTTATTCAAAATTAATTATCTAAATTAAAATTCAAAAGTTTATTTGTAATTAAAATTCCTCAGTTTCTTGGATATAATGAATATACTAGATTAATTTTCTAACTTTGGTTACCTCGCCAATTTCATGCAAACATAAAGGTTTAGTTTAAATGATCCATCAATAACAGTGACAGCTGGGATAAAAATGGATAGACCTCATATCCAATCGATGCCAGAATCCTCATTAACATCACCAAGCAAACATTCAAACACTGTCTCATGATGATGCGATACTGCAGAGATACACACTTTACATTGAATCAAACTCAGGCCGGCATGTATATTTTACCAAACCAAACCACTCCACTGCAGAGCGATAATAGATACGTGACACAAATAAGAAGAGATCAGAGCAATCGCCATTTCACCTCAGCTAAGTTATTCCTTATTACTTTGTCCTTGTACATTCAGACCACCATCGGCCCATGGAATACGGTGAGCGGTTATGTTTTAATGGGTAAGAATGAAGGTAAAACGAGCGTTTAGCCGCCATCGGCGCTTTCAGAGACTTCCAAGAAGAAGGTTCCCGCAGCGCCAAAAATAAGAACGATATTGCCCGAGGGGAAGACCACAAGGTGGAAGAGCTGGCTACCTTGTTCTCCCTGGCATCAGAAACTCGGAGAAAGTGAGGGAGGAGGTTGAAAAAAGAAATACAGCAGAGAGAGATAGGGAGAAAGTAACGACGCACTGGGCAAGAATAAACAAATGCTGAAAGACATCAGCTCAACGGAGTCTCTAAAAGAGAAGCCAAATAAAGCTGTGCGTTAGTTACTTGAGTTTTTGACGAGAGTATAATTGGATTGTTTCCTCTATCACGGTGCGCTTGCTCCCAAAAAATTGGTTACCAAAAAATGGTGGGCACAGCCGGCGACTCGTTAAATATATAGGTTACGTGACGTGATTGCCGCTGAGGAAATCAAGGTCACATATGCAGGAGCTCTCACCTGGCTTGTGCGTCGGGCTCAAGAGGCCCGATTATTGTGTCTGTCGAATGTCAAGGGTTATTTGTTTGCCGGAAACTTACACTGAATGCTAGAAAAGTGAAAACCGTTCTCCTGTCCGGCCATACCTTTCCGTGTGTTTTTTCTACGCCCACCAGGAAGCACACAATCTGCAGATTCACTATCACACTACACATGGAGAGAGCTCATTTAACTCCATCATCTTTCGTAATGAAATCTTCACAGTTTTACTCTAGAGCCTTTCTGACGGAGAAGAAATAGTTATGCATAGCTCATGGAACGTTTTGGTAAAAATAAAAGTTTATATTACACCAGTCATACCTGCTCTAGACATTTTTCATGTAGAACAATTTATGAGTCCATGTTTTGGTAATAAATGAAAAAATTCAAGACTTGGACTAAGGTGGCACCACGCGATCAATGACTTGTACAAGAAGAAATACAAATACTGTTCGCATTACCAGTGGTTGAGATTAAATTTTCGCGGCGCATTACCCACCATTCTGAGAGTGAATAAGTGGAAATTCTCTTTTTTACTTTCATTATTGCCAACCCCGCCGGACCTGAGCGATTGTTTGACGAAGTAGGTTGAAGTATTTTCTTTGGGAAAGAGTTTCGCTCGTGTCAAGAGAACTGATGAAGTAAAAAAATCATCGGTTAAACTTAAAAAAGAATGCCTTTCAAAATTATTGCATAAACTGCCTTTGAAACTAGCACAAAAATTCATTCGTAAAAGACGTCAACATTATGGAACAAAAAAGGCTATACTGATGTTTGTTTCCTTTTCAAGTTACCTTGAATATTTCTTTAAGTTGTTTCTGTAATTCTGAACGCTAATGAGCCGAAAATTATAAGTATGGAAACGTTTTTTTAAATATAAGTATCTTTATAATAGCTTAGCCAATCTATAGAAAATACAAATCCAATTTACGTGGTGATTTCTGATGCTGCTTTGTGAAAAGAAATTCGCGGTAAGTTTAAGCAATTTTTTATGATGACGTTTTGCATCTAAACCTAGGTCATGACTTTCAAATTTATATGAAGTTGAACGGAAGTTTATTATTTAACCCGAGTATCTTCCGGTAGTAACTCTAAAAGTTTCTCTCTATCTATCACTCAATTAAAAAAATAGAATCGACAGCCCGCAAGTACTACTTTAATTACAATTAGGACTGAAATTGAATGAAAAATTAAGATAAACATTGTTTATATTTGATCCTATAAAACTGAAATAAAGGAATTTCTTTCTCTTGTTCTAAAAATAGGCATTTAAACGAAAAATTAATTTTCCGTAGGAATACATACGTAATCACAAATTTTTAGGTACATACAGGCATTGATTAAATTCCTATCACCTCCAGAATGCACAGTTATTCAATTTCATTTTTCTCGTACCCGATTTATTCAAATTTAAAGATACTTTATGGGATATGGCCATAGTCTAAATTCTTGAAAATAATCATGGAATTATGAAAACTATACGAATTTAAGTTACTACAGCGTTGAGCGCTGCTGAAGGGAAAGGACATAAATATTTTGAATATATATATATATATATATACACACAAACATAAATATATTTAAAACGTTTGACGTGGCGTCCGCCACACAAATCTATTGCATTGGACCCACATGACGCGCTTTAAGTATCACTTATGCGCGCAGTAAATAGTAACGCATGCAGTAAATATTGCCTCGATTTCATACAGCCATTTATTACAAAAAATAAAAATCTAACGTAACCCCAATTATCCTCTAATTGCCGATAGATGGATTACTTTATACGCTTTCGAAATATTTTTCCTATGGTTTCTACTTTTTCTTTACTTTCTTTACTTATGGGTTAAATGGAAGAAGGGACCATTTGGTCTCAATTTGCCCAAATAAAGACCACTATCTATCTATCTATCAATCTACTTTTGTCGGGAAATTAATTCATCTTTGAACCATTCTATTGGATTACTGAGTATCACTTAATGGAGTGGAAAATGTAAAATTGAATAAAAATTGCATTTACTAATCAGGGAACAAAATCTAGTGAACAGGATCCGCAACTTAAGTATCAGGATAGAGGAATTGGAGAGAAGAATTCGTTTTTAGTTTAATGGTAGAAAAAAAACCGAAGGCTAGACAACAAAGGACGAAGGAAAGATAACAAAAAGAAGAACACTGACAGCCTTTATACCTAGTATATCTCGATTTCAAAGCTAATATTAATATTAATTAATGAATATTTATATTAATACCCACTTATTTATTAATAATAAGCGGATATCAACTCATTATTTTGGATAAAGCTCCAGAAAAAGGTTTTCAACTAAAAATGAATCCTGTTACGCAAATATCGTAAATGAGATGATTATGATAACAAAATGAAAAAGTAGCGCAAGAGTTCTGTTTCGTTCCCGATGGACTGAGTGCAATCCGCTGCGTTTCTTGCCAACAAAAAAGCTTCCCCTTACCATATATGAAAACCCTCTGCGGTCATCAAGAGCAGGAATTCGCATCACTGCTTAAACTCCCTCGCCTCGCCACCGCAATATCCAAAGGGCTCTCTTGAGGATGTGCTCCGGCTAGAACCGAAGCAGTAGGCAGGTAATGCAAGAGAATGGAGCGCCGGACATTGCCCAAAGGGCTGATGGGTACGCTGGATAGTGCTGATTCCTTCGTTAGACGATAACAGGAAGGGAAAGCCAGTCTCGCTGGCAGGAGAGAAATCCCACCGCCTTTGGGAGGTCGAAGGACGTAAACGAGCTTCGGGATATAGGTTTGATGAACCGGACGAGCGGGGTTTTCATGGATTTATCTTAAAGGCTCTAGGAAACCCACCCCTATAAAATCCTTGGACATGCACCAACAAGGTCTAGAAGAGTCATTTTCGTCTTAAGTATACTTCAGATATGGCGTGGGCACTTGCACTACAGAGTGCTGATGATGAGAGGCTATTTCATATTTTCCAGAGGTCAGCTGGAATTAATCGAATTATATTCAAATAATTTCCTATCACATCACGCTATCATACAATACTATTTAAGAATGCTTCTTGCAAATAATACGTTTTCAAGGATCCGATGTCAACCATTTATGTATGTTCATATGCTCCATATAAGTTACCACTAAGATAGTCATTTAAATTCAGCCAATAAAACAATATACCAAAAAGTACATTGATACAGCAAGACACTATGCGGCTTCTAATATGCTGCCTTATGTAGCACAGTGCATCAAAATCAATAAATTATTTATCATTCAAAAATAATATAAAATTATAAATATTAAGAAGATATTCATAAGAATGGTAAGATAAAAAGTGAATTCTAATTCTTAAGCACCCAAAATCTAATATTATACTAATAGTCATAATTGGTAGCATCATGATTTTGATTGTCTGCGCCTCATTAGAATATTACTCTGATAAGTAACGTCTTGTACGTAACCAACGATGAATATTCATAATCATATCCTCGTATTTAAAGCTGTTGATACAAACATTTTTTACGCAAACAATATCGACTACTCTGGCTGTTCAGCTGCCATCAATGGTTCTAACTTTTTAAAGGAAATCAGCCAGAATTTTCACTCTGCTCAAGTTTCCAAGGTATTCACAGCGAGAATATCTCTTCTTCCGACAGCAGAAGATAATTATGAATCATTTCTAAACACTTTCACTTAATTCATGCATTCAACTTTCTTTCTCAGGTACACCTTTTTCCAAATGGAAAATAGCATGAGGAGCTTTGTTCCCCATGCTATTTTCTGTTCTAAGTTTTCTATGCGCAATTAAAATGGCTCGGTATTTCACAAGCATGATACATTTGCAAATGTAAACTTTTTGTTAATATTATAACGGAGTCATGTTCAAGGTCCAAAATTACATGAAACTTTATGCAAGAGGTTACCCTACTTAATCATTACCGTACGTGAATTTCAACAATCCAAGTTTCATAACCTTGTTTTAAGCAGGAATCAATACTTCAATATTAGGCCATTACTTTTCAAAAACCATCATGAAAATCTGTCGTCTGATTATAATAGTCACTAAAGGAACTGATATTTATACGATTTTTGCAATTTTCATACCTTGCTAGACCAGTTAATGATCATAAAACCGTTAAGAAAAATTAATAACGCGATAAATTCAACCTTTCCCGATAACTGATTACATTACTCTTTTTAACTTAAATTTTAGTTTTCAATATATATGCAAGTTTTTTTCTTTTTAATTTAAAAGAGAAAGTGCCAAAATGGCATACCTTATAACGAATATTAAACAAAATGAGTGATGAATATATGAAGTGTAGGGAATGGACTCCCAAATTGTAACAGCTGTTGAGATCAAACGCGTTGACCGATATACTGCGTGTTTCCTAACCAGCTTACTTAAAAATAAAGTAAGATGACATAGCATTTGCACAGAAGCATTCCAAAGGTCATGCGTGTATCACTTTCGTGGTCCAACAAGTCCAGGCCCCTGTAGACACAGAATGTTTGACATGAATATGTCGGTTAGGTTCGACAAAAATACCGTTTTAATCAATTCGCGAAATCGGCTTCCTCAAATTAATGTCTCACGTTTGAGTTTTCCTTCCCGACTTCCGCTTTACCAACAGCCACCAACGTCGAGAGAGAGAGAGACAGGGGCGGCATAACTTTCATCACTTAATGCCCTCCTTTAAATGGGCCATGCCACTTTCCACTGCTGCATTCTAAATTAGTATTTTCCTTCCTTCCTCGGGGCGAAGCACCAAAGAGGAAACCCAAACAATGGAGGAAGGTGTTACAAACCAGAGCATTTTTTTTCAGTGGCAGTCGAGCCTAGAGGCATAGGGAGGAGCTCGCAAGAGAAGAGGGAGATTCCAGAGACGGAAGAGCAGATAAACAAAAGGAGGGCGTACGGCAAGAGCAGAATCGGAAATCGTGTTTGGGATGGTCGCGATTCCAAGGGATCCGAGTTGTTTGGCGAGAGAAGACGGTCAACTTGAGAAAAAGAATCATTATTAGGCCGCAGCTGTGGGATTTATATAATGGAATGGGAAAAATGCGGATGAAAAGAGTGGAGATTCGGGAGTTATTGAACTCTCTTTTTGTCACCATTTCCAATTACCCCTTAGCCGTGATACCAGGGCATCATTTTTTTAGGGGGAATCCTCTCCGCGAGCCTTCGACTCCGTTTTTTCTTTGCCCCCAGCCGCGAAATGTCATGATCGCAAGGTCCATTTAACCGAGTAAATACTGCCCTGCACAATTCTAGCGCAGCACGCTTTGGTGGCGAAAATGAGACGTGAAACAATTTTAAATCCACTTTAGCTCTTAACCGCAGTCCATCATTTTGTGGGCACGTTCGAGATGTGGTCTTTTCGGCGAAGTGTCTCTGCATGTTCTCATGCTTCTACCGCAAGAGGCGAACGACTTCACAGGGAATGGCTTTCCAAAACTCAATACTGATATCTTGCGTTTGACTCTCCTGAACGTTAGGTTCACTGAGAATATTCAGTAAAATGAAGCTGACGATTTTAGACTAAGTTTCTTCGATGAAGTTGAGAGATAGGTGAACTGAGCAACCGTTACGGAGGAACTTTTGCCCCGTTTCCTCTCAATCAAAAAAAAACAAAATTTCCAGTCGGATAACTAATAGATTATATTGAGGCCGTTTTAAAGTGTATGAGTACTTCTCGAAATGTTATTATTTTCTTCAAAACTAATAGACATTTAATTTCCTCGTCCTTGAAAATCCCATTTCACGTCGACACAAATTTCCCTTACCCATTGCATCCGGTTTCGTGATTTCATTCGGAATGTTTTGCTTGACTTAATAGAGTCACTAGCAGATCATCTCTTAAGTTACAGAAAATCTAAATAAACAAGGTAGCATTGCAAGGAAAATAACTGCTCTGATCTCAACCGCTAGGCACCCTTTTGCCTGCCTAAATTACTGCACAGAATAAAGAACTTAAAAAAATTCAAAATTAAATAAAATACCGGTATAAAATGGAATTATATCAATCTGAGAGTTTTTTCCATTCAAAAAAGTTTAGTAAAATTTTTAAAATATAAATAATATCTGACCATAACCCACATGAAAAATTGAAAGTCTACCCAATCTGAATTGACTTCCAGACTAATAGTCGAAATTTACAGCTGCAATATAGAGTTAACTTAATTTAATGACGAGGAGGAGGAATTGCATATCAACTCTTATACGGATTCTCAAGAGTTTGTTTACCAGATAAACAAATCTCAAATAAATTTAATTGCAGTTTAGAAATTCGCTTTATCAATCATTCAAAATTGATTTCAATGATTTCGCCAAAAAGTGTTGGAACCTTTAATATTCTTATTTAAAACTTTTATTTCTATGCATCGGTTTATAGTTCATAATTATATAAATTGTATTCAGTAACCTAAATGCGTGTTGCATTCCACTTATAATTCGGAACTGCCCTATGAGTTCGCCTAAAATTGATTTTGGAAGGTATTCTGCAAGAGAAATTTAACAGTCATTTTGGCTGTAAAAGGTACGACCCCGAGATACTACATACATAGATACTAATTCCAAAAGGAAAGAATTGCAGTACAATGATCAAATCCTGATGAGCTGACCGCCGATGAACCATTCTTCTCGCTAACTACATAGCATCCGAGAGGCAAAAGAATAGTCTTCTTCCAGAAAAGAATACTCCTCTTCTTGACCGAAGGAAATGGAGGCACGGCCGACCCAAATGGTGACGGTTGCACTAACAAGACAAAGGAGTGGGAAGTGAAGCTGTACGATACCACTCGGCAGAGAATGGGAGAGAAAACGTGGGATGGGGGAGGGGATAAGGGCACCTCTCAGTAGGAGGCAGGGAGGAGAGGAAGGTAGAGGAGAGGAAGGGGTGGGAATAGAGTCATCAACGGATAGAGAGCGCCCACTGCATTTCTCCCCGGGATGTTTCCTAATATGCATCTTAATCGGAGCGGAGCTGCCCTGACGAAATGCGTGTTGGTGGCCTGGTAGCAAAAGGAAGGAGATACGGTTTAGTTCGCAAGCCTCTGTTTTACAACGGCGGAAGAGTGCAAAAAAAAAGACTAATGCAAGCCGAGTCGTTTTGAATTAAGGGAGTAAATAGGAGATGCACGGAAAAGAAAGGAGCTTCAGTAATGGCATAGGTATTGAGGCCGGAAGGGGGAGGGGTAGGAGTTGCATAAAAAGATTTGTTTTCAAAAGATCCTTCGGTGAAAACCCGAGAGAGGTGAACGAGAAAGATAGAGGGGGGGAGAAAGGAGAGGCTTGGGGTTTAGAACGGAGAAAAGCCGAGATAGTAGATGAATATGCGACATCTGGAAGAGACGAGATCTTTTAAAAATTGCTACTTGAGCATGGGAAGAGAAAACTCTTATTTATTTATACCTTCACTTTCTAAATTAAGTTCACGGCGATGGAATTGTCGAGATTATTCTTCCTGAACGTCGAGTGTGAAAACAGGGAATTTCCGCTCACAAATTCTCAGAATTTATGGCAGCATTAATATGGTAAACAAAAGGGGGAGTTATCTTTTTAAAATATTAAAATATCCTTCAAATAAATATGCAGCGGTTAAAAATTTCTCGGGCATTTGAATGAATGTCTTACGGAAGAACCAAAATGTAATCAAGCCTAAGGTATCAGTTTAGGCACACGGAACACATTTTTTGAACAAAAGATTTGGTTAAAAATTCAGGTTATGTTAAACAAAATATTTTTGCTCAGTTCAATTGTTTTATTAAATAAAATCTTTGTTTTTTGAGTAAAGATACATATCAATGAAAAAAAATTCCAAATGAAAATATTCCTATTTAAATGGGAGAGACAAAATAGAAAGATGTATGAATCAATATTTCTTCTACTTTATTGGACGAATCTTTTGAGATATTTTTCATGAATCAAATCAAAATATTAGTGAATAAACAACACTACTTTAACGCAGTACTTCGCAATTTCAGCCATGTAAATAAGTGCAAATTGGAGCTTTCTTATGATATAATTTTGGAAATAGGACGAAATGAAATAACGCAAAATACGACTAGGTGAAATGAATAGGATTATTCCTCATTACCTCTGGTGTAAGTTTGTAGAACTGGGTAATAATTCTACCAATATGGTTTCTATTTGTCACCTATTAAAATAATTATAAAACTATATCTTCATGCAACCACAGGATAAACGATAAATTTATTCATTCGGGGAAAACTAAGAAAAGTCACGTTTAGGTCGTTCACCGAATTTTGAATTTTTCTTCTACCTTTGTAAATTATGACGTAGGTACAAATACGCAGAATCAAATAAATCTATGACCAGGAATTAAAGTTAATGATCACGATATTTGGACTATCTAATCTAGTATGTCAACATTTGTAAGTTAGCAAGAAAAATCTAGCTTGAAATAAATTTCTAACATTTGTAATTGAAAATAATTGACTGCATTTCCTGATAAAGATCTGAAAAAGCAAGTTTAAAAGGTAGCTTTAAGAATAAAGTCAATGAATCGCACCTTACTTGAAAATAATTTGATTCATTCACTGATATTTACCTTGACCAAAGAGGAGAGAAAATGAGATTTTCAAAGAACGCATGATTACAAAGAAAGATATGTTAGGAATGGAACAAGTAAAAACTGCTAGCCGTTATGAAGATTATCAGACTTCCTGCGCTCCCAACCATATAATATAAGCAATTAG
Source organism: Hetaerina americana (assembly GCF_022747635.1). Classification (NCBI taxonomy): domain Eukaryota; kingdom Metazoa; phylum Arthropoda; class Insecta; order Odonata; family Calopterygidae; genus Hetaerina; species Hetaerina americana. The sequence goes on from NW_027286763.1 coordinate 65,958,207, forward strand.
GTTAATATAAATAAAGGCAATAGAGTAAATATTATCCACTTGGCGGGTCGTTATAAGCAGCCAACGGTAAAAGGAGAGTGTGTAGAGAAGTTTGGAGTAGAGGTCACACAGTTAGGGAACGGAAGAGGATGAGTTAAATACATAAAAAAACGAACAAATGTGCATGCATAGTCTTTTTCCTGGTGAGTGAAAGTTCGCAGATTGGTGAGAAAGGGAAAGATGATGGGAATCTGGGCGCCTTAGGTGCTGCTGCGATTGCCGTCGCTCGAGTGACTTTCGATCATCCTTATTCTCACTGAATTCCGGAAATGTGCCCACGTCACATTATTTCATGGCTTTATAACCTCATTTTATGCTTTTTGTGGCACATTTTCGCTTTACTACTGCCCGCGGTATGGCAAAATATACTTTTCAATCCTCTAATCCCTTGACTAACCACCCAGTTGTCCTCGATTCCCGATGGCAAGGTGGTTCGCAAACTACAGCCCTCATCTAAGCTCCAGTTAACACTTTTCAGCATCCCCTCCGCCTTAAAACCTTAAAGACGGAAAAACTTCGAAACTCAGTAGAAACCAAAATAATCAAAGACTATGGAAAAGCACTTAATTCGCACGAATAATAAATTCGATTAGCACAAATTCAAAACCCCATTTATTCCTTATCACAACGTGGAAAATAAGATACTTTTATTATGTAGCGGCCATTTATTCCGATTGGTATTCGATGCATACCTAGAAATGAACCGTGATAAAGTATCGGATAAGTTAATCGGGCTTCTATTGAGAGATAGCAGCTGTTCCCCGAGATTCCCTGCGGAGTAAAACACATGGTTTACGTACGTTCTTTCTTTAAGAAAAGATGATCATGTCGTGTGCTTTCAACACAGCGTCCTCCATTCCATGACTCTTCCACCAACAAAAGCTTTCCCACGCACAATCCTCGCTATACCGCAAGAAATCTATATCTAGTCTTGAACTTCGAAGCATTTAAATTTATGAGGTGAGCCACCCCAAGACAGCAAATCCTATCTAGCCTAATTTCCCTTCCTTCGGTTCCTCCCACTCCGTACTCCCTCTCTCCCCCTCCCTCCTGGACCTCTGCCCCTGTTATCCCCCACTCCTCCCTCTTTCTCGCCTCCCTTAACCGTTCCAAGTGAAAGTTGCCCCCTCACCCTATGTAGCGAGCGAGGCATGCATCCCGCGACCTTATAAAAATAAAGCACCAATCATCCATCACGGTAATATTCAGTGTGTCAAGAGGGCGCCTCGAATCACCTGGCCTATGAGTAAGCGAGGATTGGTAGGTACCAGCGCACACAATTGCGTTTAGAAGGTGACTTGAGAGTATTACGGACCAGATAAACAGATGAAGTAGACACGTCAATCGCAAACGCGCACCGACTCGTATTACCATTTTCAATATTCATACGTCCGAAAATCATTGATAGAAACGAAGCAGTTTGACTTCTATTCGCATCTTACCTCGTCCACTCTGACGAAAGCGTTCTCAGAATCAGCACAACAACTTAGTCCATTAAATAAAAAAAGAAAACCATCATTAAGTAGGACAGTTATATTTCCTTTCGTGGCCGCTGTCTCGCAAATTTTAATTATAATCAACATACACACCTTGCCTCGTCTTTTGCTCCATATAACATGAAAACGAATGAAATTTATTTATGTATTACATTTTTTTAACATTTCACCCATAAAAAACCACTTGGGCATCCAAAATTATGCTCTTAATTTCAGTATATAAACAAAAAGCTCATGGGTTAGTAACATCCGATTAATAAGCCTAATAACTCAAAAATCTAAGTGAGCCTATCATTTTTTACTGTTTAAGGTATTCAAATTGGGAGTGTTCTTTCGACCAGAAGTCAATTTTCGAACTTTTTATCTGAACTGAAGTAGATAGCCATCCAGGTGCATTCCTTTCGAGGTCTTTATAGTTATCTTTTATTCTACCCCGTATTGTACTTTTTTCCATTTCCAGAAGAAATGCCCGAACACAATATTAATATAAATTCAAAAAAATCTGCGGGGGGTATTGCAGCTAACATTTTTATCAAACTCGTTGAACCCCGAAGAGTCCCTCAATGTTGGTGAAGATCCACCCAAGCGGTTGCGGCGAAGAGTACGCCTCCCGGCGAACACCTTTCTCTCCTACCGGTCCACCGGGTTTGATACGTTCCCCCTCAACGCCCGCCCTCCGACGAAAACCTCATTCCTCACAACCCCCCTTGCTCTCTCCCGATCCCTACCCCCTCCCTCTGCCTTTCCTCTCACGCATCCTCCCCGAGCCTCCTTATTCTCCTCCTCCTCCCTTCCCCGACACCACCACCTCCCCCACTATACTCGTCCGCACATCCTCCCTCATCCTGTAGAATGTAGGTGACCTTCAAAGCCGATTTCCAACGCTTACTTTCGCCCCTTCGGTTGCCCAGATTTCGCCGTGGCGGCGCTGGGCGAGTCTCATTTTTCAAAAAAATATTCCCTCCTAGTGCTGCTCGTCTCCGCGAAATGGAATGGGTTTTTGAGCAGGGTGTGGAAGGAGGCATGGGAATGTTTCTAAGAATGGGCCGAGGCGAGGAAGGAGAGGGAATGAGTAGGGTTGGTGGGTAAAAAACTGCCACACCCACCCATCCCCCTCTTTCTCTCTCTCTCTACTTCTTCCCCATCTAGCCCCACCCCTTGACACACCACGATATTTTTCGCCCGCCCTCTCGCGGGTCGTTGAGCCGTCTAAAACAATGGAACGCCGCGGGGCGTGAGTAATAATTGGATTGCGGCCGGCTAGCGGAAGAGGGCGGGGGAGTGAGAGGTAAAAGTCGGGCCACCTTCCCTACCTCCCCTCCCACTCTTCAATTGACGTTTGTGAACTATCAGAGGAAGCCGTGAAGGGGTCGGGAAGAGTTCACGTTTTTCCTTCTCCCCAATGCTTTCCGTTCTTTTTTTTCTTTTAATTTTCTTCTAAATGCTTGCGGTTTTTATTTCTATTTATTATTTTTTCACTTCTTATTCTTCTGCCAAAAGAGCAGGGTGCGGCGAGAAGAAAGTGAAAGCTATCCCAAGACGCTCGTTCTCACGCCACGTGAGGAAGGGTTGAGCGAAAGAGGGGTTATTATGTCGTTCCTTCCTTTTCCCTTCGCCTCGGAGACGCGGGGCGGGGGACAGCGAGTGCACGCAGGCTGGATGGGGGTGGGGAGAGAGAGAGAGAGAGGAGTGAGGTGAGAGGGATGAGCGGAGGAGAGTGGCGAAAAGAAGCTGTGCCGACTGCGACGAGCGGATAGGACAGAGAGAGGTGGGCTTGTGTCACATTTTCGTTTTATTTCAGCGCACGGGGCGCACCCGCATGCTATGTCATCCTCTCCTCCTTGTTTCGCAATCGGTTGCGATCAGCTAGGAACCATCCGTATAGCTTTGGTGACTTGGGAAAGAAGGAATGTGTTCCTTCGAGATCAAAGACGGAGCCAGAGTCGAGCTCGTCCGTCGGCCCTTCACGCTGAAACGTAGCAAGTAGTTACCCTCGATTTTGCCGTGAAAAGATTGAACAGTGTGTTGCATTTTTTGGATCGTGTGCGCAATTTGCAACCGGCATCCTTAAATGTTTTAATTAACTTCGTTGGATGGTTGCGTCCGTAATTGCGGCGCTTTTAAAAGCGGCAGTGAAAGTAAAAGTCACAACGACTAACAGTCAAATTCATCAAACCGTCATTTTCTCTGCCTTGCGATTTTTTTTCAGCGCGCAATATGATAAAGCTGTTGTCTATAAATATCCTTGTGTAGCGGGAGTTAGGAAACTGCTTTACGGGTGAGTTACACCAAAAAATATTCAGCACTCACTTTAAATTTACTCATGGGTGACTGGTGATTATAGGTAATTAATATACCAATATTAAGAAAACTACGTAACTCTAACTAAATATCATATCTAATCTGAAGCTGTGCTTTCGAATTCACTAATTTTCAGAGTATTAATGGCTCTGTACAACCAATAACCCAGTTTTCGAAAGCAGATGCCTGCAGTCTAGCGTAAGGCAAAACTAATGCCTATTTACAGAAATCAAAATATTACAAACTTAAGCTGTAATGTTACGGTGACAAATAAACTATCGGAAGAGGTTTCGAATTCAATAGATACAACTTAGGTAGACACTTATGATAGGTGTTCTTCGATATACCCTTTCTCTCTACTCGTCTTCTTTACTCCTGTTTCTTTTCCCAACGCTCTATCGGAAAATTAAATTATTTTAGTCACGCCACCATAAAAAAGGCTTACAGAACAATCGACACTGTCACAGTTCAAAAATATTATATGGGGATTCTGACACTCGTTTCCAGATTGTTAAAAATTACTGAAAAAAACTTTCCAGATGACTCGTGTAAAATATGACTGTTGATGTTACAAGAGCATCTTACAACAGTGATTTACGGAGCACTTGAAACGTTACATATTTGGGGTCGTTGACCTACATTGAAAACTGGGACGAAAAGAGTTTTTACTCAGTCATTCGAGACAGACAGAATTTTGGCATTTTCAATTTTCATATTGCTGGCAATGACGCAGAGTTAAGATTACATATAGATGCACGAATTATGTGAACCATCTATTAGTGGTGGCTGAACTGATGGGATACAGTCACTTTTCAAGCAACTCTTTTAGAAGAACAAAAGTGAAGGGGCATGATGAAGTCTCTGAAAAGAAGCAATCAAATCCTCGCATTTACGTAATCCCTTTCCTCTTCCCCTTCCATGATTCTCCCGCTCCCCCAAAAGATTATTGTTATTTACCGGTTTCCCTCTCACAACTCCCGGAAACCGAACTTTCCTCTACGGGTTAATTGCATGGCTTTTTTAAGAAATTATTTACCTTAATTTCATCCGTGGGGTCGATGACCTCGTCTTTAATCATGCGTGGGTTACGGCAACATATTTCCTCTCTCAGGAGGTCCACGCCTCCCTTTTCAAGAAGTTACGTTACATCTTACTTTCCGCTCCTTTTAATTTTTTCATCATTGTATTCTCCCGGAATTCGGTGTTATTCGCGAGCTGGAGGAACAATGCCCCGGGTATACAAACAAATTACCCCGCACCAGTTACACGGCGGAGAAAATAACAGTTTTAAAGGCTAATAACAGCCAATCTTTAAGTTAAACACCTGGTATTATAAATATAAACATTGATGAATAATGAGTGTGTTTCAATAATTTATGCCAACCTACAATTTGCTTCTGAATTACGAACTAGGAATTGCTATTCTATTTTTTGAAGTCCGGCATTATATACATTAAGGGTCACTGCAAAACATTATCCGTGCGACCACAGGTAGGAGGAATTTTTGGCGGACAGAGATCATTAAGAAACGTATTACTCTTTAACTAAGTAACTGTAACTTTGTGGACCAATTTTAGTTGATTTAGAATCAAATGTTAGAACATTTCTAAAGGCACTTTTACACAACTTGATACTAAGTAATGATGAATGAATTAGCATAAAATTATATATAAATAATAATATATACAATTAATTCTCAGTAAAGTGAGAGTTAGATTAAAAATACTAATAAAATAATGAAAATTTATGAAACTGAAATTGATGCATTTTGCACATTCAGATACAATACTTGAAGACCTTAAACTGTATCCGGCGTTAAAATTACGACCAAATAGTTTTAATGCTATTTTATTTCCTTTAATTACTTGCTCAAGAACTGAGACAATAGTCGCAAAAAATATATAGTATCTTTAAAAATTATGTATTCTAGTGTTTCACGCAGGTTTGAACACAACCAAAAATTATTGCGAATTATTGTGCAAGCGCATCGTTTTGATCGTTTTTCTCCAGCGTTAGGAACTTCTAGGAACCACTGCTTTAGATTTCTAAGAAGTTTATAGAAGAGCTTCAAGCAGGAGAATAATGAGGTCAAGATTTGATTCGGAGTTTTAAAAGAAACTGCCATTGAAAGGAGGGATATTTTTCCTTCGTTTTGACCACGATATTTACTGAGAAACAAATGACCATGTGACCAAGCAAATCGAAGGCTACTTTCCTGACTTTCGGATTTTAGGAACACAAAAAACATTCGTGAGGATTGTGACTGCTGTCTATATTCCCCAGTATTCCGATAGAGTGATGAAAAAAGGTAAAATCGCTGCCCTCATACGACCACACAGTCACGCGGCTCTTAATCCACCCCCAACGTATCTTCTCTCTTTCCTGGTCTCACCTAACCCCAACGCTTCTCATTTTTCCACCAACTCCTTTCGCCGTGACGTAACTTTAGGCTGCTGCCTAATTGCCATCGTGAGTCGTCATGCCCCAACTTTATTTCGGTCCATTTGCGCCTTCATGAAACCAAAGGAGAGCCTCGTAAGATTACTGAAATGGGTTTGCAGATCCAGCCTAGGCACCACCAAGATATAAGAAAATCAAGTTATCCCTACGGTTAATGCTTTTCAATTCATTTTCCAAAATTTTCCAGGTATTCGGACGAGATCACGATCTTTAATTTGAAGCCCAAGCACGACGGTTTCTTTCGCTCAAATCTAAATTATTCCACTTTCCCAGAATAGAAACCCATGATCGATGTCTTAACTCTCTTTCACAAAAAACTTTTAATTTTGACCGAATTTTATTAAACAACACAGTTTGATTCCGTGAGTATAAACCGTCTTAAATTTATTTAAAAAAAATGCGCATAGTGCGATTCCTCTAAATTGAAGATAACCTTCAATATCCTTCAATTTGCACACGTCGAAAGTCTGTTTCCATTAGCACGACACCCCAATAATTGCAAATAACACCGACGACTCTATGGTATTTAGTTTGTTTCAGCTATGTTGTTTCTGAAATAAGCATCATAAGATCACTTTCTGGTTTGAGGTTGATCTATGAGTTTTTGCAGGGGCAGCCCTCTCCCCCATCTCATAAATCCACAAGAAAAAATGTGCAGCCTAACGCAACGAAATAGTTCATTGGTATCTATCCGCCATTCTCTGAACCTCACCCATCACCTCTATAGTTTTCTTCCCCCCCTCTCGGGCACCACAGTTGATTCATTGATTACCTTAGGGCACCAAGCTCTTTTACTCGTATTTTTCCCAACGGTCCAGCTCATTCTGCTCTCTCATCGCTCTTCAATAAAACCACAAGCCGCAACTTGAAGATGATAAGTATATCGTAGGCCAAATAAGCCAAGTATGACGCTCCTTATACCTCTCTCTTTTCGTCTCTAAACACCCTCCTCTTCGCGAGCCAACTCGACGGCACTCCTTCACTCTAGCAGCGGCCTTCTGAACGCGCATGCGTCGCGTCCGATGAAGCGCACTCACTTGCCCAACACCATTCATCTCAAGGGCTTCCAACCTCCTTTCCCATTTCACCAAACCTCTTGCCAGTCCTCCGTTCAATCCAACAGTCCACCCACCAGACGCAGTTGGTGCCTAATACATGTCTGTCACTTATGGAAGAAAGGATTAACGTTTTCATTGCGGAGACACTTGGTTCTCAAACGGGAAATTGGGATATTTTGCACAGAAAAAAAGTGCATCACTGCTTTTTATTCGCTCGTTCATGTTTGTCATCGACGGGGGTTGAAGGAATTCATGATATTCCCTGATGTATTCTTTAATTGGAAAAAGGGAGCTCCAACAGCTAATTTCACTACTCTGTTTTAAGATTAATATCTAGCCTAAAAAATCTAATTGAGACAGTGGTGACTTCGAGTCCTTACTGGTGATATAGGAATATCAGTTGTATGAAAAAGAGTAAGATATATCAAAATGAAAGCTTAACAAGTATTTATTGCTATTGAGTTAATTTTAATGAAATATTACTATAAAAAGATAATAATAAATTTTAACGTAAAGGTAAATATTGATATGAAGATAAAACATAGAAAAAGTGCAATTTACGAAACGTAACTTGTAACTTCTGAGCACTTGACAGTACGATACATCTTCAGGCAGACATCGCCTAATTATTGATCAAATGCAGCGTCCATTCGCCCCCAAATCTTAAATCGAGCCACATTATTCAATAAGGGAGTATAATTTCAATCAATTTTAAAAGCACAACACACATAATTGATTGTTTGAAAACACGTTAATAGCTTTCGATGCAAGTTAAGGTTATCGATATGTTTTTACGCTCCCTCATTTATCTTACGCTACTTTTTGCCTTCCATGATAAACCCCTCTATCACTCTCCTTCTACTCCTGCCTTCTTAATTTTTCCTGTCACTTTAAGTATTTTCTGAACTATCTCGCTTCATTGTATTTCTATGCCTTTGATTCCACTGACAGAAGGATGCATACATTTCCTCCACCGCCGCTCAAATGAAAAACAATTCAGAATCAGTAATTGTTTGAACAGACCTATTCACTAAAAAGTAATTTTGCAAAAGATATTGACATTGTTCTACCCCACCAAAATAAACAATTTTGACGGATTATCCTATGAAATTCTGAAATTAAATAATTAAGAGTCAAGAGTTAGCCAACTGCGGTATTCTTTAATAAATAAATGCGGCCATGGATATCTATAAATTATTTCCGACGAAATTTATGATATAACGAAAGATTATTTTCCAACAAGAAGACATTCACTATTTTTTTAGAATAAAATATCAGCCGAGGATGCTCCTCTCACCGATTTATGGTCGTCCCAGATTAAACACTGACGAAGGTTATGTGACCTCGATGTAAAGGTCAAGACGCCTTTTTAAGTTTCCGACCATCAGTAAAAGGTACACGCGCCGCTGTAATTTTATGATTGTAAAACCAGAATCCAAGAGGAAAAGAATTATTATTCATAGTGATAAAAATCAGCATGTTTTCTCTAAAAACCTGTCGATGCTACAACGATCCTAAAAACCAACGCACCCGATTTTGGTCAATCGTCTTCTGAAGGAAAATGCCTCCTTTCGAATGTGGGGAATATTGTAACCGACCCAGACAGACCCAAACACAGACACTGCATCTCCAAAATGAACAGAGACAACTCCGCCTTCTCCATCAACGAAAGTGAAAGTTTCCGAAGGCTCATCACGACATTCTGGAATAGTAACATGAATACATCACCAACGCGACCCTTCCTCGCTCCTCCTCTTCTCAAACACACATTTTCCCGTCTCCTCCTACTCATTCTTCTCCCCTTACCCCCTGCATTATAGTATTACAGCGGTGTCGTAACCTACTGGCCCTTTGTATCAATCTGGTCTGGGATTTTAAAAGTGGGATTGACATTTGGGGATCCCACTATCACGTAATCCACTATTCTGCGGTTATGAAATAATTCCCAAATGGAGGATGGAGATAGCAGCAGAAGCGAAGAAGTAAAAAAGAGTTGAAAGTATACTTCCTAAGATATGACATGCTATATTCCGGGATAAATATATTTTTTCCCGCCATGATGACTCTCTTTCTGAGCTAACTGGTATTCTTTTTATGGAAAGTGATCCCCGGAAATGATGTCGGTATAAGTACGTATTGTCACATCAGTGCTAGTAAGACGCCGAAGAGATGGAGTGGGATCACGGGAAAGAAAGCGTATAAATGAAAAGTAGTCGTAATGGCAAAGAAAACCTCATATTCTTCATATTTCCATTTATAAGGAACTGATATGATGGACCTCTAGAGAGTCGTGATAGAAATGTACATCTGTGAGAAGGAAAAGTGAAGTTCGCACGGCTGAACACTTTCGTTTTCATCTTGGCCAATAATATTGACTGTTAACTCTTCTTCCGCCTCTCTTTTCGCTGGCCTTTACTGATCCTCTCCTCCGAATGTGAAAAGGAGAGAGATGTCAAACCCATCATTATAATTTAGCCATGCGCTTCGCCTCATGAATCCTACTTTCATTAATTTAAACGATAATCCCTTTTAACTTCTCAATTCCACCTGTAACTTCACGACACTTTAGACTGATTATCTAAGGAACAATCTAAGAACTCGTTTCTCGCTTATTACGGGGTGATTTTCGTGGAAGGGAAAACAGGAAAAGTGCCAGTCTCAGTATTTTTTTCAGAGAAGCACTTCACATTCTCATTTATAAATATTAAGTCACAGTAAGATACTTAAGTCAAACATTCAAACACAATCATGCGAATTATCCAGTTGATTAACTTTAAAACATTCATCACTTAAATAACTGCATTATATTTTTCGGAAACGACTGTTCTGTTATAAAAATTATGAAATTTGGTTTTCATATAGCCATATTTAATGAATTCTCTATGAAAGTTCAATAAACTTCACATAATTTACTGAGTATTTATAACACAAGCCGGAAGATTCGGGTGATGCTCATTTCTGCGATTTCTCTGGATAAGAGAACTTATTGGAAAACTGCAGACGATAGAATAAGGAACATATTAACCCATCAATAATTGTAAATTTCTCTCTTCTAAGAGCTTAGCCACAGGTGAGCCTGCCCTCTCCATGAAACTTACCTTCAAGTTGAAGTCTGGTGGTTTAGCTTTAGCTACCGAAGCCGCGTATTATAACTCCTATGCTTCCAAGTAATTAATTCATCCTTTCGGAGCTTGAACCCCGTGTTCTTATTGATCAAAACCTAAAAGCATACAGCTTATTAATAACCGTTTCATATTGGCATCGAAAACCACAAATCTCTACCTAATCGTTGGAACTTAAGTGTAGTATGATGTCAGTCGAAGCAGAAAAACATTGAAGTTTTTGTAATCATAAAGTACTCTGGCAAATATGACCAGGTAAAGAGGCCCTTATTTAAATTCTAAAGAGAATGTTATTATTAAAATCTTTCGTCTCACTTTATCTCACCATAAATTATATCAGTTTGCATTGGGGAGCCTTTATTTCTGTCATGGATTTTCATGATTTCCACAGAACTAATAGTATAAAATAATTACATGACCACATCGCTGAATTTTAAGTTTCTAATCTAAAGAAATTCATCATTCATCATAACTCCTTTATAACATACCGCCCCATAAGATATTTCACAAGATTCCTCTTTTAGAAAAACAAATTTCACATTATCTTTTTCATATGGGACAAGAGGTAAGAATTTCAAGGATTTTTTAGGTGCAAACTATGTATACTCCATAAAAGTGAGTATACCAAAACAAGTTTTAGACGTGGACAAGAACTTCACCTATAAGGAAAAATCTCATGAGCTAAGCGAACAAATTTTTCGCTAAAGCTTATGAAAAGAAATGAAATGTCTTATCTGTCAATTTTAACCCACCCAATGAGCAAAGGTACGATATTTCATTATACCTCCTCTAATTGAATGCCTACCACTTTATTTCCTTCAGCACCCTCGAATCTGACGTGAGACAGCCTCGATGGCAATTGGTCGTGACGGCGTATGCCAGCTGGAGCTAATGGTAATTCGTAGATGTTGAAACCACCAGTAATCCCCAGCATCCAAGATAATTTTTGCTATTTCCCTTTTGCATTCATTCACTACATGACGAAGTCAATATCATTTCGTTTTTACGGGGAGAAGAGCAAAGAATAAGTTACAATTTAATATAATCGTACCTATTTGATGCATAAAATATAGCGACACAATTCTATTAGCTGTCCCTGTCGTCACAGAGAGTAGAGCGGAGGATTAGATGAGAAGGGAAAACAACAGATGTAGTCAGGGAATATGAAAATCTACAAAATATCATCAACACTCTTTTCCGATGCTCTGATATATGGACAAGCATACATATTTTGCTATATCTACCTACATTTTTAGTCATCATTACGTTCTTTAAATATTCATTCAGCAAAAGACCCAATTTAAGAAAGAAAGAGCTAAGGTGAAATTAGTCTCTGATTAGCCCAAATGTGATTGGGCAATTAGAGCCTGCTGAGCTTAAGTCGGTCAGCGACAGCATGTCCACGCTCCTTAACGTACATTAGTTTTAAGTGTCCCAGCTATTATTAGTCCAACTGTTTTTAACGGGCACAAAATAAACTCCGCCCTAGTCAAGTGTATGCCCTATCCGCTGAGGAACCATAAAAGCCATTTTCTACTGATACCAGGCACAATTGCAATCGTAAGGCCAATGACTCAATCAAGCGAAGCGAGCACAACTGGTGCTGCCAGATTCCCGGTTCCAAGTAGGAGCCGGTTATATAGGCATGCGACATATGGGTGGTAAGTGATCGTCCAGCGGGTAAACGTGTCCTTCATGGAAACTTCATGAATGCGGACAAGGAAGGTAGAGACAGGAGAGCGGGAAATGTTCAAATCAGTTAGTTTCCTTGTTGGACGGAAAGTGGTCTCAATGTGCAGCATAGTACAATCTCGGGCGTCTGTTACGAAAATTTCAATTTTTGAATGATAGAGCGATCTTGCCGTCAAAGTTTCGAACACAATGACTTTAGTCTAGAGGAGATCCGCTGAAATGTGACAATGAACGTTATTTAACTCCATAACCATCGATCGAAAAGTCCCATAATCGACGCCTTGCACTCCGGTTACGCTCATATTCCTTTACAGAGTGATAACATCACTCCCCACGTGGCCAGATCTGAGTTATCTGTCACAATTCTCGAGCGTCAGTGCCCTTGATGTGCCTCGCCACCATAGCGTGGATCTCGCTATATCGCTCGCACGAAGCGAGAGTTCAGGAACGCTATTGTCGTGAGGCAGCAATAAACTGAGAAGCAATTTTTAAAATTCCGTATGAGACAAGTCTCTAGGCATAGCGCCACAGCGACACCTCGTTACGAAGAAACAAAATTCCGGCCGTGTTGGCTCCGTTGTTCCCGCTTTCACGTTGGATTTGCAGCTCGCCACGGTCCCCGCCCGCCGTTCCCTCGCTCGCGACCCGCCCGCTTCCCGCGCGGGACATGAGAGCGATCGCCGCCTCCACCTCTAGAACCGCCGCTACACACACGATTCCCACCCACACCCCCGCACCAAAGCATTCTCACGTGGCCTCCGCGCCACCCGCCCACTGCTGAACGCGCACTCCCGCAGCTCACTTTCACATCCCACTGGAGAGGGCTTGATGTCCTGGAGGCGTGTCCCGTTTCTTCAACGACGCTTTGTCAATCGACGCCTCGCCCCCCCCCCTCTCAACCCCACTTCCCCCACCTCGCGGGTTTTCGGCCGCCCAATTCCAGCCCGCGCACCCTTCGCGAATGACAAGAGAGCGGCGGATGTGAAGAAAGGGAGGCGTCTGGGGGGAAAGGAAGCGAGATTGATCTGAAAACGACGGGCGATGTGGTGAGAGACATTCGTCGACGAGCAGGTTCAAAGGGGAGCACTTGAAACCCACACGTGCTCGGAACGTCTAAAATCGGAACTGCCTTCCACCTGTCGACGCGCCCTTAAATCCTTGTGGTTTTTGATGCTCAGTTTTTAAAAGCTCATGATTTTCTGGTGAATTTTAAAATGAAGAGAATCGTACGCTATGAGGCATGAAAACGAAAATCAGTAATATTTCAAACCTTATTATCCGTGTATCAAAAACATTATATTTCTAAAAAAAACCCTCGGCGCACATTTTGAAATCGATCCCTGAGATATAAATTGCAGATCTTGCGATTTCCCATCAGTTACCCTTAAGTATGACCATTTACAGATAACAAGCATTTGATTTAACCACGAAAATACCCTTATCCCCTTAGACACATTTTGCAAAACGGGAATCTTCATCAAACCTTGCGCCCAAAGGAACGTTGACTTCTTAAGACAATTTTATCAACGGTGAAACAATATTAAGTAACAGAATAAATACCTGAAATCAAACGCCAGAAAATCATAAAAGATATAAGTCAAATTAAAAATTTTCAAATTCCAAAGAAACTGCGGGAGATGCCGCAACAGTAACTTTTAACGGAGTCATCCGCTAATGTGCATTTCAATGCAACAATTTCAGAGTGTAAAAATCATTCGCCTTGACTGGGATTCGAACCCAGATCCCTCAATATGCTAAAGCACTCGACCGGATATTGAGGGATCTGGGTCCGAATCCCAGTCAAGGCGAATGATTTTTACACTCTGAAATTGTTGCATAAAAATTTTCAGTTTGTTAGCTCGCTTAAGAGAGCCGGGATGGTGTAAATATAGAGGCACAGATTCCATCTCTGATTCACTTCATTTGGTATAATTCTAGAACTGTAATACCTACGATATTTTAAGGATTAACTCGCAATAGTACTTAAATAAATTTGAAAATATATATCTTTAAGTTCGCTCTACCAATGATGCCTATCACTTTAACTTCGCCGCACGAGAAGGTAATTTGTCGCCTCACGTATTAACTAAACCCTGGTAACATTGTATTTCAATCCATCTGGAAGTGCTTTGAAAAATGTTGCATACGGCTGATACTTAGGAGTAAGTTGTCCAATAAAAAGAACATTTTTTTAACCTCTCCTCCAGTTTTGGAAGTGTGGTTAGACAACCCCATTTGAACCGTTAAATGTTTGTCAGTTTTTTCTGGAGGGAATAAAAAAAATATTTTTACTTTTTCAGATTCATGATCTGAAAGGGTCCTACTCGCCGTCCTACGTGCTAAATTTCTGATGTGCGGCTTAAAATGAGACTCCTAAAAATAAGACGTGGCCAAAGGAAACTTTGGGAGTATTACCTATATCAGATTTAACACAATAAAAATACGTTTTCCTGTCTGAAAAATAGACTTTAACTGTGTCGCTTATCCAAGATATAACGTATAAAAAATCTCGTAAACTTTCCCACTAACCCCTCCTCCATTCTCCAGTTGACTGGGAAATCAACCAAGCTCGAGGAGCAGCGGTATATATGTATATCCCATATCGATTAATCGAAGCATTGGAACCGGGCGTGTCAGGTCGCTTTCTTTTTCTCGTACTTCCTGTAGAAGGCATGATATCTTCGCTAAATGGACGGGAAATAAATTGTCTCGCAGAGCCGAGACGTTCTTCCGCTCCTCCCTAATCCCTTCCCTGCCTAAGCGATCCATCCTTCTTCTTCGCCCACCCCTGACTTAACGAGAAGCACGAGAAGTTTATTTTATTTTATCCCGAGCGATAGCTGGAGATTAAACCTCGGTAGAGTTTTTGCAGACCATAAGAATATTCGATTATTCTATTCGGCATAATATTTAAGTTTTAAGACAAAATGGATATCTAAATTAAACTTGTGGTATTAGTGCATTTTCATTGAAAAAGTAGTGGGTAAGAATATGAATCCACTTTTCAATAAATTTAAAAAAGTTTGAGGAACGTAAATAATTACAGGTGATGGGAGGTTTCTTGAAGGGACATGAATATTTTTAACTAAGAAGATATGCAAACTTGTACACTTAAAAATGTAATGAGGATCTAGGCTCCTTTCCCAGATGTATCTCCAGTCTGATAGTTATATTTTGGAGATTAAACTTTCTGTAAAAATAAAGAATTTTGACTAATATCTTTTCATAGCTGCAAATTTTTAAAAGAATTTCGTTTTTTAAAGTAGATATACCAAATACACTTATTTTTCAATAACAGCAAATAATAAACAGCCTTACTAGCATCATTCAAATATGCAGATGCGAAAAACGAAACTTCAGAGGAAAATATTACATGCTTTATACTTTGAAACTCAATAGGAAGCTTAATGGTTCTCAGAGTAATGAAGCACCATCTAAAATCTGAAACCCTACCTACGAATCATAAAATTGATTAAGAGGCAGACCATTTCCTTCAAAAGCAATTGTTTTCAGTCTTACTGAAACGTAGAAATTTTGACGAATGCTAATTTACTGAACAGACAAGGGGATATAGCTATGAATTCACAATATTTAATTTCACTCTAATAGCTGTCCATTGCATGTCACGCATTGTTCAGCGCCTAAGGACAAAAATAAGAAATTCCATACTTGAGTATTTTGTTTATTTTCTTGGTAAAGCTCACTTACGCCCTTAATTAATCAGCAATCAATCTTCTGAAAACTTCCATTTGTTGTTAACACATGTCATTATTCAAGGAAAAATGGAGACTAACCTTTTCATTTGAAGGAATAATTATTCATATTTGAGATGCCCCAAGGTGTAGCTCGTAATTACACGAATCTATTAATTTATCTGAATAATGTTTTAGTGTTGAGGAATGAGAAAAATTTTGTAAAATTCGAAAATATTATTGACACGGTACTATCAGTTTCGTCATATAGGTAACATCTTCAGGTACCTATGCGATGCAACCGGTTGCACCGTGTTGATAACTTTTTTGTGAATTTTACAATGTTTATCTTATACCTCAAGACTAACATTCACAAGGTTGAACCCGATGGCATTGAAATGTTTGAGCACTTCATATTTTATCAATTATTGTAATTAATTATCTCAAAAGTAACTTGTAGGGTGAATATAGCCAATTAAATAATAAAAAATAAATGAGACAGTTTATGATAAATGCAAAATCATGAACGAAAATTTAATTTGTCCCTTTTTAATTAATGAGTTGTCATCAGATAGAAGCAACCCCGGGGATTGGTAACCTACGCCTTTACAATCATTCTATGTTCCAAAACTCTCTTCCATGGTTTCCTTCGCATCACGTATTTCTTTACCAACTTCATTTACCCTTTCGAAGTGTTCCACCATAGTTTTATACAAACTTCCCTCAGCGTCTTTGACATTGAATTGAAAAATTGTCAATTGAGTACTTTTCTTTTTTATTGAGTTAGTATTTCCTATAGGCTGCTTTCTTCGCCTAATCTAAGTAGAACTTGTGATTTCTCATACTCTAAAACAGTTCCCACCATTACTTTACCGTAGCATTAGAACTCTACCGTTCCCAAACCTTACCTTTCGTTTGATGGTTCTATCCATTGAGCATTTCAGAGCGCTATTAAAGAAAGGCGATGCTACGAATATTTTCAATGCCACAAATGTGACATTTCTGACGAAACCTTTGCGATTTTTCATAAGTCAAAATGTTAAAAATGATACACTTGTCCCTGAAATTCCAAGTTGGGACAATGGCGGTGATAAAAAAAATGTCTGTTCACGTTTCAAGAAGGAGAACGAGTGATAAAAATGTTTGCCTCGCACGACGACGTAAAACCAGTCGTCCGACGATGAGTTGGCATGGCCCGCCTCTTTTCTGACAGAAAAGTCATATATCCCGTCATAAATGCACTTGGCCCAAGTTATACCACACATCCTCACCGAATATTCCCAACTCTTCTGTTTTTCCAAAGTTCTTCCCTGTTCCAAGCAACAAACATTTTCTTACCCCTCAAGAGACTTGAGGTTACTGGTCAAGTCTTTTCAAGGACGTCTGACCAGCAATTGGGGAAAAAATATGGGTTCTGATGGTGGATTTGTGTTTCTTCGAGAATAATTCTATTGAAGCTAAATATGAAAATCCGTAAAATAAGATGGTAGTATTCAAATGGAGGAGACAAAGAGAGGGAGGGATCCTACGCTATGTATTGGAGCGAAGAAGTTGAAACTTACGTATACGACTACGTGAAGACTCTAAGGGTCTCCGTTGAACTGAAGCCAAGCACTAATAACTGTGAGTATCAACAGAGGCACCCCTATCACATTCCGAGTTGGAAGAAAGAATGTTTACTCAGCGACAAATGGCGTGAGAGGGTAATTGCGGGAGTAGCGGAGAAGGTGGACGGAAGAGGCAGTTCAAGAGGACTATGAGAGGGGAATAAAAGAGATTGGTGAATACGTCCCAAATAACATTCTTCAAGTATTAA
The DNA here is from genome assembly GCF_022747635.1 of Hetaerina americana. Lineage (NCBI taxonomy): Eukaryota > Metazoa > Arthropoda > Insecta > Odonata > Calopterygidae > Hetaerina > Hetaerina americana. The sequence goes on from NW_027286763.1 coordinate 65,975,883, forward strand.
AGGAAGCAGTAAAATATAATAAAAGCATTATACTTCCAAAGAGGGAGTGAGAGGGAGTAAAGTTACGATGAGTTAAGTTACGACGCATCTAAATACTTAGCAGCGAGTGACGGTAACTCGAGGAAATGATCAATGCGGAATGATAACATTTCCATGAAATGAGCAACTGTGTGTTTCGGAAAGGAAAAGAAATCGTTCCAGGAGGAGTAAAAGTTTCCATATCAGATATATATACGATTGTATATATCGTATGTACATCTCGGTGAAGTGTTAGTTTCCAGTGAACTAAAGTAATCAGATGTCAGGTTTTTCCATACTGGTCTGATTTAAAATAACGAAATTAATTCGCATAAAAAAGTGTTCATTCAAAAATGTTTCTAAGGTTGCTTAATTGACAAAAACCTGGCTTCTTTTCATGCGCTAAATTTAATTTTTCTTATATTTCGCCGTGAAAAAATAATTACGGCTAGATACTAAAAACAAATAATTGTAGTCAGCCGCTTTATTTTTAATCCTACACAGTTCATCGACAAAAAATTGAAATTTTTCTGTTGATTGCGACGCCGTTTTTATTTAAAGAGTTTCAACTAGAGTATGCATGTATGTTTGAAAAAGATAAATTTTAATGAATATCATTTTCGTGAAAAATTAGACCAATTGAAGAAGAGAATGGTTGAACATAGCCAAAATACAAAGTCTTTAGGTGCATCCCCAGGCTAGTGGACGATATTTAAATGTCTTCTAAATGAGAGTAAAAACGAATCGCATAAAATGTGCGCCTTCTCAATACAGAGCAAAAAAATATAAAATGACAAATGGCAACCACGCAATGGGGCTGAAGCGGAAATTCCGCCACATTAAATTAATAATAAAAATAATCTTAGCTTACGTGTGCTGGCAGATTCTCTGAACTTTTGCCCAATTAATCCTGCGTGGAACAGTAAAAATGTGCCAGGAAAATTAAGTCACCAGGATCGAGAAGAAAGATACTGATGAGACGGTGAGCGACTCCAAGGGCAAGACGTGACAAATTTTATGAGAGAGTATTGCGAGTGACGCGATTCATGTGAGATGGGAGAGGGGAGGCGTGTCCAGTGCACGGCAGGGATAGCGGTGGGGGAGACGCTAAGGAAGGAAAGGTTGATAGCCGAGGGGTAAGACGTGGCGCAACAGAGTTTGTGGGGGAGGAAACACGATGTTTCAAGAGGAAGTGAACGACCTGCGGCGGAAGCTTTCGGAAGTCGCTTCAGTCACTGGCCTTCGCATAAGAAAATCCTCTGGAGACTCGAACAAACGTGAACAAGGAGTAGGTAATTATCTTTCGTTGGAAAGTGCTTAAATGATCTGCTGCGGTTATTCTATTGTGATCGGCTCAATCCCATATTCCCCGACGGCAGTAGAACTCTACAATGGAAAGTTCAGATACTTGTTCCTTCAACTTTCGACTATTTCAACTAATTTTCTGTCACCCTCCTCCTCTATCATCCCCCTAATTATTTTCATTCCGAACGAATTACTGAAAATGCTAATTATTGAAACCGATTTTCAAAATTCCTAATCCTTAACCAATCTGCATATCAGAAACTTTGTTTACTAATGCAATTAAAAATGTGTAATAACTAAACTTATATTAAAAGGAAGTGTAACCATTTTGTAAATATTCTGATAGGAAACATTCTTCCTACAGCTAAATACTAATTACATGACTCGGTAATTATGGGAAAATGAGACGGGTCATTGTAAAGTACTTTCCTGAAGAATTATCAATATTCCAAAGCTATGCGAAAGTCAAAGTTTAAAATAACATATAATTTTCCACTTTCCAGATTACATTCTTTCCAAAATTACCCTCATGTAAAGGAAGTAGTTAAGCTCAACTTTACCGTGTATTTTTTGTTAGTAAATAGCACCAAATAAGTATGATTTTATACTTTTGTAAGTAATCACTTATATATACATATATATATATATTTATATATATTATATAAATGTACACAATTACACACCCCATAAACGCAGTAATCAACCCGAAGGTCAATTAGGTAGGTGATGGTAGATTTCACCCAGTACTTAGCCTGACGGCGTGTGAAATTCACACATCAGAGTAGGGGGGTCAGTTCCTTTCCCTGATATACATATATATGTATATTATTTTTGCGTGATTTTTATACCCGCTTTAGAGAAATTACCATTCTTTTGCATAGAAGACACGTTAATATAATAAAAATATTGAATACGAAATACTCGTTAAGGCATGTCTGGCCAAATACTATCAATTTTATGAATTATCTCATTGTTCTATCTTTATTTAAAACGCCTTATCGTCACTTCTGGTGTTTAGAAAACACATACTCTTTTAACTATTATTTTTCACAAATTACTTTGTTTTGACTGCAGAGTTATGGCCATAATTAAACTTTTATTGATATCTTCATCAATTCAAGCTTTTACGGTTTCTATCCTAGCATCGTAAAACAATGGTCATGAGCTTTGTAGGGCAAACAACCACATGGAAGGCATGCTGTTCTCAGACGCTAATTTTCCAGGCTTACAATGGAAAGAAAACTTGCAAAGGAAACTATTCATCCTGACCTCGTCACGAAACTTTAGGGTTACATCACAATGTTCCCACACACATTGCACGCATAAAATCCAACGTTCCAGAAATAAAAAATTTCGTAAATAAAAAAATTAAAAATTGGGACAAACGCCAACTATAGTTCACAGACGGTTTCTCAGTGATTACTGAAAAAATGAGCGATGAATTTAATTCATAAATTGCTACCACTTTCTGTAAGCCGCAAAGGACTTTTCTGTGGTCACTTGTACCGAAGTAACTGGCCTGCAGCCCAGTATAAGCTGGGACATTAATAAGGTCGCTGTACAGAATGAGACTGGAGCGCTTGTAAATATGACAGAGCTATGTTTTATCATCATCCAAATGTTCAATGATCAATAGGCATATCTTATACGGAATACTCTCGAAAGATAGAATAGAATAGAACAACTTTCAATGTTGCCTATTTAATAAGGATTTACACGATAATGTAATATCGTTAAAATGCTATCCACGTTTTCCGTGAATTTCATCTTGTGATGTGAATTACGTAGCTTTCGAAAGGAATCAACACACTGAAAATATAATGCTCGCAACAGTTCCCTAATGAACATTAGTCGATAGAATACATTTGGGATGTTTTTAATGGGATTAAAAAATTTCGCATAAGAAGCCAACGGAAGATTGTTGAAGAATATATTTGCAATAAACCAGATTTTAAGGACTTAAAGCAGTTAATTCGCGTCATTTTTTCACAATTTTAGAAATATATCAACAAAACATCCAGAATTTGTTATAAAACCACGGCAATTCTCACTGATACAATGGAGTCAACTCCGGGAAGGGACATTGCAGTAGACGGAAGGGACAAGTGTTAATGATTCGTATAAATGTGCAAGTATACTAAAGCAGGCGAGTAAGAAAAATAATAAAAGCAAATCAACTAATTTTTTCAGTATTATTGTCATAATAACTATGCACTAGTATTTTGCCCATGTATTTACCTTAACTTTCAAAATAAGCATTGAGAGTTTCATACGCAGTAGGGATAGTGGGAAATACATGAAGCTGGCCCCGTAAGCTCTATATTTTCTATGCGTAAAATAGTTCTTAAGTCGAGACATTTCATGTCTCCAAATCACTGATTGATTAGAGAAGTCAGTCTCAAGTGAATGTACGTGGAAGATTTTCAATAACCAAAACACACCTCTAAAATTTCGGGGAGAGCAGAATAATCACAACAGTTAGTTCCCTCATTTGAGAGCTTGTGAAGATTGAGGAGGAAATACAGAAAGAAAAAGATTAGAAATTTTGAACAAAGAGAAGCCTTTAATAAGTTGTGTCAACAAAATAATAAAAACTCAATGAAAAAACTAACAACATCACCAGGCAAAGAGGAGAACAAGCATTGAAATTTTCAGGAAATGATACATACAGTAGAAAAAATACCTTCACTCTACGATATAATATCATCCAAACAGAAATCATGTTCAAAATTAATTATAAGTTAGAATGCACTTCAAATATAGTCAATCGATGTCACAACTGATCTTTTATTGCATCCATAACGTATTTAATTATTGCACAGAGTAATAATTATAAGAGATGAATATAGCACGAGCTCAATTATATTAAAACTAAAATTTCCCAGTCCCAATCAGAGGGTTCAATTCCCTCTCAGATGACTTTTCCAACACCAAGGGCTTTAGTTTTTGTGACTGGTTTTGTTAAAAAATATCCAATGCAAAGATCAGCTTAGCTGTTTTTTAACTGCAGCCAATTTAATTATAAACAATTGTATCATCGGTGTGCCAAGACACGAGAGGGTAGTTTCGTTTTAGATAAAGAGATGACAAAACTCGAGTATCGCCAGTCAGGCTCCAATTCACGCAATACGCTCTACGTCTCTCCCAAGTCGGCCTCATTCCGGAAGATTGGATCCGCAACTATTGGAGCACCCTTCACGTCACGCCTACACCAGGTCATAGCACTGACAGAATTGGCCCACTCATACCTGCCCACATACCTACCCGTGACCCAACAAATGACGCCTCCGAGGAATAGCAGTTGTTGACTTAGTAACAGTTCGATAATTCTTAAAATCACGACGCTTAGGAATATTTCGGAAAACATAATTCGATTTATGAAACGCAAACACCATGATGCTCCCATCATTTGAAGAACTCAATTGTAAGCTATTAATTTTCAATAATTTTTAGGTAATATTTTGGGTAATTAATCTCTATACCTCCTCTGGTGTACGAAAATTCTCCCGAGAAAGAATTTCATCTTCACGTATTCTTACTTCTTGCAAATGATTTGTTACTTAGATTTACACAGGTAATGGAACTTCACTAATGTACATTTTACTAAGAAAGCAAATGCAAATATATATATGCGTAAATGAAATAGAACGAATAGTGACCACCTGAGAGAGGATCTCGAGTAGATTTGGAGTTTGTCACATAACTGTACAGAATGAACAAAAGAAAATTACTAAAATACTCGTATTATGAACTCATAAACGGTAAAATATAAAATTAAAATGGTGAGTTCATGAACCTATTTTCAACATATTAATAGAGGATTGAACATGACTTCTGATAATACTATTATAGTATATTGATACAAACCTACCTAGTGCTTCAGGGAAACAATGTCTTAAAAGTAATGAGTGAAATTTGTTTAAAAACTCTAATACATTTAAGTTTTTCTCTACACTAACCCATGGCCTAAACTTCACCACTGGGCAATATAATTTTGTCCGTCAGGTAGAATAATTATTCCGCATAATATTATATTAACTCCAGGTCACCTGTATTCTCCTAGCGACCAAGTTTTTTCTTTGCTTTCACGAAAGTAGTTAGCCTTGATAAGTGAAGTCTGGTTTTTTAACTACTTAATATTTGAAGAATTTCCTGGGTATTGCTTAGCCAGTTTAATTTGAAGAAGATTTTTTAATGGTGTCCTTAAAACCCGATATTTCTGATTCAATTATTGGATTTCAATGTTTACAGGCACGTATTCCGTTATTCAGCAGGATGATGCAGTGTTGAGTAATCCCATACAAATGGCCAGAAATATAAGATGAATAAATTGAACTTACTTTAAATAAAGACAAGAAATGACAGATACAAAATTCTATGCACAAAGAAATAAGCGTGAAATGTAGAGCAAAAATTTTTATCTAAATTCTTAATCACTTTCCATTAGCCGTAATTTGTGGGTCACTACGTCTCATGAGAAATAATACATTCATTATTTCCATATTAGAATAGTTTTCTGTCATCCGAAAACTAGACGAGCTAATGAAGCGCCTATAACATATTTATCAAAAAAAAACATATTTCTTGCTTAAGACTTCTTATTACAAACGCTGGCTGCTCTGTGCTAATCTCTAAGTCTCTGCCATAATCTTCTTTTATATTTCGAAAGAAGAGAAAAGAATACTCACAATTCAGCCAGAATCGCACTCAAAGACGAAACTGCAGTACAAACAAAGCCCACCTTCCTCAAACAGACTTTCTCGGTCCGATCTTGGTACTGATTTGAAAGGGATGAATATCCCAACCGATGCTTGTTTGAAAGTTGACATCATGACTCAACTTGTGAAATTAGTAAGCACGATTTCAAAATTTCAGTCTCAGCCTCTATTGTAAGAGACCTGCTGAAATATCGATAAATATCATACACACATAAAAGAATCCATATTCAGTGTTTAAACACTGTGAGCGCCGTAAGACCACGAAGTAAATAATAAAAATCAAACCAGACGTAGTTTTTCCGACGGATTTTTACCATTTTCTTTTCAAATTAATTGATGCTATGTAAGAAACGAAATTGTACGTAACTTACTTTCGGAGTTGTGGGTAGACCTGAATCACATGGTTTACTTTTCGAAGTGCTCCGAAAAAGTGTGAAAGCAGGTTAAAATCAATGAGCTCCCCATCCCGATAAAGTGAAAATCTTTTTGAAGTTTTAGGAGGAATTCATATCTACGCATTCTTGGGAAATATTTCTAATAAGGTGTGATAAGGTTAGCTAATCAAATCACTTGAATCCCTCGCACTACACTGAAAGACCGCTCGTTCGGCGAGGCCCTGTAGCTCTCCCTACACTCATACGCGCGCCTTTAACTCATTGAATTTTCAAGTGGTAAGTCGTCCCGAATTCCTACCAAGGGCAGTAGCGACTTATAAGGAGGGAGGGGGGAGAGAAATGCAAATAAAAGCCGAGCTCTCTTCCTGGTCTCCTCGTTCCCGCTCGACCCCCCTCTCCTCACCCGCCCTACACCCACAGCGAGGTGCATCGGGTAAGAAGGGCGAGCGTTAGCACGCTAACCCATTCTCGCTCTTCCAGCAACCCCAATCTCTCCATCACTCAGCCAATCCTCACTCAATTTGCAAAAGAGAAGAGCTTGAAAAGGTCGCTTCGAGCTTTCACGAGGTCCACGATCATCGCGGATGCCCACGCCGCGCTTTGCGCGACCTGCCCGCGAAGTCCTCGGAAGTCTTCCCCGTAAAAACGAAACCGAGCGAATGAAGGGAAATAACTTATCGTGGTGGTAACGAAGTGTACATTGCTCACGATCCTCGCAAAATTGATTAATGCTCCGAAAAATCTCTTCATCTTGGAAATTTAAATGTTTATTCGAGCATCAGAAGGGAGAGTAAAATTTAGATTGTATAGCTCCGTTGCTGTACACTGCTCACCAAATAAAAATGTTAAAATTAATTTATCGAATTCTTGATTTAATCATTTCCTCGATATAATTATTGCACTATTTAGATACATTAATTCATAAAATGCTCGCTGGTACCCTGATAGCCTCTTTGCGGAGTACTATATATAATTATTGCACTCAAAAGTGAAAATTTGTCTCTGGTAGTCCCATTCTCTCACAAAAGAAGTATGCCTGTTATACTATACTTCACTCCTCAAATCTCATGAATTGCCGTTTTCATAAGGGTTCATAAGATTATTAGACAAATTATGCTCTTGTCTAAAAATATTTTCTTCGTTTTCACAAAAAATCATGGGCTATATCATCCTAGCCTCAAAAATGAGTGTGTACGTCATTCAAAGTAATTTCTTATGTTTTTCTAAAAAAAATTAGAGCAAACAATAGTGAATAAAAAAATGTGTATTACTTTAAAGTTACATATGGTAAATTTTCTAACATGGAATAAGTAAATCATTAGGTTTTGTACTTTTGCGTACCAACTGTTCACCAAAGGCACTTTGCCAACAAAGGGAAGAGGAGTACAGCTGGATTACAATACATATATGCAATTGGTATAACTTTGAGGAATGTTGCATGTATACGAGCACAATTAGACTTTTTAATCATGTTTATTCTGTTAGTTTTGAAGTAATCATACAAAATTCTTCAATTACAGCTTAAAGCTAAAAATTATGTTAAACTTTTTCTAAGCATTACCGTTGAAGTATTAAAATGCAATAATAAATTTTGATAAAACATCCGTTCATCACGGAATAAAAGTTACTATCATATCTTTCAATCCTGAGATGAACGACCTTGTGGATAATTTGGCACCTTAAATACAAAATATTAATGCTGCTCATTATTATTGAGAAAATTTTAACAACTTATAACAGCCCTTAAGTTAGAAAAGAGTATTTACACCTAATTTTTGGAATAAAAGTGTAATTTATAGACTTTTGACGATATTTTTTTCAGAAATTGAACTTCGACAATGCTTGACCAGTTTAGATTTAAAATTAACATCGTCGCAAGATATGTATCTGGGCTAATTATTATTGTATTATTTTTAATTGCTGTTCACGGACATCGAACTTAAACTAAAAATCCGGGCATTTAAAGCCAGGAGCACTCTTCAAACCCAATCACTCTGTCACTCTCATTTCAATATTTTTCCTAAATTAATGTTTTTTTCTTTATTGCTTTACTCAGTTGACGCCGAAGCGGCAAATGGAGGAAAAGGCTACTATGGGAAATTCCTCGGCAAGCTTATTACGCTCCATCACAGCGTCTCGGGGGATGTCTACGCGGTAGACTCGAGGACATTGCACATAAGAGATTTCACCTACGACGGCGAGGCACCAGGTGAGTTAATGTATTTTTCAACACACTATCAATTATTTAATAACTATGCGTATACATATATTATATTATTATACACGTGGCCTGCCTACTTTACCCTCTGCATCGACTCTTTTCGATATCACTACTTCTCATTTAGCAAATACTTCCTCCCACCCTTTACAGAAATGTGAGTCCATTTTTCACATCGCTTTCTCTCTCATGCTCAGTCCAGACAATCCATTCGTTAAACGGCCGAACCATCGCATGCACTGTCGCCCCAAAAGTGAGAGTGGAAAATTGATGGAAACGATGATGATGTTATGACTTAGTGGGACCAAAATATTAATCTGAGTAAATTTATGAAGCATGGAACTAATCTCTATGTTTGACAGTCTATTAAATTTAATTTTCCGTAGTTTGTGTATGTTATTACAGATATTGCTACAAAATAATGATAAATACGACCTTAAATACCTATATATTCAAAAAATACTTGAAAAAAATAATTCGATGAAATGCCAGGAAAAGTTACATTGATACTTTTTTACGAAACTTACGACAAAGTTTAACAACGTTTAAGAACTCAATATTCAACAATACCACCGATAAATTGAGATCGGAAAACCGATGTTATAGAATTTTAATCAAAGCTATGCATTTTTTGATTAGCTTCAAAAATACCTAGCATTACAAAACGAGATAGAAATTAATAGTAAGTATTAAACTAAACATACTGCTTTAAGTCAGAGCTTCCAAACTAGGGACGTTGGAAATGTAACGAATATTCGCTTGGAAATTTTAACCAATCGCTTCAGGAAATGAAATATGTAGAGTACTTTACCGCTTTAGCGATACGAGAAGTATGCAGTTAAGAGCAGTGTAGACGACGTTTTACCAAAATTAACTGCTTTAAGTTTATCCATGCTAAAAGCCAAAATTTTAAATAAGACCTTTCTTATCCGTTAAAAAGAAAAGGTTCCTACATCAACAGTACTATCTACAGATTCGCAAAACCTGCCTACTTTTAGTGACCAAGGTATACCCATGCCAACGCTCAGAATTAGCAGAGAAAATATACTCCCTCACTCAGCCTTATGGGCAAGGTCAGCCCCTCGCGTACTGAATACGTGAACGTAAATGAATTCGTACGTCAAGGGAGCGTCACCGTAAGAGAAATTCCGGAAAACTAGCAACTAGTAAACGCTAACGATTCTACCAGAACTGAGAGAAAACGTTGGCGAAGACTGCGACCAAAGTAGATTTTATAGAGGTTAAGTGGCCTGAAAAAAAATCCATTTTTCAGGAAAAATTGTCTTTTATTAGATTAACTGTTTCTCTTTCGTGAGAAAAAAGTGAACTCAAAATTCGCAGCCTTTCGTCGCTATAACTCGCTGAGGAATCGTTTGTGCTGATTAAAATCTGATTATAGTTACGATTCGCAGTGCACAAATAGTCTTCAGGTGAAAGTTCTTTCATTGTTGCTTCTTCGCCACCTCTCAGGGTTCGATAATTTTGATTAGTCCCTCTATCATCCCTCAATTTTTTCCACTAGTTTCTTCGTTTCACGTATTACAAGAAGCCTAACTTACTGAACTTACTTAAAATATTACAAGCAAGTGATCTTCCAGATGTTTTCATCAGAGTGAAGGCAACGGCTATACAAATCAAGGCTAATTAAAAACTTTGGCGCATTGTTATTTACATTCCTGTTGATTGACAATTCTTACCAAAGATGCATCTCGATGATTTCAGCCTTTGAATGTTAAAATAATATCCATGTAATAAGCACTTCAAACAACTTAACTTACTAAATTCTATGGTACTCATCTCAACTTTATGAACATTTATGATCAATTGTGAAAAATAAAAACGTTTTTAAGTTTTGTATTTTTTACTTCCTAAATTACCTAAATTTTGTTTAAAAAATAAGTCGGAAATAGTAATCTCACTAAGCTACTGTAAAAGTCTGATCCGGTCTAGAGAATATCAAATTTCATTGATGATACTTCAAGAAAATACTAAATCGATTTTGAGTGAATGCCATTGAACTGATGATTAAAGAATGCAAAGTAAAACAAACAAACATTTATATTCCAGATGCCTTTTTTTACGCGGGGACAACCAAAGCACCCAGCGGTTCCGGATTCCGCCTAAGAGACGAAAAAGGAACGTAAGTTACATTTTGCACTCTACATTTTTTGGATTGTGTTGTAAAATTTTAGGCATCACCAATTGAAGTATAGTACTCTTTGTCGCTTTTTAATGAGTAAACATTTATAATTTTATCTATGTAACGGCAAGAGCACTTGTGGGTTAATGAAGTTTTCATTTTTTATGCTGGTGGTAATTTTATAGTGACAGTATGTAAAATATAATAGCAGAGAGTACATTAAAAGTAGAATGGTATGCTTGATGAAATACCAAACTCGGTGTCAATAGCCTATGCATAAAAAAATTGATTTATATAACCTCTAATATCTATCACTTTCGACTACACCCTAAAAAAAAGTCTGCTTAGTAAGTTAGGCGATTTTGTGATTATGTCATTTTAGCAATGCACTTTTAACAGATATTTTTACTTTTAGTCGTAACCTGAATTTAGTCATTTATTTCCTTCGGGAATAAAAATCATCTATCATGAAAGCCATCCGAAAAACTCTCCTCAGAAATAGCTTTTGCGAAAAAAATAACAAGCCTTTCTGTAAATAGTTGAATATAGAAAAAAGTACTCCTTCATTACATTGATACATCAATCCAGTCGAATAATAAGCCGCATCATACTTTCCGGAAAGACACGTAATAGAAAGCTCAATGCAATGTTTCTCTCTAATCCCATCCTTATTCCATCGACTTTCTTTTCAGGTTGAACGTCCTTGGCAAGTACAAGAAGAAGCACATAACCTTGACGTTGCCGGAAGGGAAAACTCTCAGCAACATCAGATGGTTCTCTGTATGGTGCCGCGAATTCGAGGTGAGTTTTCATGTAGAAAATCTTGTTTCCGCAAATACTTTTTTAAACTTTCCAAAACTTATCAGTGTGTACTTAAAATTGATTTCAAGCGTTACAGGAAGTTTAATTCAGTGGTCAACCGTTCGACGGGTGAGATATGCTTTAGGTTGAGGAAATGTCTCTTTTATTAAGTTACATACTATTTGCAAAAAAGAAATCATACCTCTGGTGCTAAAGCTATAGATGACATGACCAACTTCTCGCTAATTAATAATAATACATATTCATAAACACCACTAATAACGGCTCAGAATATTTTTAATACTATAATATAATAATGTGAATGTTATGTAATTAATCCAATATAATACAATTACTATCGAAAGACGCAAAACCCGGGTATTTAACACTGAACTTGAATATTTCTTAGCATAAACCTGGATATGTTATCAATTACATTGTTCCAGATTCATAACTCAATGATATACAGGTATTCTTAACGAACGAGAAAGTATACATAAATATCTTTATGTGTTAATGAAAAATCGCATTTTCTAAAGATTTACTTTCGAAAATTTATATGCAAAAACATTCACCTAAAAGTGTGGTAAATACAAAGTTGTTTTGTAGTTTTCAACTAATTTCGTTTAACAGTACTCATTTCATCGTTCTCCTCATCTATATGATTTTCACTAGTCAAATTTTAACTTCTAACGTTTAAGGTAATAGCATTCATCAATCCAAATACTTGAATTGGTAAAAACGAATACCCTAATTTAAAGAAACTGTCCCCTGATGTTGCAAGGATAATAAGGAATGCTACGGTGTTTCCCCACCAGCCAATCATTTTACGTTTATTTCCTTGAAATAAACCTGAATTAAATGGAATGAGTAGTAGCATATTATGCATATTCAGGGAAAGGTACAAATTGAAATGATTCAGTGCTTAACATCATCAAGCATCCTCTGTATTGAAGTCATAAATAATAGCTCCGCAGAACCTGGAAATACTGATTCCATCCGTCATGTTTTCCCTAGTAAATATATTACAACTGCTATACCATTGCATTCATCAATATTTGAGTCGCTTCACTCAGGACCAGAAGCCATATGGACTACCATTTAGTTTAGCATTCCAATCTTGCCTGAAAAACCTACCTAAATCCGCCATAGATGTTCAAGGAATTAATGATCTACCCACCAGCAATCCAGCAATGTTAAAGGAATTATGCCTTCTTTTTACCATGTCAAGGCTGCAGTTTATGAGCAGGATAGATAGAGAGTCCTCTTTATTTTGGGGCGAGATTGAGACTATGGAGTCTCTTCTTAACCCCTGGCCAAACATTTACAAGGTTAAGCTTATAGATAAATATCACAAATTATATATAAAAAGCAATAAAATAATACAAACAAATCTTCGCCCTGGCATAAGGATATGGATAGGGAAAGGATTAAGAGCGTAGGTTGAGACATTTTGAGAAATTGAAATTATAAAGTTTCGTATGAAAAAACTAGAGAAAGAGACTCAAACAAAGTATAAGGTAAATGAAAAGGAGAAATCTACGCGTATTTAAAGATATTCAAGCAGAAAAAGTTAATGGTTGAAAGATTGTCAAATTCTAGAGCTAGAGTAACCAATGAAGGGTACAATGGGAAGAAAATATGTATTTTAGACAGTATTCAAGCTGATAGAAATTGTTGGAGTTCAACCGAAAAAGTTGAAGAAGGCAAACGGAAATGCTTCCTTCAACTTCTCGTAAGCAATAATCTCATACGATGGATTACAGCAGCCGAAAGAGCATAGGGTATAATGTATAATTAACACAGTCTGCTCTGATATGCTGGTTCCAAATTCAATCGCTTGGTATCTAAGTAAGACAAGTTGCAAAAATGAATCCTCATGATTAGTAACAACCCAGTAGAAAATGCTTTGATATCGTCAAATAATACCTAAGCATAACAGTTTCAGTTTTAACTTTGTGGACTTCCTTAAACATGAGGGTAAAAAATAAACTTTACACTTTCGGACGGAAGTTTTCACTTTCTTTACACCTGTGAATATTAATGTTCATTGCTCTTAGCGATATAATATTGTTAACACTGAGAAAATAGTTAACTCCAAGATGCATGCATAATCAAAATGTCTAAAGGAAGTGTAAAGTTTCTTTTTTACCCTCATTAATAATACCTAGTAATACCAAAAAGAGCAAATTCTTCAAGATCAAAAATGAATTAAGAGAAATGACATCTTTTTTAACTCGTGGACTAATAGAAATTAGAAAATTTTTAATTAGTTATTACAAACTTGAAAATCATAAGGCAGTAAACAAAACAGATGCTGATTAGTTTTTCATTATTTCCACCCATTAATTTTCTTCACATCTTCTTGTACAGGTGAACTTCGCAGACGTAAGGATACCAGCAGGATTTGACTACCCGAAACCAATCAAGATCGGAGCCCTCGGTGCTGGTGTCCATGGTGTCAAATCCGACCCTATCACTATTGTTGACGCCCAAACACTTTTGGTGCCTAATTTTTCATATGACGGAGAAGCTCCAGGTAATTTAATAACAAGATGACTGATTCCGTGTTGCGATGTATTGAAGCGTGATTGGGAAAAAAACTTCTGGCAATAATGGAGTATTTTAATAACCCATAAATACCTCTTAGTTAAAAAAGTGACTCCTTCACAAAATTATTTAGGAAATACTGTAGAAGCAATATGGTTTTAAAGGGGACTGATAGAGAATCGTTCTTTCAGTGAAAGATTTAAAATTTCCCCTTTATTTATAACAAATTTTCTCAAAAAAACTATTCTTTCGATTACCAAATAACAGGCCTTGTTGACATTTTTTTTAATTATTGTGACTTTTCTTAAGATATTATACTTCTAGACAAGTTTCTCTTATTTCTTAGGCATTGATTCTTGAATAAACTCCCATTCAATTCAAATATTTCTCCCTCGTCACTCAGGCCGGTTCGAAAATTTCATAATTTGCATTCTTCGAAATGTATTAACTTAACTGTAAGCTTAGATTCAAACTGTTCGAGTGATTTCTTTCACCGGATTTGTTGTGATTGCCTACTCAGTTGGAGTGACTGAGGATTACAGAATTAAGAAAACTAACCACATAAACCAATTAATTTTTACTCTCTTTTGACATGATACTGATCATTTTTTCGTTTTCTATATTTCCTTTGTGCATAAAATATTTTAAATCACTGACAAAATTTTGATCAGAGCATATATATATATATATATATATATATATATATATATATATATATATATATATATATATATATATATATATATATATATGCATATATACTATATATGCTTAGATTTCGCTGTCCTCCATTTTCTCTTTCCCCCTTCAGCATTCGTCTTCCCGCCCATTATTTAGTTTTTGTATATACTTGTTTATATATATATAATATATATATAATATATATAATATATATTATATATATATTTATATCATTCCGATGGTAATAGGTTGAAAAAACTAATCAAAGATAATATTAGCGGCTGTGTAGACTCCCATGACCTACTTAAAATTGTCTTCTTAGTCTTCCTTTACAATTCTTTCCACTTATTTTCCTTCCATTATAGTCCTTAAGGGGCTCTCATGTTACATCTTGCACCCTATCCATTCGCCGCAGCATTTTATTTCATAGCGATGGTCGTTCTTAGAGCTTTCGTAGGCTCTCCTTGCTTGAGAGCGCGGCGAGTATGTTGTAGGAATTAGATTGTCAGGTACCTGATTGACGAAAGAAGCAAGCAAGACTGATACTTTTTGTAAGATACTGAACTCTCAGGTTGGCAACACAAATGCCTTAATGAATTTTTTTATCTGTAAGATGTTATTCGTTGATGGAATGTGCATCTATAGATAAAAATAGATGGAAAAATGCACTAGCCGCAAATTAACCATCAGATTTGTTATAAAAAATTTAAAAAATAATATAGCATTCAATTGTTGCTTCAAATATTATGTAGCCATTTTAGTCTAACAACTGATAAAGAGTGAGTTCCGTGGTCGCATTAGGATAATCGTTCGTCCCGATTTGAGCATACGCGCTATAGGACATGAAATAACGATCTCTCTGGCACATTCTACCGGATTTGGAACACCTTTCAAAGGAATTTTTCCAGTTGATAGTGGATTGATTTTAATTAATAATTTAGACACTTAAATGCTCACTTTAAATGTTTTAACTCTCCATTATAGCGTAATTCTCATTATTTTTAGATGCCAAATTCTGGGTCGGCCGAGGTAGTAAGCCCACATCACAAGGAATCAGACTGCCTGATGAGAACGGCAAATTTGGAACACCGTTAAGACGCTATGACAAAAGAACTTTGGTCCTGACTCTACCGGGAGATTTGACTGTATTCGACATTGGACATTTTGGAGTTTGGTGTGAAGCTTTTGCCGTGGACTTTGGTCACGTGGCGATTCCAAAAGGCCCACCTCCACCCAATGTGCCTCCCTCTCTACTCATGCTCGGAGTGTCTCCACAGGTATGAATATATGGAAGGGAAATGCTCCCTAAAAATCAAACATCCTCTTTGAATGAAATTAAGTGAGCATCTCTCTACTCCTTACAATAACATTTTGTATGATTTTTAACAGAAATTTTCCAACAACACCAGGGCCATGCTTATTCCAAAAGATGAAAGCAATTTGAAACTTTTAATTTAATAAGACTAAAAATTCAATCTGTTCATTCATATTGAGAGAATTCCTTGTGGAAAAGGAATAGTTTAATTTAGTAATTTAACATTCAATTTGAAATTTTTCCTTTCAATTAATTTAATTGTTAATATATCAATGGCTCGCATCAATTTCTATGCATGCGTCCAATTTTCATTGATATCTTGTGTGTTTTTTTAAATTCTCAACGCAAATGAAAATAATGAGATCTCAGAGATACTCTTCAGAAGTAAAAGTAAATTAAATAAACATTTGTCAAAAATGAAATGATTTTAAATTACTGTGTTCTGTACATAAATAAAAAATAAATTACACTTAAAATTGTTGATTTCTATTTAGATGTTCGCATGCAATACTAACTTACACCTTTTTTGCATGATTAAAAAATATTTAGATATAGAAAAAATTCAATATGGCTGAGGGGTATTTGTACAGATAACAATCGATATTGCAGCTGCAATCGATATGCACCTTTCAAACTTTTCATATCGCATCACTTAAACAACTTATCATATTAAGACTCATTCCATGCCTGGGGTACACATCCTAAAAAAACCTTTAGTATATCATTGATAGCAATAAAAATATTTCCATATTTACTTGTTTTCCAAAACATCTCGCAATAAATTCAAAGACAGAGATACAAGTATTTTTTAAATCACATTTGTAGAACATTAATTATAGAGGTTACTTTTCCATATGTTTTCAATATGGCTTCCCTTTGGTGTCCATGGAATGGTTTTTAACTAAACTGAGATGGGGATGTGGTGGGGATGGATTTTATTAATCCACGCAAATAAATGAATTTGAATTCAGCAGGTATATAGGTATTTTTAATATAGCATCGATCTCCAAGAACAAATTAATTGCATGCATACAAATCCAGCGGTTTAGTATTTCGCGAGTTGATATTTTTCATCCAAAACCTCAACGCTCAAAAGTGTATCATGTATTTAATCCATAATGCCCTCGAAATGTATAGGATACATTTTCCAGGTCGCAGGTAATAAGTAAAAAGGAACTAAGCTTTAAGAAGATAAATTCTCCTAAGGCTCACATTCCCCAATCACAGTATTACCGCTACAAGAATCCCCCTCTTCCTCTTACACCCATCACCCTGCTCCGTGGGCCCCATCTCTTTTTCCCTCCATTAACACAAAACATCCCTTCGTTTCCCTCTTCTAATCCCACAATTTACAGCAAATCTACCACTTCTCTCGGATTTGCCTCCCGCCCCATTAATACCCTTAACGTCATCAAAAAAACATTGAGCATTGCCAATATTTTTTATACAAGTAGAACTCCCACCCCACACTTCTCTCCTTCAAAATCGGCATTAAAGGGGCCCATTCGACATTGCTTCCATCGACCGAATCGGTCTCAAGATATTTCAAAACCTTAGAAAATAACAGCAGTAGTCGTGTTATAAATTCTCTTCATAATAGAGCCAATTAATCCAAAAATAAAATTACCGAAAGTAGACTATACGGAAGAGGCATATTCAAATACGACGATCAGCATTGTATGAAATGTATACATAAGAAGACGCAGTATTTAAAGATTCAAGTGTAATCTTTGAAAAGGTACTGCGCAAAAAGATCATTGCACATATTTAATTTTTCATGCATCAACGACGTAAGTTTGCACGCATTCAGCAGCATTAAGTCTTTTAGCAGTGCAAATTAGCACTGTACAAGTCTAGCAGACGAGATGGTACTCTAAAGCTGATTGTTTAAAATAACGGATTGAGTATTAGAGTTGAAGAGTAAAATTGCGCGTGGATTAGGAAAAATAAATGGTAAGGCGAATACTGAAAGCAAACTAAATAAAGTAACTCGGAGTATTAGCAGGAGTCGCTCGTACATTTTGTACCCTTAAATGAGGGCAAGCATAAGGGCCTGGTGACCCATTTAATTGGGTCGCGCAAGTTCAATTAGTATAGACTAAAACTGCATTTTAAATTAATGTAAAAAATGAATTATTTCACCTAATGTCAAATGAATCAAATATTTTAAAAATAACACGCAGCAAATATTTTATGCATATATGTGAAGGAGTTGATTAACGAATCTGATGTAGTTCAGAAGAATCCATACATTTTCCAACCAAATTACGAAACCAGTAACTGCTGGAAGATTGTAACAGAAAAAAGTTGAGCCGGGAACAATTGAATATTGTTACAGAACTTATGGTGATAGCCCCTCCAATCTCAACGAGAGAGGCCTCGTCCTTGTAGAATCCGGATAAATAACAGAAATATACTGATGAATCGAGATTTGAGTGCCCGGTTTTCCCTCCGCAAATTCATTACCAAAACAACACGCATATGAACATGAATAATACAAAGGAATAAAGTGTAAATTACAATTCACAAAATTAATTCCAACGCTTCCTTTATTTAATGGCCCATATGTCCCATAAATTTCAGCACAAGTTCCTTATGAAAGCTCAAAGTGTGCGATTTACATATCTGGTGGTAGAATATGCAACCGAGTATTTCTTTCCGCCCCCTAATGGCCAAATAAAACCCAATGCTGAATGCCACTAAGGAAGCTAACTGCTTCAGTATCAAAGAATAATCACGATACTGATTCATTTTTTAAAATCAAATCGAAATCTCTGGAATCATTTTAACTATCGACCTTGTTTCAGTCACATTGTTTGACGATTTTATGTATGGCCTAACGAGGAACCTCATATCATTTATAAATTAGCGGGAAAAATCAATATTATTGCTTACATGCTTCATACACACTATTACATTGCATTACTGGATATCATAAACGGTAGAGCAAGATAGATTACGGAAAAGTACCATAAATTATGAAATCAGCCACCGAATTTTAATATTTGAACCAGAAAATCCATTTTACAAAGAAACATGGACTGAGGCGTGAACACTTTTTAAATAGTTGGTTATATGAATGCAAGAGGATTCTTATATACATTTTATCCTATATACATTCATTCTCTTACGATTGTTATTTTATATCAGTTCATTACATCAGAAAAATCCACTTAATAAAATAATATCATCACAAAGAGATTGCCGTGGCATTTCATCGGAGTTAAGATCGCATATTTTCAATGAGTAAGAATTAATACACAAATTTAAGCCCAAGATTTAAAAAATCCTGGGCCTACTACCGAGCCCAAGACTTCGTTTGTTATTTACCCACTTCAATTTGCGGTATTTAGTTATATTTTAGTGGTTAATTGAGAGCTTGAAGCTATATAAAAAATTAAGGGATCTCTAGAAGCAGATACGATATATCGTCGATCTGATGACACCAAAATAACACGAGTAGGTAATCTTTACCGTGGATTGTTTAGTAATACATCTTAACCAAAGTAGCAGTACTTCTAGATGGGAACGACGAAGAAGCTAAGAAAAATAATTTGTGATAATTACAATTTTAAAGATTGTAAAGATTGATCTCCGTTATCACAGATGTGTGAACTTTGGAAGCGGCTGACTTTGAAGCGACAACGCAGCATCATAACTGGTCAAGTTAGATGTCCTCTCTCTTTTGTCACCTTTCCCATCAACCTTTTGCCAGTTTCCTCACACTGAATTGGCGCTATTAATGTGCAAGAGATTTAATTATTCGGTTTAAGCCTTAAATATTGACTTAATCCAGGATAGATGATCAACTGTCCCCAACATCCAAGATCAGAAAACCGAGCAATATATTGTGCTTGCCGTGTCATTAAAGGCAGTCCAAGCATAGAATGTTCGCATATTTTAAAAGCAAACTACTCAAAGGATAATTACTCCAGAGTGGAGAAAGGAAATGTTTTAGACACATTGAAAACACAGACACTGAGGGGTGGAAAAATATTTTTAGAAGGATTTAAGATCAAAATCGAATTACTTTGATTTAATTTATTTTTTGTTGACGGTTGGAGATATTAATTGTGAGAGGTAGCCGAATTAACTTGTCCCCTTCTTGCCCTTCGCAGAAGAAGAGGCCCAGGTCATTCGAGGACGAGATAGAGATCAATCAGTCCGAAAGTTATCAAGTCACACCAGTGGCTCTCCCTAACACGGGCCTCTTTCAAGACACCCAGCAACTGCTACCACCTTTTGTCTACTCTCCAATGAGGAGGAATTTTCCCGGACCTCAGAACTTCCTACAATACAACGCATTTCCTGCAGCTGGGGGAGAAATACAAGCCACGACATATAGACCGCCGATCACCCGTTACCAGGAATTGAACCCGGAACCTGTACAATCACAACAAGTGCCATACTTCGGAGGGGGAATACATTTCCCATTACCAACTCAAAATCAAGCTTACCATCAACCACAGTTTCAAATCCAGAGGAGGAACGACCAATACCCGCATCATCAATTTTTCGCTCAACCCTTCTACGGCAATTATCAACAATAAATTGAATAAATGAATATTATATAAATGTACATTTGGATGATGACCTTTAATAGGCTTAACACATGTGATTCCAGTGAAGTGAAGTTCTACGCAGTATATGAATACATATTTTCCCATATTATTTATTGGCGCCTAAGAATAATTATCTAATTTATTTATGGACCATCTACCTGGATAAATTAAAAGAATATTTATAGCTATAAGTCCTTGTGTGTTTTCATTGGTCAACTCATCATGTGCAATACTAATGCTACCTATGCTATCAGAGGCTATTATTAAAGTATTAAGACAGTGTAAAGGGGCATGAAACAAGAAGATTTTATACAAGTGAACTGTTTCCAGTGTTGATGACTGTTTTGTGACAAAAACTGACGCAAATGGCTGGTGCGTACGGTTGTGCTCCCTGTAAGATGTAAGTCATAAACTAAAATGATAAATGTTTGCCGCATTTACTGAGACAAAAATTGTAAAATTTCTTCAGAAAATAAATCTTATTGTTTCATCCAACGTTTTTGTCCATGTAAAAGCCCTTGTAAATCTACAATGCATGCATAAACCCATCACCCAAATAATTGTTGAAGCAATGTCCTGCCTGCTGAGCAAACAAGAGCATAGAGCATTATGAGGAATATAAAACCCCAAGAGGAAGTCTATCGTGTTCCCTCTGGCATGCATTCATTGGGAATATTGGTGAAGGATATCTTACATTTAATTGGTATGGGTTGCAGTGGATCATTTGTTTTAACAGGTTGCAAGTGGACTTAAATTGTAGAGCAGCGTTTTGTTTGCCGAGGGTCAAAATGGGTTTTTAATCCTAAGAGTGCACATAATGATTTTGCATGGGGAAAGGATGTGCGGTTCTAATAAAAATCTAAATATAAATCAACTACTTAAACCTCCGGTTAAAATTGATTAAACAATTTCCAGAACCTCTAATCTCGACTTCAGAGGTCTAACTTCCGTTCCTCATTACTTTAGTCTAAGCTGAACTGCGAAGTCTTGTGGGATCAGGATGGATATGAGGTCCGATGGGCGGTTGCAGGACACAGTGTAGTCATGCAGTTGGTGGCGAAAATGGGTAAGTTATAATCACCTCACGAGCAAGATCAGTAAGTAGATTAATTCACAATTATGTAAATGAACACTTGAGAAAAAATATTGCCAGAGGTATACCAAAAGTCTGTCATGGAATGAATCTTTAAAAAAAAAAACTAAACATAAAATTGCCAAAGTAAAATTCCGTTTATAAAACCCTACGCTTTGAATGGTTTCCGACAAAAATTTATGGCTTCTAATCTATGTTATAAATAAGTGGACGATATTTAGAACCGAATTTCAAAAGCCGAGCGCTTTATTTAAAAAGTAGAGCAGCGTATCCAACAAATATATCCTGAAATGCATTGATATACTACAAAGAGTGCAGACAATATTTATAGCAAAACCCACTGCTCTTGCGTTGATAGAAGATATGTTCAAATTATAGTCTGTTTAAAGAGTATGTTTGACGTGAAAACTTTAAACAGACTCTTTCTTCAACAAACGTAGAAGAAAATAGTATTTACTTTCAAAATACCGTAATTTCAAACCATTCTGGTGACTCATTTTACTGATACCCTTCCCAGCTCTCCCCTTTGTAGGATTATTGGATGTTTTATACTTTCCTCCATTAAAAATGCTATAGAGCACTGGTTAAATATGTATTTTAAGGAAATTAAAATATCCACCATTTGGTAACGTTTACTTTTGGCACAAATACATTCATTTACAAAAGAAGTAATTTTAGAGTTCGATGACTTTTATACAGACGCTGATTTTCCATGATGATTAGCCATGAAACTATGTGCAATTTAGGATTAATTTCTGACTCATCCACGAAATCTGTAAAAAATACAATCCTATTCACATGCCACTTGCTTTCAAAAAGAGATGTAATGTATAAAGTTTATGAAAATTCAATCCAGTCTATGATATCGCCATTATTGCAAAAATTGTTATGAAGTGGCAACTCAGTTTACCTGGCCTACGTATACCTTTCGTGTATCTGCGGTTAAGCAAGTAAAGTTATCGCTTTGAATACCGCTAAACAATGAAGTCGCATATATTATTTTTTATTGGAAAACAGGATACATTTCGAAAGTTAGTTAAGTCAGTCAGATAATTTTTCATTGCGTTAACTTTTATATGGCGATTAAATTTCTGCAGAAAAGCTTGTTTCATATATGTTTTAGCTTTTGTTAAACAGTAAGCAGGCTCATTATTTTTTTAGGGATTTCAATGATCAACAACTGTGAAGTGGGGATAGACGATGGGTGGAATAACGGATGGGAGAGGGACAAGGGAGTGTTGGCTCGCGGGATTCGATCGCTCTCTGGAGAAGCCTTCTACGATAGGCGACTGTAGGACCAGCTGGATGTTGGTGCCTCTTTCATTCACTGTGTACAAGTGGGACGGGGTAGCAGGTGGTCGCCTAGGTAGAGTTGGTAAGGGTAGATAATGAAGGTCTAAAGATACTTGAGGAAGAATAAAAAGATGGGAAGAGGACCTTTTGTGCCTCACTGCCTACTCTTACTTTTCACCACCCGGAGGTGTTACATCTCGTGCCGCTTGGGCACAGTGGAAGTTCCACTCAACATTCAGTTGGTCTTTTAGGTGAGAATCGTCGAAGGATTCTCCTGCAAGCGATCGAACCCCGTGCATTTCCCTGTTTAGTCTTCATCATTTCCCATCCCACTCCGCTATCAGGAACCATTGAAATCGTTCCAAAACATATTCTAATTTGGTAAAAATTAGAGATACTTTTTAATAAAGTATATAGTCTTCTTCTGGCACATTTCCATGCCCTATTTGTAGTCGAGAAATCGAGGATCCAGTCTTTTCAACTACAAGCAACAAATGTAATTTACCGTTTAATGCTAATATCAAATTCTCTATATAATTTTCTACACAAACATAAATTAAGTAAATGACATATTGAGGGTGGGGATCTTTGATAAAAATAACAGTTTAGAATTAAGACAAGAACATATGTAAAGCCTAAACAATGATGGGAACATTGAAAACGTGAACATAGCACCGAACACATGTATTATTCCCGTGAAAAACAGCAGAGCTGAGCCTTTTTCTCGACTTATTTTTTTGCGGAGGTAAGCCAAGAGAGCAATATCAAATTGAGGTAAAACAATATCAACACTAATGCTCACATCCATTTCGCTGAATGCACATCAAATATACTGCATCCCTGAAATTTATACAGTATCATTAATGGTGATAAAGTCAGATTTAATTTTAAGATATTTTTGTAAATTTCAAATAATTTATAGTAAAAAGATAAACTTTATTGTGGACTTGTTAACTTAGGCAATGAAGAGAAATCTTGGTCATAGCTATCGAATGATATGGCGAGAATTCATTGTATTTACATTTTAAAATGTAATGAACTTTAAACATAAATTAATAGTTTATACGTCGATATTTATTTTCCCTCGGGGAATGAAACAAAAACCCTCGACTTGCGTAGGCAACGTTAACCTCATTCGGTTTCACAACCATTAGCAGTGTTATTTGGTGGAGTTTCTCAAAATGGTAGTTGAATCCATGAACCTATTTAATAGTAAAAAAACTTAACTGGAAGTGATCTTCAAAACAAAAGCATACGACTTCGCAGAAATATTTGGTTCTACCTAATTTCTGGGTGATATCTTTCTCAAGGTAGTGATTTTTTAACATTAAAGAATAACTTTCCTGTTTCTTTTTAATTCTGTAACTTAATTTCGTAACAAAACAAAACTCTCATTTCCCAAAGATTGCACTGATGTTTGCTTCCTAGTTTTAGATATCACAAAAACAATTACAGGAGCACGAACCATTTCAGCCATATATATATATATATATATATATATATATATATATATATATATATATATACTAGCCCAAAACACTGATGTTACACCTCATTTTCTTTCGATACGGCGGCAAAATTTTCTTGTTCAAAATATGCTATTTTTCTAATAACTTTTCTAGTGACTTACCTTACGAATTGTTTGTGCATACTTTCTGTGCCTATTTTCCATGTTCTGCTGAATAAAATAAATCATGCATGGACCCTAATGGGGTCCCAATACTTTTGGAGTGATTCCCACTGACCCTTCATGTCTCTCCTCTCTTTATGTGCCCTCAAACTTGCAGAAAACGACGAATACATGTCCTTCGGAGTCTCTGGAGACGCCGATCACAGCAAAATGGTCGGTGGGGACGTTGCGGTGGCATGGTTGGACAACGAAACCTCACAAGGAAGAGTTGAGGACTACTATTTGGATGCAAAATCCCAATGCTCCGGTATGAGAGGCAGCTGTCCCGACATCAAATTTACCGTAAGTAAATGCGTGCAATGAGAAACGGAGAATGCTTTTGTTCTGGCAGAACGGCAATCATGTTTAAACTGAGTAACCTCCCTAAGGCAACTATACTACACTCAATGTGTGCTGAACAAATGAAAGTGAAAATAGTAAATCCTTCCATCAGAAAATCCTCTCACTTGTACGTTTCAGCAATCCACGGCCTTTAAAAAAGTAGGTTTTGAAAAATATCGACTTGAATTCCTAACTAAATAAAGAAAAACTCATTTAAATTCGTTCGCAAGAAAACCTGTAACTGAGTTTCATTCAAAAAATAACACAAAAGGTAATTGGTAAATTAATCTGGAGGATGCGAGGATATGCGGGGGTGGTTTTAGTTATTAGACTCATAATATTTACTAACTTTGTCGGATTTTAGGAGAAAATTCTATTAGGCTCGTTATATTTGCTCTCTATCTAATTTCTTCTTTCCATTTTTCTCAAAATCTACATTTCAAAATAACCACAAACAAGCCAAAAACCAAAAGCACCGAACAAATTCCCGTAAAATTGCTAATCAATCATTTTTGGTATCTCAACTGGGAGCATCAGTCAGCAGTTCTATTTCCTATTCATCTGGA
Organism: Hetaerina americana; assembly: GCF_022747635.1. Classification (NCBI taxonomy): domain Eukaryota; kingdom Metazoa; phylum Arthropoda; class Insecta; order Odonata; family Calopterygidae; genus Hetaerina; species Hetaerina americana. The sequence goes on from NW_027286763.1 coordinate 66,001,549, forward strand.
TATTAATTTTGCTACCACGAAATTCAACTCAAAATTTCCTTCTACTGGGCACATATTTACTCAAAATACTATCATAATCTATCTATGTAATTAGTTCCAAACTCAGCGTTTCCATTGATGGAAATTTATTATTTTCCATTATTTACCCGATACACTTCCAAAACACAAGTCTCGTTTTTTGTGATTTCTCTTCATTCGCTGTGTAGGGATTTATTTTCCCCAAAATGTGGTCCAATTATTCTTTAGAAATTTGTGATGTTTTTTTTCCTCTGCTCACCGTTTAGTTTAAAGCAATCCTTGACAACTCATTACATCGCAGACTTTTACAGCATTTCCTCTTTACTTGAATTTCTTTTCCTCTGTCTTAATTCTGCATTCGGCAAGTAGTAAATTACTTCAGGTCGAGTGAAGGAAACGAATACGAGCAGGTGTAGATGGGAAAAATATCGACACAAAATAGATGAGTACACGGATAGACACGAGCTTTCGAAGTCGAAAAATAACCTTTTCAAATAAAGCACAGTTGGCAACGAAGAATCACCATTAGCTCAACTCCGTCCCTAAATATTATTTTCAGTTTACGCCAATGACTTTGGATGCATATGAAGTGCTTAGAGCGTCTTTTAATGCGATTTTTCAACTGTCCTGCAACGAAGATGATTTAAATTTCATGGTTAAGATCAAGAAGAGCACTTGTATACTGGAAAAAAGTTGTAGTTTTCTTTGCGTAGTAGTAGTAGTAGTGGTAGTATTTTGGGGAAGGCGACCGACAGCTGAGGTTTTGCGCCATAGGGGATGGACAGGAACGGATGAAGGGTGGAGAGAAACCCGGCGTCGGCATTAGCCTACTCTTTACGAAAGGCGCCAAGGGGTCCGCAGCTTAACGTCCCATCCAACGGAATTTGGAATACTAGAGTCCATGTTTGCTCCATTCTGTCCACAACCAATGCACTTTTTCAGCTATGGTTATCAATGAGCAAAATTACTGTAGGGGACATAAGTGTCAGCTGCCTTTGTTGTACAGACAGTTGAGTATCTAGTCCCCAATAATCATGAACTCCAGTTATTATTAGGTCATACTGATATTCTTAGAAACATATACTCTAGCTATATAAATTCATTAAAGATGAACAGTTCACCTAGGAGTAGTAGTATTTAGGGGAGGCGACCGACAGCTTAGGTCATTTGCGCCATAGGAGATGGACAGGAAAAGATGAAGGGTGGAGAGAAACCCGGCGTCGACATTAACCTACTCTTTACGAAAGGCGCCAAGGGGTCCGCAGCTTAACGTCCCATCCGATGGGCGGCGTACTCACTCAAAGTGCCCTCCACAAAGCACCTCAAGTAGGGATCGAGATACCTCTGAAAAAGCACCGCCGGGATTTGAACCCGGGCCCTCAGGGTGGGAAGTCAGTACGTTAGCCCCCGCACCATCTCGATCCCCTCTTTGCTTCGTAAGCGAGGCATTTTACCATTGCAGGAAAGCAATTCAGTAAATACAGTGATTTCGTGTAAATGCATCGTTTCAGTCTCGAGAGTAGGATTCGGTATATAATTGACCGTAAGTTGGAATCATTGCATCTTATGAAATTTTTGGATACTGATACCATAATGGCATAATGGCCGCCGAAAAGTTTTTGACTTCCCCTCAGGTGCAACCGTTTTTGACATTCAGTCATTTACGCTGTGTTACAGCTAATCGGCATTTTCATTCTCTACGGTCACTTAACCTATACTCGTGTTCGCATAAATTACTCATATATGTATATTTATTTGTCCAGCAGACACCGTGTATAGTATAGGGAATATATGACAGGTGTACAGGGAACGTCAATGGTGTATAGATCATATTATTCCCAAATAGAAATGCAAATACAGTTATGACAGGAAACTGGTCACAAGAAACGAACTTGTCATTAATTACTATAGAGTTTTCGCCCGAGTCACATTTTCGTGTATTACGTTCAGACGCCTTTTTATAAGGCAATATTGCAGTTCATGTTGTACAATGATTGAGGCAATGATCTAATCACGGTTAGCGGTATGCATCATGCGTTCAAGTTCATTTTTCTCTCACAAGGCATCTTTCTATCCAAATATATGTAAAATATTGTACCAACGGTAGGAATTTATACGAACTTAGGTTGTGCCTTCTTTTATTTCAGGGCGGGACAGACAGCATCAGGCTTTTGAGTGCAGCACGATCAGATGGCCACACTGTGATAACCTACCAAAGGCCTTTAATAGCAGTCGACAGCCTTTATGATCGAAGCATTTTCTCTAATGGAACCAAACAGCCTTTTATTTGGGCAATTGGGCCTCTGAATGGCAGGAACGAAGTTTCTTACCATAGAATTGCAAACAGACGTAAGTATTCAAATAAATGGCATTTTTACAGCAAAGCTTGTCAAATTTTGCGTTGGTATTCTGTTTCTTAGCTATCAAGTGGTCATTCATGGTCTTTATATTTTACAATATTTACATTTATATCTGTTTCCATATAAATGAGTAAATATATATATATATATATATATATATATATATATATATATATATATATATATATATATATATATATATATATATATATATATACACATTCAAACACGAAATCCCGCCAAACGGCGAATAAATACTCATATATACAGAAACAGATATAAGGGAAAGGGGATAGGAACACATATAAAGGACGAACACAATAGAGGTGGGGAAGGCGGAATCGAACGGATCACAAGAGTAAAAATATTTCCTCAACCGGGACTCGAACACCGGATCTTTCCACTTGCCGGGCGGATGCTCCTAACCACTTGAGCTATCGAGGGTAGTCAATTTACCCTGAGATCCGTGGGTCTAATATGTCGCCAAGCGCCCCGATTCTTTCTTAGACCCACGGATCTCAGGGTAAATTGACTATCCTCGATAGCTCAAGTGGTTAAGAGTATCCGCCCGGCAAGTGGAAAGATCCGGTGTTCGAGTCCCGGTTGAGGAAATATTTTTACTCTTGTGATCCGTTCGATTCCGCCTTCCCCACCTCTATTGTGTTCGTCCTTTATATGTGTTCCTATCCCCTTTCCCTTATATCTGTTTCTGTATATATGAGTATATATATATATATATATATATATATATATATATATATATATATATATATATATATATATATATATATATATATATATATGCTTTCGTAGACGTAACAATATATATATATATATATTAAAAAACCATAAACACAGTATTGATAGAATTGAGCTCTTATGGCTAGTCGTATTAAATGAATGAAAAACTTCAATCGCCGTAAACAGTTAACCTTTTTAAACAGTACAGTAAAGTACAAATGAAATTAGTTGGCTAAAGCCACAAGTCAAGAAGGGGTAAAAGGTAAAAAGGAAAGGGATGAGAAAGATGAATACGCGTATTTCAGCCACAAAGTAGCCCTCTTCAGCGTACTGAAGGGTAATCGTCACGACAACAAGTCGAAGTGAGCTTCAACTTGTGTTGTCGTGTCGGTTTAGTAGGTGATGGTAGAGTTCACCCAGTACTAAGACCGACGGCGTGTGAATATTCACACATCAGGGTAGGGGGCAGTTCCTTTCCCTGTGTCGGTTATGGTTTCCCACGAAGACCTGGTACCCGAAAAATCACTTTAGCTTGGTGGAACTGCAGGTGCCCAGAGTGTCTTGCCTGGGAATCGAACCCAGGACCCTCCTGTCAGCAGTCCAAAGCTCTACCCCCCTGGACTACTGCGACCCATATATATATAAATATATATATATATATATATATATATATATATATATATATATATATATATATATATATATATACATAGGGTGCTTAGCACATTAAATAATTATCTAGTCTGAACACCAAGAGATCTAGCCACTGCATGAGCTAAAGCCAGTTTAGAGAGTCAACAAAAGACCCATTAAAAAGGTCATATTAATAATCTTGTGAATGCTGGCAGAGTTATAATTGCTGCATGCGCACCCATAGATATTTATCAATGGACAATCATATGGTCCTGAAAATTTCTTTTTTGTCCACGCACGGTCTGTATTTACCACAGTGCAATGATGCTTCCCTTGGCTATGCCTTTATTTAAGTGGATTAATTATATAAAATTACATCAACCTGACTTCATGACTAAGAATGTCACATCAGGTCCATGCATTAAAATATTGTCAGAACAAACATAATCTCATTGGCACCTAACTGCATGCTCAGAGGTTTCATTTTTCCTGTTTCTATTTATTATCTCCATACACAGATGATGTCCTTCTGGATTTTGGGCGCTATCCAGAATGGAATTGTCCAAAATCTGATAATGGTTGGGTTGGTTCTGTGGAAGGGGAGGAAAATGATGGTCAGATATCTGGCTCTGAAGAGGTGTACAAAGAAGATGTTACAGCTGTTGATGAACCTCATAAGTTAGTTGAAAGACCCTCAGAAGTACAGACTCCACGACCAGCACCTACAGTTAATGCATGGAAAATACCTCCTATCCCATGCTATGAACCTGATGATGGAGTTTATTATGCTCAAATGGGACCAACTGGAGGAAGGAGAGGATACCCAGCAATTACAGGTTAGTATAATAATGTATGCATAAATGTAGCAAATTTTACACTAAAGAATGAGTTGAGGATTTTCTAAAGCAGCTCTCCAAAATATCTGGTCCCCTGTCCATCTCTCCGTTTCCTAATAGCTCTTTTCACTGACATTTTTCAAAACCTACTTATCATAGTTTATCCTGGATCTTCCTCAATTACTCTTTCCCTCCATGTTTCCTTCAGTTATGATCTTCACTAAACTACTGTGTCTCAAGATATGTCCTGTTAAATTCACTCTACTTTTTGTAAGCATCCTCCTTAGGTCTCTCTCTTTACACTCTCTTAGAAGTACTTCTTTCTTTGAAATTCTTTTCTATCCATTTTGATTTCAGCATTCTTAAGCATCACACTTCCATTGCCCATGATCGTCATTTATTCACTGTTCCTAATGCCCGAGTTTCTTATAAATTGAAGAGGAGACTCTATAAAACTTTTAATGAATCACTTCCTTTCATCTATGCTACCTCTATTTACTGATAATTGTTGCTTCTGATAGAAAACCTTCTGCACCATTTCAATTCTACTTGCTGTATGCCTCTTGCCTCTTCCATTACTTGTGATCTTGTCTCCTAAACAGCAAAAATATTCCTCTTATTTTGCTGTCTTTCCCTAATCTTACTTGAAGATTACCTTCCCTACTTTGACTTTAGACCATTGTCTTAGTTTTAATTTTATCTGAGGTTGTTACCTTTTTAACCACTTGACCATATAGACTAGTACCCTTGTCAGGGCTCCTGTCTTCCCTGCAAGTATATTTATATCATCCACAAATCACATCATACTTTCCAATCTTCTTTTTTTCTTACACCAACTCTTTTTCTTGATCTTGTAAATTGGCTTCTTAAAATACACATTAAACTTCAATGGTGATAATGAACTTCTTTTTTCTCGCTTCCTTCTTGCTTTCCCTACATCTAATCACTGCTTTCTGACCTCTGTAAAGAGTGTGTATCAATTTCCTGTCATTATATTTCATTCCAATATCTCTTATGATGTATAGCATTCATTTCCAGTCCATGTTGTCACAGCCTTTTTCCAAATGAAGGATTTGATATACGATATACTCGTAGTTCAATTGATCTTTCTGTATCCTCTCTCCCACAATAAGTATGAGAGCAAGCATGTTCCTCTGCTTCTAGGTTCAAATGTACTTATATACACACTTATATACTCTTCCACTTTCTTCTCTATCTTTGGTATGTTATTTTTGTCAGAATGTTTTGATGTATGGGTCATCAGAATAGCTGTTCCAAATTTTTCACATACATGTCAATATAACATGTGATGTTTGTGATGGTACAGTATTCAAGCAAAAGTAATAGCATTTTTAATTAGGATGTTTATGTATTTTCATTTGTAAGCATTACTTTACTGAAAATTGTATCTATTAATATTATATACTATTCATTACCTTAAAACTACTAATTCCATTTTAATAGTGCCTCAAATTGATATACTTCCATCCATTTGAGATCCATTGTAATGGATAATGAATGTATCACTTGTGAACATGCTAGCCTATTCAAACTTGGGATGCAAAATATGCAGTCAATTCAAAGGCCCTCCTTGACAATGTTTCAGAATATGATGATATGTATTAATGGTGGAACACATTCTCAGCCTTGAAGGTAAAAATATCTACTCCCTTTTCAATTAATATATTTATTTCAATTCAAGTGCTTTTTCTCATTTGTCAATGGCACCATGGGAATTTTAGTCTCCTTATTTATAAAATGAAGCCAACTATTTTCATGCTGTTTCCTCTTTATGACTAAAGTGCGTGACTATGTAGGTAGGGATTAACTCTTGTTGGGCTTGAAATCCAGTGAAATGCCTTCTTTAAATGTATAAACTTAAGAACAAAAGAATCAAACAATCTACAAATTTTAAATCTCAAAAAAGTTAAAGTTTAATTACAAAAAATTTGAAAACAACATTTCTTAAATAGGTCATGTTGGATGGGGAATATCGTGGTACATCAATGGACTGCTGATCCCCGAGATAAATGTGGTTCGAGGGAGAACCTATACTTTTGTAGTAGAAGGTGGTCATGATCCTGAAATTCCAGCCCGCTATCACCCTCTGTACATCACCGATGACCCTATTGGAGGGTATCAACATAAGACAGATGCAGAAAAAGCAGTAAGATATAATTATGTTAGAATAAGTGTGAACGTATCATGTCATTTATAACCAATGTGTTCATTTATAAATTCATACTAAATTTGATTACTTATCTTAGGCTCCTCAATATTCATTGATAATATATTAATGAAGAATTAATCCAAAAATTAAGTTAATGTCCTTTAAATATTTCAATTAGTGTTGTTTCATTTTTAACTTGCATTAGGATTAAAACTTCATTTTTTCTCATTCTGAGAACTGAAAAATGGGTAGTTAAAAACAGAACTCTCAATAGTGAAGAATAAACAAACTGAACTTACAGACGTGCATTTTATAAATGAAAAAATTCATGAGCAAATTCAGTTACTAAACAAAAAATATTCTATTCTCATACAACCAGTATACTCAGATTTTCATTGCATCGCGCCCAAAGTATTTCATTTTGCCTCCAAAAAAATTTATTGGCCCTGGACAAATTGATTCCATCCTAAGGAGCACATTGTTTTTATTTTTGGATACAATTTTGGTTTTCATGAGCTACAATTTGCGGCTGCAGTTTGTTGTTTTCCATCATGTGAGCTGGGTTATTTTTTTTAAGTAAAACCTTTAATTAGTATTTTTGGGGCCAGTGAATAAATATGTGAAATCAAGGTTTATTTATCATCAAGGTTGGACATGGAACACAATTTTAAGGCATTTAAATGTTATAGGAACATCCTTATTATGTTTGTGCAGTAAATTTAATTAAAAAAAGGTCCTTATATAGAACTTTGCATGACAACCCTCATATAGAAATAAGACATACATATTACCTTTGGTTAAAATACTGCTTAACAGCAGTGAAAGGTTGTGTTCCTCACCACCATCAATCCACACTATCCTTTGATAGTTTCCTATATGTTGAAGACCCTAAGAATAGACTTCATTTATTCATTGCCATCTTGAATGTTACTCATTTTTTCAAGATCACTAATGTTTATTTAGTGATTGACTCTTTTCTTAGTCAGAAAAACTTTTTCTGGCGGCCTATTTGCTTTCATATCTACTTTTTGCAGGATTTCCAGCTTCTGCTTGAAATTCAATGTACTTTTATTGCCTCTTGGTAATTTTAAAAGTATATAAATCAATATTAAAATAAATTAATTGCTCAAACTATATAGTTCCATCAGCAGCTTTGATATCATTCAAGCGATTTTCCAAATTAACACTCTTGCTGGTTATGCAAAATATAATTTTCCACCCAATTCAGATTAGTTGCCAGCAGACTACTTAACTGATTGTCATTTAATTTTTTTAAAACGTCCACTTTTCACGAATTTCTTAGTATAAAGTAATTTTAATGAGGTATTAATTATATGCAGTATATACAGTAATGAAAATGCAATGTGAAGCTGTGATCATCTCCCAGAGAAGATAGCTTTTATTAGCTATAGCTAAGATAGCTTTTATTTGAGATCATCAAGGCACACTAGCTCAAAGATAATATAAAGTTAGACATATGTTAATTCAGGATAAACTTTTGTTCTTTTGCATGCATAAAATATTCTATTTCAGCAACCCTGATAAGCATTCTCCCTGCTTGTAGTCTTAAACAGAGCTGGACTCACAAGGGAGCAAAAGATGAAGTTACCTAAAACCCTCTTGCCAGGGGAAATCTCTAGGTTTCCTATTAAAAAATTAAAAATATAAAATAAGAAAAATGAAATAATTTTAACTAAACTTTTTTTCTGTAAAAATGAGGATGTGTAGTCCAGTTAGTAGACAGCTGGGATGCTGACCAGAGGGCAGAGGTTCATTACCTTGGGACCCCTCTGGGTACCCTCAGCTTTACCCAAAATATGCAATTTTCATGCACCAGATCTTCCTGGAAAATCATGGGTGGCACATGGAAAAGGAACTGTCCCCTCTTCCTTGTATGTGAATTTCATATGCCATGGAGCCTACCTACCTACTTTCCCTCAGATTTCCAATTTCAGTTACACGAAAAAAAATTTTCTCCATATGCCTTTTCTGATGTGGCATTCGTAAAATAAATTGGTAGTCATTAAATGTTGGTCACAACCATTTTCAAAAAAATCAAGACAGTAGTTATATCTATTCAGACTTTGACTCCAATTAAATTTAACAGGTATTCATGAGTATTATAGTGATTCATAGTCACTACATTAACATATATGATTCTCAGGGTGTCCAAGTATTTGCTGGTGTTGAATGGGACCCTATTACTGGTGAACCTAAGCCTACAGCCACAGGGCGACTTTGCAACTGGATACCTGATCCTGATAAGCCTGCAGATGAAGCAACATCATTTGGAGCATACCAACGAACCCTGACTTTAAGCTGTGATAATGAGAATGATGGAAGTCCAGGAATACTTAGGTGGACTCCTGACATCAACACACCAGACACTGTTTACTATCAGGTACAGGCCTAAAAACACCCCTGAAACTAAATCACATTGCCACAAATATTTCAACTCTTGGATACTTTACGACCAACATGCTGAAATCTATTTAATTGTAATGAAGTGATGACAATTCTAATGTTCACCAAAACTGTTATTCAAGCTGTATTAGGTTGTGTAGTTTAAATTTAGCTCTAAAAGTTGTGTTGGAGAACTATGTGGGTCATTACATTAAATAATCATTTAGTAAACTGTCATTAATTGAAGCCTAGTTTAATCCATTATATTTAATGCTATTCATTATTTCGACCTTAATTCTTATTTTTCAACAAATTGCTTATCACAAATGAAAATCTAAGTGATGAATAACTCCAGAATATAGTTCTCTCTAAAATAATAAGCTATGCTGATACATAAAATTCCTGTATAGCCTTACACAGGAATTCTTATACATAATTCCTTCATAATACTTATACATAATTCCTTCATTTTAGCAATGTTATCTTTTTAATCAACAGTGTTACACTCACCGATATCTTGGATGGAAGATAAATGTCTTGGACAGCTGTGAATCTGATGAGGGCGCAGGGCATTTAACCCACCGACAACCACAAAGAAGACCAGCTTCCAGGCGGGGGAGAGGGAGAGTAGCGGTGAATGAAGATGCATCACAGTTTGATGATGTAGAGAGCCTAGTGCCCAAAGCAAGTATACAAATTTCCACTCGGGTGAGACCTGATGGAATTGGTGCTGGAGTGAAATCAGATCAAAGCAGCAATTCCAAACAAGTGAAGCAAGCCCAACCATTTGAAAGTAATCATAATTTCACTTTGAGTGAGAAAGAATCCATCGCAGATGCTGATGAGGGTGGATCACCAAGCAGTGATCTAACAGTGCCCCCCTTAGCTGGAGTATCCGAAAAGATTTTGTTGCCAGAGAGTAAAAATGTAAGACAGGTTGCTTCATCATTTAGAAGATTTTCACATCAGCCAGGGAGTTCTTACACACTCTCGAAACGATTTCGACCTACTTCAGATCCACTTGCCAATTATGAAAGAAGGGGGATTCAGCTCAGAGGGAATGCACATCCACCACGCACCTCTTTTGGGAGCCGAGTGGCAGGAACATTCAGTCCATCACCAGCAGTGAATGAAGGAGGTTTCCACCCTGTGTCAGGAAGTGAAAGGATTGATGCTCCTGTGAAAGTTCTCACCAGAAGAGCTCCTCCAGCTCTTTTCCCAATCAATGGTAAGGCAAAGAAGAAGAAGATTGGGAACCTCTTTGGTAGGCAAAATACTGAAAGCCTTGAGCCAATTTTCATTCCTTCTCCTCCTGACCTAATAAGGCAGAGGGAAAATGTAACTTCCATTAAGAGGGAGGATGTAATCATTCCAGAGGAGGAAACAAAAATGGCTGCAAATGAGAGAGTTGACTCATACTCTCTGCCACCTAGATCACACTCTTCACCTGTAGTGTCATATGATGGAAAGCAAATTGATCCCTCCCTTACTTCAGCTGTCTCACCTGACCGGGAAGGGAACTCACGCTCCAAGAGACCATCATCTACAAAAATACAAAACACTCCCCAGTTTGGGCCATTCCTTGGTGAAGTGCCTCCTCCTGTACCAGTAGATGTCATTCCTGCAAGTCTCCCCCAACTAAGGTCTTCAAGTATGGCTACCAAAAGAGTTTCCGGAGGATTGGAACATCCACCTAGCCTAAATCCTAAACCACAGAGTCAGTATTCTACTCTAAGGGGCTTACAACCAGATGAAAGTTCCAAGGTAGGCAAAACCACCAGCCTTGCTGTAAGTCAACGCAAATTTAGCCCAGAGAGTAATGTAAGAAAGTATATTCCACGAGATGAAAGAGTAAGAAGTAGTATAAGAAGTAGGAGAGATGCCAGTCCACACCATGAGCAGGGTCATTTTGATGATGACGTTCAAAGCCATAATAAAACCATGAATCATGCACCCCACGTCCACAACCATGACAAAGAACATGAAAAATCCAGTGTAGAAAGTATTAAAAGCAACAAAAAGGATGGTGCTAATGGTTCTTCATCTGTCAATGTGTCATCCAGCGTGGGAATGTTGGTATTGTTGAATGCCATTAAAATGTGGTGGTGAATATAACTGTTATAGCTTGCCAGCACTTAAGGTTGCTAAGTGTGAAGTTTTGAGGACATTTTCACACGTAGTATGTGGCATGAGGTGCCACACTGCTGTTATGATGAGCAGAACAATTGTTATGTGAGAATAGTTTTTCTGAGCTGGCCAGAAAATGTTTTCCTCATATTGACTTTAATAAATGGTATCGTGAAATAGAAACAAGTGCTCATAGCACATTTGTTCACCATGTATGACAGAATGTTGAGATTGATTTGGATTTCCATACATGGTGGTTTTCCAATAAGTAATCAATTCTTCATGAAAAATATCTTATCTACACTTTTCAATGATACTTTCTTATTTGTTAAATCATATGTTCAAGGATTAAGCTTGTTATAATGGAAATGGAATTTTCTTCAAGCAAAATGTACATATAATTTCTGAATAAATAATATTCATCTATTTCTAAGACCAAGATAATACTCTACGACAACATACTCTCTAGTAAATAAGCACGTAGTCGGACCTCAAAGGTAACTGTTCAAGATGCTGGAAATCTGCAAGACCACTCTACTGTTTCATTATTACAACCAAAATTAGGTATATTTTCCAGGCCATTCATCCATTTTGAAAATAGCATGTTAGCAGTGAGTCTATCTATACTTCTGCACTCAGTTAGGTTTAAAGTGCTGTTTGTCCATTTTTCCTGTTCGTAGCCAACAATTATAGGACAATACAAAATAATTTCTGTACTTCCATCAATTGTGAAACATTTCCAATACGTCACATATTTGCAAGAAAATCTTACCGGTTATCATATTAAAAAAGAAGCTCAAAGCTATATCATTCTTTTTAAAACCCAAACATTTGAGGTCAGGGACATGGCAGTCCAAGTGTAGACATTGTACTACTGAATGGAGGGTACGGGTGGGACTCGACTCTGGGCACCCCCAGTTTCACCGGAGCTGTGTAATTTTTTGGGTACCAGAATGCCCTGGAAAACCACAGGTAGCACAAGGAACGGATCTGGTCCCCTTGCTATGATGTGTAAATTTCACACACCTTTGGGTTTAGTACCAGGTTAACTTAACCATCCCCCATCAAACCAAACTTTGGCTTTACAACTGTGTTTATGGTTTTTTTATAAAAGAGGTCAACTCATTTAGCCCAGTATATTAATTTCTCACATTCAGTCTGCAGATTAGAAATGTCCTAATTGTCAATGGTTAAGCCAAAGATTGAAATTCACACATCGAAACCCACTTTTACTTCAGGCTCAGCAGTGTACCAAAAGCTTATGTTTTTTTAATATAACCATGTGAATGATCTATATATAAGAAAATTCTTAAAATTGTAAGTATAACATATTAGTTAGAATCAATTTTTGAATTTCAGATGATCTTTGCATCTTAAGGAACAAAGAAACATAAGAATTAATATCATAACACCCATATTCCCACCAAGAATGTTTACCTAAGATCTCTCGTTTCCTCACAAGACATGAGCCACCCTGGCCATCCAATCAGCAACAATGCAGAGAAAAAACATCCAAAGTAAAGATGATTTTTATTTAATTACAACTACCTCTCCTTGGATTCAGAAAATATCAGTTACACTTCCAATTCACATTAATTTCATGCCCTCAGAATATTCAGGATGCCTAGTCCAAATTCCATTACAATTAGATTGGACAAGCAACTTTTACTTCAAGTTTCAGCATTCATGTTTGGTTAATTGTCAAAAAAGTATGTCAACTACATAAACATTCTAAGAATTTGTAATGCATCTGCCAAACAGGCAGAACAATTAAGATTTTTTCATGAGCAAATGTTAAAGACAACCCATAAAATCATATTTATGAACTAATGTTTAACTCTCTTGCTTCTTTAAGCAGCCATTTCATATTTTATCCAACCATGAAGGTCAGATGGCAAAGGGTAAATATTATTTTTAGGGAGACTCCAAAACAACCATGGAAGTACCACTAACTCATGCTGCTATGTTACATAGCCCGTACAACCTCACAGTAAGCACACATCAAGGGAGAAGAGCACAAACTTACATATTTCATACATCCCAGTGAAATAATAAACAGTGGATGGGTATATGAGTCATAAACTTAATTCCAAGGTAACTAATTCAATGCATGTATTTTGTAGGGAATAAGCTGAGATCAAGTGGACACCAGAAAAACGATAAACATGGCTACTCAGCAGAACATTTAACAATTACTTCATCATACAATGTGAAAGCACACATAAAAGGAAGCTAATATATAAACAATATAGAAATAAGATTGAAAGTGAAATAAAAAATACAACCTTAATGTGATAATAATAGAAGATACTTTTAACAAATACCACAGTGTTTGTCAGTAGTTCAAAGATAATAAATCCAGAACACTATTTTCAATAATGAATTATTTTCTGGCTTATCTATTCAATCAATGAGTATTTACGCATGAATACTGACATTTCAGCACATATAACAGTCAATCAAGGGCTCAATTTTAATGAAGACTCAAAACAAATCCCTATACACCAAAATAAATATTACAATTAGGGGAACTGCAAAACTTTGTTCCTCCAGTGGAACAACAAATGTAACAAAACATGTATATACACAACACATGTTCCACTGTCAAATGAAGAAGTACCTCAAGACAGGTGTACTCATAGGAACAATAAATGTAGCATAATAGCCCTGTCCACACAGAAAATGCATTCTAATCCAAGTTTAAAGTTGAGTATTGAAACATTTAGCACTTCACCTTTTGATTTTCAAATTCTGAAAGTACCACTGAGGAACAGCTAGGTACCTTTATGCAATTGCAGAAAAAAGAAATTATTAAAATAGGTAACTGCAAGAGATTCCTGAATAGTGCATGACATTGCATTCACGTAAGTGTTCTAATTAGCATCAACTGATATTAATAGCTATGAGATTCCATCACATTTAATATTTTCTTCCATTTCAGCTATGCGCACACATTTTAAATTATAAAATATTCTTTAGAAAATAATATGGAAGATATAAACATATGACTGAAGCATATTTAATGAATACTGTAGTTACACACTGGTTATCATTACTTCTACTATAGTTACCAACCTGAAGGTTGGCTTTGACACGTCTGAGCAGTGATCACTGTAAACTTGAAGGCATTTGAAATTCACATTTTAGGATATTGGGACCATTTCTCACCATAATGCCACCATGGAATTCAATGAGACTTGGAATTTTTAGATGGGATTGTCTGAGATCATCACCTAGGATCCTTCGACTGAAGGGAGTATTGTATTCATCTACTAGTCTTAGGGTCCCTAGTAAAAAAACCTGGGCCATGCCTTTGCACAAAACCATCTAAAAGCCCAGTGCTGCCATTTTATATTTACTAGAATTTGGTAGAAGACCAAATGGTGACGCAGGATAGAACTGGCCCCTTCTGCAAAGTTCAAGTGCCTCCAGTCTTCAGTTAATTGTGAAACCTACCAACACCCACCAAAACAAATCTTCAGATTAATTCCTGTGGATGGGTGGAATCACTGGGTAGAAAACTAAAAAATTTCAGTATTCACCAATATTTTTAATTTTTATGCATATATACTTTTATATACATCAATATGGACTCCACAATTTCCATTTCAACAAAAACAAACAAGGCAACATTCAGAATTTAGAATATGTAATGCTCTAATTCTATATATTGAATCTGGATACATTAAGGGAGCCAGAGATACCATCTGTTTTCTCCAGAAAGCTGATCTTAAAAGACAAAAATTTGACAATTACAGTGAATCCCCAACTTACATAGTTAGTTCTCTCTGCAGATACTTATGTTTTAAAGATTAAATTTATCAACTGAATGTTTATGTGGCCCATACACCCTGCTTTCTCAAATTCACATTTTTTGTAAAACGAAAATAATAAGTCACTTTATCAGTGATAAACCACTAGTTACCAAAAACTCCATTACAAAAGATAAGAACCAATGAAATATGGTTTCAAAAAATTCACAAAATTGAAAGCAAAAGATCCGGCACTTGGATATTGAAATATTATCTTGATGAGAAGATGCCTTGAGAATATTTGTCAAATTCAAGAACATAGGATACATATTGCAAGCATTAATTAGAGCTGAAGTCATGGTTTGAAACTTCATCACCTATTAGATGACGGCTGATGAAATTTCTAACCATAACCATTTATAATGTCAGTTAAAGCATTATCCCTACAATTCCAAGTGGATAATGCACTACTTTTAAGCACTTGCATTTAACTCTAAAAATAAATGAAAGGAACTTTTATAAGCCCTTTGTTGTAGTTATTGATTCAAATTCTTCAGCCCTTTCTCCCATTAGCATCTAAAACGGGAAAAAATCAATGCATGTGTTTTGTCATTTATCATTCATTTCAAATGTTAAAAACTAACATGACCAATCATAAGCAATTTCATTCCCTTAAGAAAAATGTGGTTTCCAATACATTGTTTTTCAAATAAAAAGTTTTACATTCAATATTGGTGAAGATTTTGTTTTCGTTAGTCCATCCTGCATGATGTTCCTTAAAATGCAAGTAACACAAACTTTTTGGAGCCTGTCAAAATAAATGTGGCTTCTACATAAAAATTCAATTTTTATTGATACAAAACAATAAGTTTTGAAGTATATTCATGACCATGTGTATCTGCATAAGCGTGTAAGCCAGGGACACCTGTACTAATTCCTGAATTAAGTTATACGGAATTGGTGTTCTATAATGGTTTTAAGTATATGGATTCCTTTCTTTAAGTACAAACACAAAGACCCAATATTTAAAAAACATGAAAACAGATCTATGGCTACATTCACATATCACATTTAAAGAATTGGTTGATGCCACACAATTTTTCCTTTGAGGCACCCAGACACAAGAAGGCAATGAGTAGGGGAAAATTTGGTGCTGACCACTATATCATTATGACAGATGTTAGTGGCCAGCTCATGCAATTTAATTGGTGGATTTGGAGGAACAACTGTGGACAACTCTGAGCATTCAGGAGAGAAAGCCAACAAACGTACCCCTAAACCATATGGAGAACACACAAGCCGACCTCCAGCTCCAAAGCACAGTTCTTTAATGAAACCCCGACCAACATTAGGTTCTTCACAATAATGAGTAAGCCGATTGACATTTTTGTGTATTTTTGTCTCAGTTGGTGGGACCACTTCCAGACCAGGATCAGAAAATCCCCTAAATTCAAATTCTTCCATGATTTCATCACTGTTGCCCGATTCATCTGGCATCATTCGATGACCAAATTGACGATTTGTCCTAGCAGCTCTACTCGGGGAAGATTCTGGTGGGCTGCTGTTTACACCAGCAGATGAGCTGTGCGCCTGCACTACAACCCTACTGGGGGCTATTCCTCTACCAGATCGTCCCATTGGTCCTAACTCAATTGCACCAGCATTGGGTCTACTGAAGGTCCATCGTGCATCCCAAGTATTTCTACCCCTATTTTCCCTTAACATTCTTGCATCCCTAATGGCCAAAACTGCTTCCCACACATCTGAAGAAGGTATGCTCTGACTGGATTCCAGGTAATGGTTGGGATTCACAGACAGTCTAGGACGTCTTGTGGTGGCGGTATCTCTAGAAGAAGGTCTTGATGGGCCAGCAAAGGTTGAGTGCAAATGGGGGCAGAAGGGAAACATAGGGACAGCATCTCTTGATCTAGGATAATGCTGATTTGGTAGCGTAGGTCTGGAACTAGCTGAGGCTCTGTAAACAAGTAGACTAGATGAGTTAACAGGCCTCCCTACTTGACTGAAACCACATTCACCAATGGGGCCTGTTTCTTTTTTTGTTTCTTGTTCAACGGAGTCTGATTCCTCCTCATCACTTTCAGGATCCCTTTCTTGTATATCATGCACACAACTCCACTGGAAAGAATAAAGAAGAGAAAATATAAATTATGGAGCTGTAAACAAACTAGGCATTACCATAAGTTCATAAAATCATGATTTCTTACTGAGACCTGATTCACACATCATAAAATTCACCATTAAAAAGTACAGAAAAAATTGCAGGCTTGTTTTCATCAGCATGTTTATATTATTTCTCACTTAACTGCCAGGGTTTATGTGAAATTTTGACTAAAATCTAAAAAATCTATATTGCATTCCTCTATTTGCATTAAAATGTTTAAGAACAATTTCATTCATGCAGTGTTTTAAAATATCCTTGATTATTCCTTATGCCAAAAGCAGCCGTGTAGACTGCTGTCCAACAAATACAATGATGTCAAGAATCCAAATGCACCAGAAGGCACTCTCATCCTTGGTAACTTCAAAAGAACACCTTGAGGAGTTGCATTGCAGGAAATTTCATGTTGTCTTTTTTTTACAGAGATTGTAAACATAACATACGTAAGAGTAAATGTAGACAGAGATAAAATCTCTGATAAAGCTCTCACAATTTATTTTTTGGACTCAAATTATTTTTGAGTTTTGACACCATCATCCAGTTTGAAGAAACAAGCTAGAAGACTGCATTAATAAGTATTTTAGACCACATTGATCTTGACTGTTCAATGGCAAGATTCAGTCTCATATTTGATTAGATAGCATCCTGAGAGCAGGGCGATCACCAATGGATGAAGAACTGAGATCTAGCATGGGTTGACGAGAATTGTAGACCGCAAAGTTCAAAAGGCAAGTTATCTTGTTCGTGGAAGAAAATGGGAACAGATGAGCAGCTCCAAGATTTGTAGCAAACCAGTGCGGTGTAAAACAATGGCATCAGAAAAAGATCGATTTTTAGGAATGCAAGTCTTCGTGAAAGAAGTTCACTAGGCCACAATATGGAAGATCCATGAGTTCAACGCAGAAGTGTTGCAATAATTTGACATGAGGCAGAAAGGCAGATTTTTTGTGAGCTATCACCAACTGCGACAAGAAGCCAAAAACAAAGTAAGATCTTTGGGTATCCCCACACATAATTTTGCGCCAGTCAAGGATCGGTATTACGATTCATGCAACGAACAGGGCTAGCATTGCGGCAGCAAACATCGATTAGTCAGAAACTCCCGGCAGACTTCGAACACAAATTAGTGTTAATTAAAAATAGCAATTTTCCACAAAAATAAAATTTAATGCGACCGGTTTCAATGTTACTACATCATCATCAGGTGATAGTTAAACCTCAGAGTCCAGTATATATATGATTAAAGGCAAGTAAGGGGAGGGTGGAGGAAAAGAGGGGAAGAGGGGGGAAGGTGGAAGGCAGAATGGGTGATGATGATGATGTAGTAACATTGAAACCGGTCGCATTAAATTTTATTTTTGTGGAAAATTGCTATTTTTAATTAATCATGATATTCCACCATATCACGCCTGAAACGTCTCTTTTTACAAATTAGTGTCTTAGCATAAACACAAACACCTTCGAAAGGAAGGGAATTTCATGCTGGGGTAGATGGCTAATGCAGACGAGATGGCAATTTACTTAGATATGCCACCTAAGTACATGCTTGAGAGAAATGGGGTCAAAGAAGTTCTTCTGAAGACAACAGGGCATGAAAAACTACAAGTGACAGTAATGTTGGTCACTACAAGTGAGTGATGTTGGTCACTACATCTGACGGTTGTAAGTTGCCATCATTTCTTATGTTAAGAAAAAAAACGATCCAGAATGGATGGGTGTTCCCAAAAGATGTCATCGTTCAAGCCCAAGAAAAAGGCTGGATGACAGAAGACTGACTGGTTAAACACCGCGTGGGAATGCAGACCAGGTGCCTGTTTGAATCAGCTCTCTATGCTTGCACTGGACTTTTTCCTTCGCCATCTTACCAATGTCATGAAAGATAAAATCAGAATGATGAAGTCAGAACTTGCGGTCATTCCTGTGGGAATGACATCTGTTTTGCAACTGATGGAAGTTGGTGATAATAAGCCATTCAAGAACTGACTTTGAAAACAGTACACTTCATGGTTGTCTGCACCTGAACATGAGTTAACTTCTAACAGAAAAAATCAAATGAGCTTCTCCTCACAAAGTTGCACGATGGGCTTCTGCGGCTTGGAGAACCCTTTCCAAGGAAATATCGTGAAGACTTTCAAGAAGTGCTATATCAGGAACAAGATGGATGGCATTGAAGATGACGTCCTTCGGGAGATGGATGATGAAAGTACATCTGTATTTTCAATACCCGTAGGTTTTTACCTGGTCTGTCCCTTCCTCAAGCTTCACAACACACGTTTGCATACATATTTACTCTGTTCAGATGCTGAAAGGGAGTAAAGTGATTTCGTCTAGCACCTCAGATAGACGATTAAGGAGGTTAACTAACATTGCATCGAAACAATGAATCGAAGCAACCTCAACAATGACATTACCTTGTACTAAATTTTCCATTAATGTGCTATAGCTATAGTTCCTTTTGCAATCAAAAACTAAGACATGCTTCATTTCCTTTAAGCCTCCTTGTAATAAGCTTACACGTGTACTGGCACAGCGCTGTGACGTCCGGGAGTAACACAGTGCAATTGTGCAGGTTGCATATGTCATCTCTCACCCATTCTTACATCCGATCTTAGCCTGAGAATTTAAGATGCTCACCATTCCAAGACTCACCCCGATTTTTTTTAGGGAAGACATACTTAAAAAGGTGCGTCTTAGATTCGAAGAAATATAGTATATATATGAAGCTCAAATCCATCACTCAAAAGATAGAAAACATTCTATATTAAAATTGAAACCAATAAAATTAATAATAAGGCTTCACAAAAAAATGAGCAAAAACAAAACATAATAATCTGAAAAATTATAACTCAGGCAACATAGTAATTGAAAACTTTGCAATCGCAACCAAAAACATCAGCACTGCATCACAATGCTTACTTCCATTTACCATGATAATATGACATCAGTCATCTGCACACTTTTTGCTCCACTTAAACATGATTATCTCATTAACTATTGGTCATCTACACCTAAAAGGAAGACATAAAGTGATCAGACAGTTAAGGGGACAATAACTACCAAATTTCCAGGAAAATTAGAGGTCTGAGGGCCTGCTCCTACCCTTGCTGGCCATGTAAAAAACTCCCACCCTAATTTTATGAATATATACCAAAACTTAATGATTTCTTTGTAACTGGTGATGGCATACTACAGTGAAATGTATTTTACCAATAAACATCTGTAGAAAAGTACTATTGCATCTTAGCTTTAATTTGAATGTTCACAACTCCCAAATTGTGAAGCCTGAGGCAGTTAAGTTTATTAATAATAATTATGTTAACAATATTAAATTTGAATAAGGTGGTATTTACATGCATTATACTGAAAACACTACTTCATCAGTAGATGACAATTTGGGCAGTATGGAAGGATCAGGTACCCATACATCCTTTTGGCATACTAAGCATGCAGTAATACAATAAAGCTAGAACCATGGTATCATTTAATTGTGCTTTCATGCCAATAGTGATAAACCAATGAACTAACTTCGAGGACCTCCTTCATCATGTCATTATTTATTATGAAAATCAATAAAAATAAGGATAATGCTTTACCTCCGAGCTTTCATCATTGCTGATATTGCGTGATAGCACTGACCAACCCTGAGGATGAACTTGCAAGGAAGACACAACCTCTGCATCATCATTAACAGGAAAATCAGTCACAAATTCAACTCTATTGCGTCGGCGCCAGCGAGAAAACAGGTGGTTGAAACGGACTGCCATTGGTATTGTTGCTTGAGAGAGTTGCATCAATCGGTACATGTTGGGCTGAAATTAAACACAGAAGCAATGTCAAAGAGCAGTAATATGGTACTAATAAAATGACAGGCACAACTGCATTCAATGTTTCTGTAATTTTACCCATTTAAGAGCCCACACTTCCATCCTTGATTCTAAATACCCCACTGAAGGTTATGGGAATTTCCGCCTTTTGGCTAAATGTCATTGGTTTTATCCAACCACAGGGAGAGTTGTTATGTTCCCATTTCATGTTATAATATTATGCGCATGGTACTATATGGCACATCGCCCCTCTGACTTATCATTTCCCTTCTCAATCCTAATTCAAGTTGTTCCTGTATGATAGGTTTTCCCTTTGTCATGAGCCTTCAATGGAACTTCAGATAGGTATAAAAAATGTTCACTATGAATCCCACATGAAAATATTGTTTTAATAAATAGTATTTACTTACAATAGGGCATTTAAATAATTGTCATCTTTGCATGGACCTATTATATATACAAAATGCATTTACCTAATTGTAGGAGTTCAAAAAGGAAATATTTATACTCATAAATAAAATGCATGCACACATGTCACCACAAAATTTGGATTTTGTATAATTGTCCTAAATGTCTATAGAAATAATATATTCCAAGAAACTGCAGGAGATGCCATGACAGTAGCTTTTAACGGAGTTATCCGCTAAATGTGCATTACAATGCAACAATTTCAGAGCGTAAAAATCATTCGACTGGGTGAAACACTCGAAAAGAGTAGCATAGAAATGGTATATGCGGTCTGTGCAATAAATGTGCAAACAGAAGCAATCTGGTGGCCATGATGTGTGGACTATAGCCCCACCCACTAGCGGCACAAGTCGCCTGAGACCCAATGAGCCGTCTGTACTTGGCGCATCATCAAGTTGTGCGTATGGTGCCAGTTATGTTAGTTTCTATTGTCCTTGTTTTTACTGTTTGTCAAAACTGGAAATTGACAAAATCACAGAGCAACGAATCAACATGAAGTTTTTGGGTGAAGTGCGGTAAAAGTTTTTAAATTTAAACGACATATGCGGACGCAGCCTGAAAAATGTGGAAATCATCCATTATTAATGTTCTACATGGATATGATATGATTCCACTGAGGAATCATTTGCAACAACTTTTCACAATTAGTGATAAGTCAGGGAATAATAGCACTAGATGACATTTTCCGGGTCAATTGGGAAATGTCTGTAAAGGCGGAATCCCCTAGCAGTGAATTCCTTATAATGAAAGGAGAAAACGTTGGGGAGGAAGATAACTGCATAACAGGCACTGGCTGAGCCCTCCCAGGGTTACCTGCCTCTCTATACACACTACATGGCATCCCTGACCACCCCAGTGAAAAGAAATGAACAAGCAACAACCTGACATACCTATCATGTACATCAGCAGAATTCTAGCCAAATGGATGACACATTTGGAGATTGTAAATACATTGTCAGATCAGATTCAACAGGTTGGCAAGATATATACCTCCTATACACAAGCTCCCATGCTCAATAAAATCCATAGTGCACCTCACTGTCATACTGCTTCATGAGACAGCATGACTAGGTAATTCTCTCTGAAACTAAGAATTTTGTAGAAATAATCATGCCTAATGTGGTCTCTCCTGAAGCTGGGTAAACCATATAGAAAAAATCTCTCAAGAGAGGAAAATTTTTACTATTTTCAAACAGGTCTTCCCCATGGGAACAATCCAAATGGTAATACATACAGCCAGATTCCTGGAAAACCTTATACACAATTTACCCCTCAAGCCAGTATAGGTATTTAAATGCTTGGTCTCCACTCGTGGCATTTAATTTTTTTTTTAATATCTCCCTGTTGCAGCATTGTTGGAAATAATTTCTATCTTTTTAAATATTTAATCTAAATATTTTTTTTATTTACCTTACATTAAATTGCTTATTCTACTCTGTAAAAATTTTACTTACGTTATATTTTATATTTTCACTCCTTTATTCGCCTTAAGTTCCGAACCTCCGTTCTAGAAGTTTTGTGTGATATAATTTGAAATAATCCTCTATATATAAGCCTGCTTTTCAATGAAGTGCCTCTCGACCAAACTTCCTCACTTGAACTTGCACTATCATATTCACTTCTCTTTCTCCGTCCAAATGTTCGACTAAATTCTCTATATTATCTTCACTCAAAAAAAGCTTATCCATCTTCGAATCCATTATGGGGGTTCATATACAAGGCGTTTTTACTTCTTTTTCTCAAAAGAGCAATCAAACAACTGAGACTATAGACGGTGGTGAGGCCTTTTGCCCTCGCAACTGTTATGACCAATATAAACAAAAAGAAAGAATGATGCACGAATGGTTCTAGAGAAATTAGATAGGGAGATCATATAAAGCAATAAAAACAGACAGAACATGAGGACAAAGCCTAAATGCAAAGAACTCACTTACCTCATAAGGAAAGACTTGTTAGATTTATCTTCCTTATAGAGTGCCTTTTCATGCAGCCGAAACAGAACGATTAGGAAGAATCATTATCTAAGAGGCCAAGGGCAACCATAGATATTAAAAAAATTTGATGGCGCCGCAGAAAAAATTCAAAACCGAGAAAGTTGAGTGGGGGATGTATGGAGATCCATGACTGAGACCTGCCGACTGTGCCTTACCGCGTACTGAGAACCACACCAAGGGGTTAATTTACCCTGCTTGAGGCATTACGCAATCTTTTCCTGCCTATCCTTCAAGCCCTTCATGTTGTCTTAAACCCTCAACAAACACTTCTTAACCTTCCCATCAGAAAAATTGCATGAAATAATACCAAAAATGACTTCATTCAATAAGAATATTGATATACTAGCAACTCTCAGGTAAAACTGAAGATCTGGCTGACTTTCCTAGTATGTTTTATCCTATTATTTAAAGACAGTGATGTGATTCAAGAAGTTAGGCCACCATTTACTTCCCCTTATGCTCAAAAAGAGCTACTTAATAAAAAATGTATGGACAACACCATAACTTTTCCACTACTACCCACTGAAAGTCGTATTTCCCAATGGTAAAAAAAATCTAGTGTGTAACCATTAGTCTTCTAAATCACAGGCATACGATGCATGAACGTACCTATTGACAGCAGTGCTTCCAGATTTATTATAAAGCAGTCTGTAGTTAGTTTTCCATTGCATAGACATCAACAACATGACTCTTTTAGTTGTAATCTACAGTGAGATACCATGCGCTCAACTTACTCAATTTATTTACAACATTGGCAGAATCAGGATTGCTATGTACTTTAAATACACAAATCTACCCATTAATTCCTCTTAAAGTATTCTGCTACCTTTCATGAAACTTAAATCAAAAATATACCTTATCATTTACGGGAAAGTCTTCAGGGTGTGTCATTTACATTTTTTGGAGAGATTGAAGCTAGGAGAAGCAGTTTCAAGATCTGTACGATCAATATTCACATTCAATTAATTTTTAAGGCCAACTGAGGGTGAGTCATCACAGGGGATGTACTAGAAATCACTACCATATGTAAATGGAAACATAAATAAGCACAAAACCTTTGAGAAAAATCATGTGCCTTTAAAGAAGCTTCAGAGCATTCAAATTCACCCCACATACTTTACTTTATTCCACACGCACACGTTTTCATGCAGTTTTTTACCCAAAAGTCACACTCCCGCATATATGTGCAACCAACTCCAAAAATGTCTACCTAGCTGCTCATGGAATGCTTGTCTACTATATTCTAAAAAGACATGCCATGATCCTCATCGACATCTTAAGTTTCATATCTCTTTTACAATCGGTAGTTCTTCGTGATAATAAACATCAAGGGATTGTTTATTAGGAGTAAGTTTATCATTAACTAAAACTTTTGATGAGGGTTGTCATCACCACTAGTATAGATAATCGTCTAGAATAATAGAATCATTAGTGGGATTGCTGACGTCAAAAGTGACACATTAGCATTATTTACATTATCTGCATTTAAATCTGATACATTTTCACTGGAAGTTACAGATTCATATATAGATTCATTCACTGAAAAAGCATTAGGGAGTTAAACATGAAAAACTTTGAAGAAATAAGCCATTTTAGTTGCTAAAAATGAAAGCATGTGCTTTAGGGTGCTCTCAGTGGACATGTCTATTACCACATTTGTATAATTTCCATTTCATTAAACAAAAACCAAGCATTATTACAATAAATTCCAGAATTTGTTCCTCCTTTTTAAATTATTCTTTTGCTGCAAGGCAATATTTGTGCATCTGAATTATTAAAATAACAATCAAATACTAGCTAAGTATTATAGAGGCTACATGAAACATCTTTTTTTGTAACATAAATACTAGTCAGTATTCTTAATATTAATTTGATGCAGTTTTCCACCAAATGTTTCCATTGACTAACCACCTCCCAACACATTTCTTCTCTTCGAAGTCTGCTGTCATTTGTTTTACCGATTTCATTAAGGGTTGTTTTCCATAGTATTTCCTGCACACTTTTCCCTTGAGGACTGCCTCCTTCCATTAATTGTGTCTTAAGCTCTTTCTGACATAAGTATCCTTCCTTTAAGCCAGAATGACATTAAGCTTTTTAATGCAACAATTTCAGAGCGTAAAAATCATTCGCCTTGACTGGGACTCGAACCCAGATCCCTCAATATCCGGTCGAGTGCTTTAGCCACTTAAGCTACCGAGGCGTCCTCTTAAACTCTGAAATTTTGGGGCTTTTAAAGGAACTAGATGTTATGACGAAATACCGTACATACAATGTCACATGCATTCGTAGTCGTGCGCGAGGCGCCACTGTCCACGAGGTTAAAAGCCAACTTTAAACACGTATGGTGTTTTCCCTTTGACAAATTCCGAAGAAACTGCGGGAGATGCCGCAACAGTAACTTTTAACGGAGTCATCCGCTAATGTGCATTTTAATGCAACAATTTCAGAGCGTAAAAATCATTCGCCTTGACTGGGACTCGAACCCAGATCCCTCAATATCCGGTCGAGTGCTTTAGCCACTTAAGCTACCGAGGCGTCCTCTTAAACTCTGAAATTTTAATCCGAAATACCGTACATTGTATGTACGGTATTTCGTCATAACATCTAGTTCCTTTAAAAGCCCCAAAATTTCAGAGTTTAAGAGGACGCCTCGGTAGCTTAAGTGGCTAAAGCACTCGACCGGATATTGAGGGATCTGGGTTCGAGTCCCAGTCAAGGCGAATGATTTTTACGCTCTGAAATTGTTGCATTAAAATGCACATTAGCGGATGACTCCGTTAAAAGTTACTGTTGTGGCATCTCCCGCAGTTTCTTCGGAATTTGTCAAAGGGAAAACACCATACGTGTTTAAAGTTGGCTTTTAACCTCGTGGACAGTGGCGCCTCGCGCACGACTACGAATGCATGTGACATTGTATGTACGGTATTTCGTCATAACATCTAATTCCTTTAAAAGCCCCAAAATTTCAGAGTTTAAGAGGACGCCTCGGTAGCTTAAGTGGCTAAAGCACTCGACCGGATATTGAGGGATCTGGGTTCGAGTCCCAGTCAAGGCGAATGATTTTTACGCTCTGAAATTGTTGCATTAAAATGCACATTAGCGGATGACTCCGTTAAAAGTTACTGTTGCGGCATCTCCCGCAGTTTCTTCGGAATTTGTCAAAGGGAAAACACCATACGTGTTTAAAGTTGGCTTTTAACCTCGTGGACAGTGGCGCCTCGCGCACGACTACGAATGCATGTGACATTGTATGTACGGTATTTCGTCATAACATCTAGTTCCTTTAAAAGCCCCAAAATTTCAGAGTTTAAGAGGACGCCTCGGTAGCTTAAGTGGCTAAAGCACTCGACCGGATATTGAGGGATCTGGGTTCGAGTCCCAGTCAAGGCGAATGATTTTTACGCTCTGAAATTGTTGCATTAAAATGCACATTAGCGGATGACTCCGTTAAAAGTTACTGTTGCGGCATCTCCCGCAGTTTCTTCGGAATTTGTCAAAGGGAAAACACCATACGTGTTTAAAGTTGGCTTTTAACCTCGTGGACAGTGGCGCCTCGCGCACGACTACGAATGCATGTGACATTGTATGTACGGTATTTCGTCATAACATCTAGTTCCTTTAAAAGCCCCAAAATTTCAGAGTTTAAGAGGACGCCTCGGTAGCTTAAGTGGCTAAAGCACTCGACCGGATATTGAGGGATCTGGGTTCGAGTCCCAGTCAAGGCGAATGATTTTTACGCTCTGAAATTGTTGCATTAAAATGCACATTAGCGGATGACTCCGTTAAAAGTTACTGTTGCGGCATCTCCCGCAGTTTCTTCGGAATTTGACATTAAGCTTCTTTATTCTGAAATTCTGTTCCCTTAATTTGCAATATATGCACACTTCTTTTACATCAGCATTTAAATGTTGATGTTTAAAAATGTTGATCTGATCTTCATCATTCTTCAGTAAAATCATTTTCACAATTCCACCCCTGTCATTTACTCTGCATCACCACTATATAGAAGGACACTTCAAGTATATAATTTAATATATTGTTTCCTGATTGTGCTGCAAGCTGTTAGAGCTCCCTTCTAGTAAACTGCCTTATTTTTTATGGGCTATCATAATTTATTTTACTCTCAAGTATTTCAGTCCCCACTTAAGCATCTTCATTGCCTTCTCATCTTTCGCTGTATGGGATTCACTTTTAACTATGATCTGGCACATATAACCCTCATATATCTTACTTCTGACCTTTTCACATGCTCCCTTTTTTACTCTTGAACAACTCATTATTTCCCGTCAATAATGTATCATTCTTCAGTGCATTTAGCAGGTTTTAAGACAGATATATCTACATTTTAATTTCAATATGAAGAATTTCCACCAAGTGATGCCAGAAACTGTTTTATTTAGCAATAACATTGTTTAATGTGTGCTAACAACACGTGAAAATGACTTCATTTCACTTTCAGAGTTAAAAATTCTTGCAAGTAACATTACTTCTAAAAATAGAATAAGTGAGGTGCATTTCAATATCCTGTGATCTTAAAATTTGCAAAACAAATCATGAAGAATCTCCCAGAAAATGCTATGATGCTGGTTAGCAAAAACACAATGTAAAATGACAATGCATTAAGGGCATATAACCTCTGATTATAAAAGAAGGGATTTTGTAAGTATTATTAATCTTAAACGTGGATTATCACACACATTGCACTTGATGTTTATGAGATATAACAATTTACTAATAGCTTCTTGTCTTTCAAAAATATCCATTCAGAAAATAAATCCCAAGGAAAATTTCCATCAAATACTATGTGATTACAATCTCATGCATTAACTAGTATAAATACACAAATCTGGTGAAATTACAGTCACTGGATGTGCTAATATATCAAATATCTATACTTGATGTCAATGACTGATCATTAACTACTTGATTTGCCACACAATAAGGATATTTAACAAACAACTAGTAATCCTAAATTGAGATGATTTACTAAATCCAGCAAAGAGGCTGAATACTTATTATTAAGTTCCTAGAAACTGCAGGAGATGCCACAACAGTAACTTTTAACAGAGTCATCCGCTAAAATGAATTTCAATGCAACAATTTCAGAGTAAAAAAATCATTTGCATTATCTTAGAATTATGGTTTACCAAATGTGAGGAGAGTGAACCGAGTATTTTAGCCACTGTAATTCATAATGATATCAGGTTTTTATTCGCAGCAATCTCTTAAATATGTCAAGCATATTTATTTGTAACATCTTTTCAATAAAGGTTTATTTCAACAGTATGCTACTAGTATCTGCTGCAACCAATTTATCAGTTATGATACCCCAACTAAACTTCACATGCAACGGCATGCAAAACTTTTGTGAATGTGAATTTTTTTATTCGAGCAGAAGTAATTGTACATGCATCCATTAAATACCACTATACTTTTTCCCATTCATTAAATGCATCTATTCTTTTTCATACTCATTTATTTGTTCACAGGAATATTTTATAATTTCTGTTGATCATTCATCAAAATGAGCAATGGGACAAAAAGAAAAATGCATAGTTAATCCCGAATTTAAATGTGTAGATATGGTTATGCACATATGCTTTTAATTCAAAACATTATTGTCCCTGCTTAAAATTGTCCACCAATAAAGTACACTTTTAAAGCAATCAAATCATCATGTCCCGTCCCTTGAGGATTATTATGATAACTGTTTTCTATAATGTGCACTTATCAGGCAACAATCTTATTTTGACAGATTGCTATTTTACGGGGCTGGGATAGTTGAAAGGTACAATACTGGGAATCTTATCAGACTTTCCAAGTTCAATTTCAGGTGATGCCTCTTGAGTCCTCTCAACTTCACCCAAGCAATGTGATTTTTTGGTCAATATCGAACCCCTACCATGTTGCGAGCTTTTCACACACTGTATGGTTTAGCACCAGGTGAGCTCCATCCTCACCTATCAAACTGACTTTTAGGGTGATTACTGCTGTGGTGGTAATTGTTAAAAGTAGCCTTTTTATGCTGCAGCCAACAAAGTATTTCCACCACTGAAAACTTAATTAAACAAAAAGACTAATATATTCCAAAGTAATGTGGGGGCCAAAATTCTCAAGCACTCTTACTAATTTAAGTAGCTTAGCTTTTTACTGTATCTTTATGTTCTTTCCATGAATAACACAAATTGTTATAAAACAGATTTATATTCAATTATTGAGCAGTATCTTGTGACAATCACATTTGAAAAATATACTGCATATGTGTATTTTTTAAATCCATGTGATGCATATTGGAAATGAAAAATAGTAACTTTGTGATTCCCCAGAAAAATTTTTGTGGAGACGACCCGGGCTTCGACGTTCAACGTCATCTTCAGGTGACAACTCTGGCACACATCCATTTATATATATTACACTGCGGCAGGGGCAGATGGTATGGGTAGGGGCGAGTGTAATATATACAGATGCATGTCCGTCAGAGTGGTCACCTGATGATGATGCTGAGCGTTGAAACCCGGGTCATCTCATAATAAAAATTTTTAAGTGGAATCACAAAGTTACTATTTTTCATTTCCAACATGAATTGATTCCATTAAGTTACGCCGGAAACCATCGATTCTATATGATGAACCTAAATTATCATTTTGGCAATAGTATACGCAAGATGAATAAAAACTTGAAAGGATGTCAGAGAGGAGAGGGATGCATAAACCTACCATATCAGAAAACAGTTGGGACTAAAATGGACAAAAACTTGTTCGATTAATTTTTAAGTCTCTCAAATAGGCCACCTCAGCATCAAACTTTAAATGCAGCCTGAAAGTTCAAATTTCCATACTTGACTTTTCAACGTCATTCACCGCAATAATATGTTTCAGGAACTTAATTATTGACAATCATAAATGTGCACATTTGAACAGAAAAGCTACATTACCTTGAATCCATAGAGATCAAATGGCAGATTGTGAAGATCAAGTTCGTGTATGATAATTAGATAACCACCGGTGGTACATATAATCATTTTGGTGGCATCAGGATTCAAACGTGTTCTCATCAGGCCATTTGTATGAAACACGCGGTTATATAGGAAGCCACTTTCAGTATAGCTGAAAAGTAACAGAACTATTACAAAAGTATTTCATTAACATTTCACGAAGTAGTATTAAAAAGCAATGAATATCATTAGGGAAAACAGAAGGTGCTCCACTCAATCGCAAGTGAATTCAAAATTTCTCCCAAATGTCTCTTTTAAATGCTTAGTAACTTTAAATTACAAGAATATATTTTCTGTCTCAAAGTACTAAAATATTTCCGGTCTCAATATAAATGGTATGAGCTGCATTTATTAGCTGACAACTCATGCATGTCATAGTGGTAATAACCATAACAAAATGATGGGGAAGTTTTATTGAATCAAAAAGGGAATGAAAACATTACCGCATGCATGCAACGTACCTGTTAATGTCCCATGTGTATATGGAGCCATCAAACCCAGACGTTACAAGGAGATCCTCTCGAGCAGAAAACTCAATATTTTTCACCCAATTTGAGTGACCATAGAGAGTACGTATGCGTGATTTCAAATTGCGGGCATCCCACAGAGCAACTGTGCTGTCATCGCTACAAGTCGCAAAAACTCGGGAATCAAGGAATCTAGAAAATCGAAAAATCATACGAAAAGATGATTTTCAATACAATAAAATCATTTGTCATTGATACACAGTTCCGCCAATCCCTGAGTCTATCCAGCTCTCCCAATTTGACCCATTCCCAATCTGGGCTCTAATATCAACTCCCAATAAACTCGAGCACCAAAAATACTACCTTATGAATAAATAGTTTGGCTTGGTCCAAGTTTATATTGTCAACATCTTGGACTGACATTGCTGAAAAATTTATTTTTGCCACATGAAGTCATAGTTCCAGGATATGTAAAAGGACAATGAAAGAACATTTCATGTTACCTGACACAGTTCACGCAATCACGATGTGCATTGTTAATGCTATGTATAAGACGGCGGCATAATGGATCAAACATTAAAATGCTTTTCTTTTCACAAGCAGCCACCAACAGAGATCTGAAATAAAACAAATTTGTTAACATCGAACAGTGGTCAAATAACTACGCAAAAAATGATGTTAACTATATTAACTAATTGAAGTCTAAGGAAGCTCATCATTTTGTTAGATAAATGGGAAAGTCATACCCATCTTGGGAAAATTCGAGGTTGAAAACACCTCCATGGTCGCGATGTCTAAGTTCGTCTGAGTGGTTCCAAGAAGTACATGGCAAGATAGCTGAAAGTAACTTTTTGGAAAATTTATCCTCAAAACCAATTGCCTTTTTATGCCCCAATTCCCTCTGTCTCAAAGAATTCTGAATAGAAAACTTATTTTGCAGACTTCTATACACGGGCATGGCAACTACTAATTCGATTATTAGAAAGCCTTCTTGCAACACCTGCTTTCAATATGAGAGCCAATTAACAGCTCACTCCTATGAAAATGTATGTCCTAAACTCTCCGATAAAAAAATTCGAAGAATTTAAATTAACCACAACATACATGAAAAGTATATACCCATTCTGTCGAAGTCGAATTGCTCTATCGAACGATTGTGGTATCGTCTAAAAATATCGATTGAAAATTACTATCGATAGAGAATTTGTGGCGTACTCTTTAAAGTAGCACTACCAGAATCAACGAGGAACCTGAAATGTTCATGATGTTTTTATCTTCTCGATTTATTTACATTATACACCAAGATTTTTCTAAATTTTAATTCTTATCGAGTTATTCAGCTTTATAAGATTTAATATGGACTAATATCCTCGAAATAAATCATACTGTTCTGTCGATCGTGGAATTTCATCCTCTTTCATTATCTGGACATGAGATAAGAGAGAAATCCAGATAAATAGGGCATTGGTAACAATCATACCTTGAAAGTCGATTGAAAAAGAGCAATTCCGAAATATTTCTTAATGAATTTTACAGAAAAACTTCTTATGTGGTAGAGGTTAGTCTTTTAACGATATTTTTAGCGCCGTTAACGTCTTTTAACATCAAGAAGAGAATTCTTATTCATGGCAACTGTTCTGAGGAGTTACATATTTATAACATTTATAGTGTGCTGTATATCTTTTGCAATTCTCGTTACGTCCGTATCCACTACATCATGGGTAAACGCTCGTTTGCTATCCAATGCGGGTAACGAGGAAGATATCGTTAATTATGGACTCTTCATAGGAACATTAAAAAAGATTGCATTTGCCACGCCAAGCTATTACACCATTCATAGTGAGTAACTGACTATATATTTTTAGATTAACATAAAATGTTAAGACAAGTGAAAAACTGTCTTTTGAAATATATGATAATGTTAGGAAAAGTGGTTATTTCTTGGTCTTCAAGCATTTTTCTATTGCGTATGAATGTCCATGTGATTTAATTTCATTGGTAACAATAGATGTTTCTTTTGTTAAATTTCTCTATTTTGGCGAAATAAAGCTAATTCTAACAAATCAAATAGATATGAGTTTAGGAACTCATATATTATCGAATTCGTGCATATTTCAGGAAGAATATTAATACCATTTCCATAGAATTAATTTTTTTCGTAAAAAAGGAAACAGATCAGTGAAATAAAATCTGAAATTTTAAATTTTAAGAGACTAGAGCAGTATATTGCTTACATTTTTATTTTCCTAAAAATATCTAATCATCTTCCAAGATTTTGAAAAATTTGTATCGATTTGAAAAGACTCTTTCGCTCCTCGTAATTAATGGCCATAAAACAGGAGTTTTAAAATTAGACTACCAAGAAATACTAGTGAAACCGACATAAAGCTTTGAACCAAAATACATTTGAGGCGATTGTTTTCTCCTACCGTATAAATGATTTCATAACTTCTCACGGATAATGCCAGGCACATTTCAGAGAAGTTTAAATGGTTATCTTGCATGCTATTTGTGAAAAACAAGAAAGCACTGAAAAGCAAAAAACAATGTTTGTATCCACTAATTATTCCCTGCCTCCTCCATGTCTGGGAACTACGTTCTAGAGACTTCAGTGTTTATCTTCCATTGCGCGAGAGAACGTGTTTTGCCAATTCCATTACTCGGGACGAAAATATCCTGAAAGATTTCTGTACCTTACATCTTTAAGCACGTGGTGTCCTAATTTCACTGATTGCCCCAGGCACCGTGCAACCAGACATGATTATTATTTTAAAAAATAGATGATTCTATCGCCAAATCCACATTAGACGCATGGGAGAACCAAAATATAATTTTAAATAAAATATTTGTATAAGATGAACTTTTTGGTAATTAGAAGTCATTCCTACTCATTTTACTTTTTTCAATTAGTGGCGTGCATTCCAAAGGACAATGTTTGTGCATGGAGCTGCAAGAAATCGGCTGAAGAAAGGGAGGAGGAGATACAAAATTTGTATACGACAGCCAACGCGTCGTTCGGTTGCATCGAGAAGGATAGCAAAGGAATTAGAAACGTAGCCAGGAGTCCTTGGGATATTCCTAAGCCTTCCATCACGAACCTCATGTCTCCTACTGGTAAGTTTAACCTGAGGAGGATTATTTATTCTAATTCTCACTCCTAAATAAAACCAATAAAGCCCTATCATCTATCAGCACGAAGGTAAAACTACTCAGTCGTCCTAATTCAAACTGATATTATTTGAAATGCGTGCAATAAAATAAAGATATAAGAATAAAGAAGAGAATGGATTTCATTTTCGGCGTTGAAATATAATCAATTAGACAAAGGTTTCATTCCATTTCTAATTACCCTACAATATATGTTTTCTGCAGATTCGACACGGAATAAGACTTGCAGCGATGATAAGCAATGCAGTAAAAATGAAATGTGTAACAATGGAAAATGTTCCTGCAAACCGGGGTTTATATTTTCAATAAATTCCATGAAATGCCAATTAGGTGAGTAGCAATACTACTGTATATACTCTAGTAATAAACCCCTTTCATCGCAAATTCCTAGCAAACAGATTTAGAGGGAGGAAATATGCGATAGCTACTAAATCTTAAAAAGGCCATAGGAAACAATTACCATGGAAAAATAAAAACTATTGTGGCTTATGATAGTAATCAGAGTAATTAATATGTTCTTGAAAACCACAATCATATGAATCCACCTATTTATTACAACCATCACATAAGCATACATTTATTTTGGCGGCAAGAATTATAAAAAGGTCTTACAATTTTACGTGCTTAGGGGGCGACGTAGCCTAATGGGTAGAGTTCGGAGCATCGGCAATCTCGAAACTTTTGCATGTTTTTTTCATTTCAAAGTAGACAAAGAATCAATTAGGCCAAGTTCTCATTTGAAATTATGACCGGAGGGTATGAGTGACGCCTCCAGTCTCCCTCAGCCTAAACCAAGTTGAACAATTTTTCGAGGTGGCGCCGATCTTTCAAGGAAACCGCAGTCGACGTAGGGAAATGAATTGTCCCACACACGGATGCGTGAATTTGAACGTCGAAGGATCGATGAAAAGGGTTGATTACTGTGGTGTTTCGGTTATGCAAGCAAATTTTAAAGGACAGCAGTCCACGCAGGAAACACGGGACAGGCTGAGGACACAGCAGTTTTATCAGATGACCTAAATGCTATACTACGCCAGTGCGACACTTGGTAATTAACAATGAACTCAAAAATGAGCGTAGTCATATATTTGTGGAAAAAGAGCAATTCCCTCCCGAACTTCTAATGAATCGAGAACACCGACATGAACGTGTAGACTCGATTATATACTTCGGCGTTACCCTCACTCACGACCTCTCCTGGTTGAAACATAAACGGGGAGTATGTGGACAAGCTAACAAAAAAATAGGATTTATTAGAAGAGCACTAGTTTAATATGACGAAGAGGTCGAAGAGAAATGTTATCTTTCGCTGGTTAGGCCTCATTTAGAATATACTGCAAGTACGTATATGGGATCTTTACGAAGTTGGTTGGATTGGCCGAATTGGATCGCGTGCAGCGTAGAGTAGCTAGATTTATCAAGCGTTGTTATGATAAACTTAGCGTATCCAAAATATTAGAGGAGCTAGGCTGGGAATCACTCACAGAATTAAGGTTTAACTTCAGTATAAATTTAAGATTCAGGTGTGATGTGGTGGAATTGTTCCACAACAACAGACGAAGACTAATACAATCTTCCACTTAATAAAGATTTATTTTCTACTAGTTTTGATGTACTACATCATTTTCAAGTGAATCTCTCACTGTGCGGAGTCCATTATATATATATATATATATATATATATATATATATATATATATATATATATATATATATATATATATATATATATATATATATATATATATATATATATATATATATATAATTTATATCTATTAAATATAGGAGGTGGGGAAACCAGGGTGCCTCCACGTGCTGGGAGGGGTTGGGGGAGAGGCGAGTGGGAAAACCCGAAGCTCTTGAGGATAGGAGAAAAAACGGGTAAAAGTAGGGGGTGAAGATTGAGGGCTTGTAGAGGAAGAGGGAAAGACAAGGGAGTACAGAAAGTCCAGTTGGTTACGCTGAGACGGTCTTTTCCTCTCATCTGAATTCCTTATGGTATACTACCTTGATCAAAAAGTTCCCGGAATAACCACCGTGTGGCGCTCCCATCGTTCCGATTTGAGTTCTGTTTTTTTTTGTTAAATTGGTACATCTGTTGTTGATATTCCCTTTAAATCTTAGTGTCATAACTTGACATTTGCAAAAGTTACGTAGCCAAGAGTACATCTATCTCTGTGTGTGTTGGCGATTTTTTACAATTTCAGAAATGGATTTAAATTTGCAACAACGAACTTGTATTAAATTTTGCGTAAAAAACGGATTTAGTGGCGCACGGACGTTGGAAATGTTGGAAAAGTGTTTCGGCAACGATTCTCTAAAAAAAACGGTCGTTTACCAGTGGCACGAGCGGTTCAGAAGTGGTCGTGAGTCAATCGAAGATGATGAACGCAGTGGCAGACCATCGACATCGAAAGTCGGTGAAAAAATTGATAAAGTAAAAGAAATGTTGGTCAATAACCGCAAATTAACCATCAGAGAAATAGCGGAGGACTTGAACATTGCCTATGGATCCGCCCAAGACATTGTGGTTAATGATTTGGGTTTCCGTCGTGTAGCAGCAAAGTTGGTGCCAAAAGACCTCAATTTCATGCAAAAAAGAGACCGTGTTGACGTCGCAAAAGACATGATTTGCGAGGCTGAATCCGATCCCACATTCATCAAAAGGATCATTACTGGAGACGAGACGTGGGTTTATGAGTACGACACGCAATCCAGACATCAGGCAAGTGAATGGCGTTCACCAAATGAGCCGAGACCAAAAAAACCACGTCGTTTTCAGTCAAAAAAGAAGGCAATGCTGACGGTTTTCATGGATTACAACGGTGTAGTGCATCATGAATTTTTGCCAGAAGGCCAGACAGTAAACAAAGAGTATTATTTGGGCGTTATGAGACGTTTGCGTGAAGCAATTCGCCGAAAGAGACCAGAAATGTGGGCAGAAAACTCGTGGATTTTGCACCATGATAACGCACCGTCGCACAGTGCTATCAATTTTCGTAATTTTTTGACGAAAAATGCAACAAATACCATCCAACAGCCACCGAATTCACCTGATTTGGCTCCCTGTGACTTCTTTCTGTTCAATCGAGTTAAAAAACCATTACGGGGAACGCGTTTTAGCAGCCGAGAGGAAGTAATGGAAAAATCGCAGGAAGCACTGATGGACATACCGAAAACCGAATATAAAAAATGTTTCGAGGATTGGATCAAGCGCTGGCATAAGTGTGTTGCAGTCGATGGGGATTACTTTGAAGGGGACAATATAGATTTAGATGAATAAACTTGTATTTTTAATTTTCTGAATAAATTCCGGGAAATTTTTGATCAAAGTAGTATATCGTCCCGTATCCCCACGGTGTGTGGGGAAGGAGGATGGTGTCCTCTCCCTTCGGCGGCCCGCTGTTTGAGGGGCTGTTCTCAAGGAAGGTGCTGTCCGAGGGGTAGGATGGGGGAAGGTCCGTTCACGATAAGGGGAAAACCCCGGTTGTTCAACTGTTGGTCTTCGAGCTGTTGTAAGGCAGACATGTATGCATCGGAGTTGCACAGAGAGAGCTTCATCTGAAAATGATGTGGTGAATCGAAACTAGTCGTAAATAAATCTTTATTAGGTGGAAAATTGTAATAGTCTTCGTCTCTGTTATTAAATTACAGATTAAATTTTTTGCATACATTGTAAGTATACCTCTTTAGTAATGATGTTGAAATTGTATTATCACCCTCATCGTACTACGGTAGACGAGATAATGTCAATAAAATACAGAGGTTATGTGTTGAACATATAAATTTAAGATACCATTTTTTTCCACGAACGGTTAGGGAACAGAATAATATTGCCCGACCGCAGTAGGGGTGAAAAGTCGGGTCAAAATTGGTCTGGTGTGTACGATATTTACCCCCTGCCACACACCCTAGCGGTGGTTTGCAGAATACTAAAAAATACAAAACAAATATACCACTCTCCCCATGTGCTGACCTAACGCAGGTCACCTTTTAATATCAATGGCTTCAACTCTGTGAGTTATTAGTTGGCCATGGAGCCCTAATGGTAACGCGGCATCTGCACCACGGTTCTTATTATCTTGGATGCTTTCATCTTTGCCTTCTTCCAACAGTTCGGGGGTCCGTCGACAAAACATTCATCAATTTGGGTATATGGGCTTCCACTCTTACATCATTGATTTTGGCAATTGTGCTCGCTGGCGTTGCTGCTTTGGGAGCCGTGGTCAACATCGCCGCCAACCCGGTGCGCACCATTGCTGCCATACCAGGGCTTTACATCTGGAACGGCCTCGCTGGTAAGTGATATGCTAGCACATGGAAGGCTCAGCTTGAGTTGGCTCTAACCTGACCACCTGAATTAACAAACTATTTTCGATAACATCCTAAATATTGAGAATATTGTAATGCAATATGTAACTTTAGTGAGTCAATCTTCTCTTCGTGGAAGATGTGTATCCATAATAACCAGAGGACCACGTACTTTTTCACAGAATTTTATTATTTGGTGCGATGCGTTTAATCGTGATATGGCAGTTACCTGATGCTAATGAATCACGGTGAAACGCGTTGTACAAAATAGTAAACTTTTGTGAAAAGTACGTTCTTCTTAATATATTAGTTATTTATCAATTCTTGACTAGCATATATGTCAAATATTCGCTAATAGAAATGATATTATAATTACAAAAAGGGATATCCCGATGGGTATTAATTCATGATCGTTATGATGTGAGATACGTAATGGTGTAACCTAACTTCGACTCTAATCGTGATATATTTAGCGTTTCTTTTAAAGAAATCGACATTCTGTGATTATAACGCGGCCTTACGCGCGTAAAGATAATGCGAAGATATGTTGAATTTATAAATAATCCAATATCATGTGATTGCAATGATGATTTTGTCTAATTTTATTTCAAATAGTTCACCTGTTAAAACTACCTTGAATGTGAAATACGGCGGTGTCTTCAGATGGTGGAGAAATCTCTCAATAGTTCAATTTTTGTAATGCAATTCGTCGAAAATAACAATTGTTAATGCATACAGGCCTGTATTTAATTGCATTCATGTTATAAGAAAAGTTAGAGTTATTTGGTTATCGATTTTTCTTAACCTCTAGAATATTATTCCCAGTTAAAATTAATGTTGCAGAGAGATAGTACTCTTAAGAGCCCATGTTTAAAGTGTCAAAGTTAGGAAGAACGATGAAAAAAGGAGCATTAGGAGCCCATTTTTAGTCAACCCTATCGCAATCATGTATTTCAAAAATGCTATTGACACATCTGGTATAACTGGAATAATTGACCCTGAGGCCAGAGGCCACCCTCAGCGAAGTGCGCACGAGGGTACGAAGTGGCGTAAACAGCCTTGGATTTTGCAGAAAGAATTAGACTCCAGTGACGCCATCAATTGTTTCATAAGTTAACCGATCATGACTGATAAACGTGTCTCTGCTTCCGTGTCCAAGGTTCAATAAAGTGACACCGAACAATCATTCGGAAAAAATACAAGCTTCAAAAACATAGTTTACATAAAATCAATCATAACGAAATTAACAAATTGAGTAGCTTCAGGCGTGATGTGGTGGAAGTCGAACATAATGAATAACTGATTGAAGCACTTTTCCGCTTGATAAAATTTTTATTTTACGACCGGGTTTCGATGTATTGCATCGTCATACCACTTAAGAATAACTAATCGAAGCACTGATGATGATGTAATGCATCGAAACCCGGTCGTAAAATAAAAATTTTATCAAATGGAAAAGTGCTTCGATCAGTTATTCATAACGAAATTAATATTGATTGAAGGGTGCTAAATTGTAATAAACGCTCTCTTAATATTTTTGACTGGGCACTCAAATTATATCTAATGCCAATAAATCTAACAGATTCATTAGTCATCATGACAATCCACATTCAAAGCTCCCACACGGTTGAAAATAACCTATCTACATTTTATCTACAGTAGCAGAAGACCGATGAACCATTGCATGCGGTCAGAAAAAGTAGTGTCGCAATTGGCCGTACTCAAACTTTTCTTAGATGATTTCATGAGAATTTTGGTTGAAAATAATGTTTAATCTTTATTATGTTCTTTTTATTTTAAATTTAATTACTTCAGGATAAAAGAAATTGAGTGAAATTTCACATATTTTCACATTGAGTAATTACTCTGTACTTCTGCATTAACGTTTACTATTATTTGTAAATACTTTCACCACGAGGCGACATCATCATGCCCATAAGATTCTAATAATGGAAAATCATTTAAAAATAAAATTATAATGTTTGGAAAGGGTACGATTGGATGATTAATTGGGGCATTCTATGATTTATTTTCTGCGTGAAAGTATAACCATACAGAAATAGTTACTCCATGTAGGCATACATATGTAAAACTTAAGGATATTCTGTAATATCCCTCACTGGTTTCCTGAAGCAAAATTAATAATACAGTTGGAATTGCATTTGAAAAAGTATCTATTTCAACACTTTAACATTTAAAGTAAATATAACATTATTTTATTTATTTTTCACTCTTGATATTTTGGATAGGTACCTTAACTGCCATTAACGAGTTAATTAAGAAAATAGTAACGGGTCTGTTGGTGCAAGTGCGTCCCCGGCCCATAGTGTAACGCCTTCACCAGTGAAGCAATTGAATTCCAATGTTCTATTTTCTTGGCTCTCGCAAACATCTCTTCTTGAATGACCTCAGCCTTCTTCGCCATTCTGACTATGGTATTGTGGGGAGGTCACTTTGCCGCCTCTCTCGTGGATAGCATTGCGTTGAGGGAGACCATCACTGGAGAGTGCCACGTCGATACAGCGAGAGTTGGATTTTCATATTGGTAAGTATCGAAATTACCCCTACACTCAATTTTATACGGAAAATCTTTTTTCCGTTTAACATAAATAGATTTCTTGAAATATCAATAACGACTACCAGGTCTGAAAAATCTTACCCATCCGGAATTTTCATCTGCTTCTTTCATGCGTGAAAGATGGAATTATTATTATTTAAATTAATTAAATGTGCTGTGAAGGATTGTCGGCTACTACAAATCCTGAACGAGTTGAATCATGAGAATGTCCCATTGATTGGGTTCATGCATGGGTCAGTCTTAATACGTAGTGACCTTAACACTTGTCAGCTTCGGCAAAGTGTTCCTTTTTAAGCGCACCCAATGATTTGAGGGTAAATGCTGAAGATATCCCCGAAATTAAGGCATTATCGCATGAAAAACATGTTTTTTTCAGATTCATTACTTGCCATTGCAACCAATACCCAATATACTCAAGAACATCCCTGTCAAAGACATTTCAAAACTCATGAAAAATCTTAACGTTTTCCCCAGGCAAATTTTTATCTTTAGCTTCTTCCTGAATCCAATTAGTTTCGTTTTCGCAAATGTCTACACTGCATTTCAAAGGCAGGGCAACCCCACTCAAGTATCAAGATTTAGTTGACCGGAGTAATTTAAATTGGGAGAATGGCCGAGGACCTAAAATATGTTTCCATGAAAGTTTCCCATGATCACAAATTGCTTGATGAGACGCACTTATCAGAATTCATTTCATTTTTGAGGTTCTAAAAGCGATATATTTCCACATAAAAGGCTTCTCACACCGACCCATCTGTTTTGATGATTCAAGACACTGATAACACTCTAAACGCTATCTTCCTTCAAGTAGAGTGCTCGTTAGAAAAAGGGATGAAATTGTTTGAAATTACTCTTTTTAATCCTACCGACAGAGCACTTTTCTGGAGAGATTCTGATTCAAAATCCGGACTTAAATTTGGACCTAATATTCCGATTCCCATACGTGAAGAATACTCCAAGTGTAGTAGGGTATTCAAGAGGGCCGGATGCTCTTGTAAATGTGCAGAGAACGGGCTGAACTTTGGCGGATACACTCCAAAATGCCACCGATACACTATGTACCACCGATACACCTGTATGTGAGAAAAATTGTACTTTTAGGAGAAGACAAAATAGTTAAATATTTAAAAAGATCGCATAAGAGCGTGACCTTCAGGAGTGTATACGTTAATTTTGTCTTTATTTCACTTCAATATCTAAATTTCAGAAAAAAATATATAGTATCACAAAGTTTACATTAATGCGTAAAGATAAAAGTACTTTGTAAAATTTGACAATTAATAATAAGCACGGCACATGCTTATAATTAAATTACAACTAAGTCGTTATAACTTTCCATTTTAAGATGGAATTTCGCTATATCAAGGCATCCACATTTAAGGTCTAGTTTTAATTTTATCTAGCTTTATTATAAATGCTATTCATAACAAATCAATTAAAGCGAACTTACATTGCATTTCCAAAATTCACGCTAGATAAACAAAACCAAAACAACTTACAATAAACGCGAGAGTCATAAACTTCCTATAAGCCATTGGACATAGTTCGGTATTTACTGAACTAATTTAAAAGTGCTCCGTTAAAATAAGACTAAGATAGGATGCTGTTAGAGAGAAATAATAAAAGTCTAGAAGCCATCTCATATGCATACTTGGAGGATGCCTTCGAGTGGAACTAGGAGCCATAATTTTTCCAGTGAAACTTGAACTTCATTCCAGTGACCAACGATTAATGCACCAATTCCAGAAGAGCCAAGAGGTTACACTGACAATGAGAGGTATAGGAAAACTCGAGTTGATATAATATAGACGTAAGACAAGAATGCAACCTCTCAACGGCATTGTCTACATGCTCTGAAGGGTACTGTAAATGAAGCATAAGGATGGCCATCAAGGAATAGGAAAAGCTCTCAGTTGCCATTGCAACTAGTATAATGAACCTCTAAAGCCAAGGATCATGAATAAATTTTTCCTTTGACATATAATTAAAATCAGTTTGCGAGAAGCTAAAAGTAAGTGGGAGGAAGAGGGACGCTACTCTGAGAGGAGAGAAACTAGAGCAAGTGGAATCTTTCGTTTTCTTCGGAAGCAGTTTAATATGGAACGGAAGCAGCTCGATGGACATCAAGCGCAGAATAACTCAGCTGAGAAGTGGCTCATAGCAAAGAGGCAACCACTCAGCCCACTAAGCATACGATTAGAAATGAGGAAGGTCCTTGAGAGCAATCGTGTGGCTGGCTCTTGGTGCGTAAGAGGCGTAGACGTTTACTTAAGCAGAACCAGAGATGAATAGGAACCTTCGAAACCTGGTTCAGGATGTGGATGCTGAAGGTCAAATGAGCAGATAATGTGATAAATAAGGAAATATGCAAGTTAATAAAGAGAGAAAGTCCATGTGGAATGCTATACAGTAAAGAAAACCAGACGGATTGGACTCACCTTGGGATGCGATGTATTTGCTAGGAGCATAACGTCAAGGAAAAATACGGAATACCTGCATCTAAAAGATAACCCGAAAACCACCGCAGGAGTTTTTGGTAGAAGTTTCTGCGACCCAATCGAGGAAAGGGGACGAAAAAAGTCTTTGAATGGAAGATATGCATTCGATTGTTACTATTTCTTATTTGCGCTTTGATTCCAAAGTATGCGAGGGGAAAACGAATCCTGTTATAATAGAATCCTGTTTTATCACCTTTCTAAATTCACTCTCTAAAATATAAATTACCAAGAGGAAAATCTATGGACAAACATCAGAGCATATAAGTTGATATAGATAGATGGATAGATAAACGTCTTTATTTGGGAGAAATGGACACCATTAAGTCCCTTCTTCCATTTGACCCTTCGTCAAGTACATAACAATGATAATAATAAGACGACACAAAGAGTGATATCATAAGAAAAGAATGGTAAAGTCATGTATATAATAAAATAAATAAGCACAAGATGTTATTTCGTGGGAAAACCAGAGGGAGTTCAGACATGAAGACCCTAGTAAAAACCCACACAGTAAAACAACTACAAAGAGGGGAGGTGCGAAAAACCTGCGAAAATCCTTATGTATAGAGAGATAAATAAAAGATAGATAATAGAACGTGAATGTCATATTTACAAAAGTTAAGTATTACTATTCAGAAAGAAGCCAATGCAGTTGACAAATAAATAACTGTCAGCTACAATTTTATCATGATCAGTAAGAAAAAAGTTTTATTATGTGAGTTTATTTAGGATTAATAAGATAAATCAATCATAAATACGTCAGTGAAAATTATAGTTGTACTAAATAACTAACTAAAATTTATTTGATCTACAAAAATATATAATATAATATATAATTTCATTACACTCAACGTTACACGATATGTTCATGTCCAAAGCCGCTTTTTTAAACCGTGATTTGATGTTATTTTTATAAGATAGGGATACCACATAGAAAAATTCGGGTTTCACTATCCACCAGCAAAGTTCCTCTTCGTTCTCTGGACCTACGGAAACGCGTATTTATGAATCCTCGCTGAAAAGTGTTCCTATAGTATTTCTTTACATATTTTTGGCCACTCATCAATGACGCTTGTTAAAATATACTTTCGGACAATATTCTTTCCTGGCGTTTCCGGAATAATGTCTCAAATACGGGTTTACATCGAAACAAAAGTGGAAATAAATAATATT
Organism: Hetaerina americana; assembly: GCF_022747635.1. NCBI lineage: Eukaryota > Metazoa > Arthropoda > Insecta > Odonata > Calopterygidae > Hetaerina > Hetaerina americana. Next base: position 66,046,246 of record NW_027286763.1, read on the forward strand.
CTGCCCCTATGACCACGATGGTGCTATGCATGTATTATTCCTTCGCAGCCTTGACACTTCTAGTGAGAGAGCAGCTCTTGCGTTTAGTTGGTAATAGTCTGCTTCCTTTTTTCAAGTCTTCCAATATTTGCTTCTCATTTCATCTCTTTTTTTATTTATAGCGTCGGCACTTATTATCATTATACTCAAGTGTTGACCTTCCCAAAAGATATGACCTCTTATTCCGTTTTTCTCGAATGCCTGATGTCAATGATCAACCTTCTTTTATCATCCGCTTTTTTCCCATGAACACTTCCTTCGTATGAGGCTTTTGATAATATAAGTGGAGCTGCTGGGCGATGGGTTCTACACCTGACATGATTCATGAGAAAAGATAAAACGTACGGAGTAGCCAAGTCCTGCATCATTATCTTCTAGATCGAAATGTAAGGCTACAAGTATGAACAACTCAACCCGATGGACGATCCAATGTATTTCAGCTTTTATTCTCACCACATTCAAAAGAGAATTAAATGCCGCCGAAATAGATCTGCATTTCAAGGAGTCAAACTATGTTCGCGGAGTAGAAGCAGATTAAAAAATCAAGTCAGCGCAATATTCGGCTATAATCAAAATTGACTAAATCAAGATTCAACCAAAAAATAGCGACTTTTTCCTGGGCTATGTAGTATAAATTGATTTCGGATTTTGGTGATCTTGCTATTTATCTTAAGGGACTAAAGATCAAACAGACACCACACCCACAACAGGATCCAAATTCGCAAAGCTTGAATTTTCAGTCTCGTGTGATTTCGATCGAGGTGACCCTCCCCGCTTCCATCGTACGATAATGTAATGCATTGCATTACTCATCCTCATAGCCTCTGTAACTTTTGGTACCGCGTTCCAATTTCGCAAATGAACGCGCGAGTTGCGTAAGTTCCAGAAATATTTATGCTTTTTGTTTTTTCAATCCATAAAAGTAATAGTAATTCAAATGAGAATAAATCGTCTGAGAATGATTAGTGAACTTTGAAGCTATTTCAGCATTTCTATTTAAAGTTAAATATATTTTGTCGACAGAGTTGCTCTTTTTATGATACATACCCAATACCACTGCTTATAAAATAAGGCAAATATAGTTTCATTTATTTAATTCAGATACTACCCCACCTCCAGGAATTGCGTTCGACGTTAGCTAAATTTTTTGGAAAAATCCTGTCCCCTTCACTCTCACCGCAAGGCAGCCAACGCTCGCGTTGCCGACCTTGGGTGTGGCTTTGTAGACTCTCACCGACCCCTGTGCGTTATCGTTTCTGAATAAAGAAAAGATTGAATAGATCAACGAACTAGAAACTTGATTGAGTATGAAACTGAGAGCGTGCACATTCCATAAGTGGACAGTTGGTCGTTTTTGGAGTATATGGATCACAAATTTAGAAGTTACGGCGACAGAAGCACTAAAAGCCAACAGCCTCCGAAAGAAGGTGGGAGGCAAATAAAAACTTTCATCTGGAGTTTTCGTCATGCCCTTTTACTGAAGAAATTTTCTAAAATTTTATTCAAAGCCTGTTTTTCATCATACCTATTGGGTTAGAACTTTAGAATGGAGCGTGGTTCTGTTCGGTGCGGAAACATGGGCGTTGAAGCAAAGGTGGTTGTAGTAGATTGTCCTTTTAAGATGTGGTTGTGTTGAAGATTGTAAACGGTAAATTAGACGGAAAACAAGCGAAGAATTTCTGGCCATGGCGTTCAAAGAGAGAGAGTTTTTTAGAGTAATCCAAAGGAGGCAGCAAAGGTTGATACGGAGCATTTTAATTGACGATGGAGTGTTCAAAACTGCGATAGAGGGGGGAGCGTCAGATAGTGAGGTAGGCGGAGGAAAAGAATAGGTACACATATATTGAACGGAATTAAGAGAGGTATTTTTTTTGGTTATGCACCCTGCAGGTTACCACTAGGGTGTGTGGCAGGGGGTGAATACACACCAGAATTATTTTTACCTGAACATGACCCTACCGCGGTCGGACGATGTAATTATGATCCCCTATCGTTCGTGGAAAAAATTACATCTTAAATCTATCTGTTCTACACTTGATCTCTCTAATTTTATTAGCATGATCTCTCCTAGCGTAGTACGATCGGAGTAATAATACATTTTCAACATCACGGCTAAAGAAACTCCCTTCCAATTTATAAAAGAGCTTCAATCCGTACTTTACCCTTCGCCCCGTGAGTGATTCCCAGCCTAGCTGCTCTAATGTCTTGGATACGCTATTAAGTTTATCATAACAACGTTTTACAAATCTAGCTCATCTACGCTGCACGCGATCCAATAATCCAACTTCGTGAGGATCCCATATACTTGCAGCATATTCTAAATTAGGCCTAACCAACGACAGATAACATTCTCTTTGATTTTTTCATCACTTTTACCCAGTACTCTTCTGATTAATCCTAATTTTTTGTTAGCTTGTCCACATATTCCCCGTATGTGTTTCACCCAGGAGAGATCGTGAGTGAGGGTAACGCCTGGGTATTTATTTGAGTCTACACTTTCCATTTCAGTGTTCCCAACGCAGTAGGCGTTCGGGAGGGATTTGCTCCTTTTCCAAAAATTTATGACTATGCACTTTTTTAAGTTTAATTCTAATTGCCAAGTCTCACGCCATCGTTGTATAGCATTAAGGTCGTCTGATAAAGCTGATGTGTCCTCAGGATCACGGATATCACGGTAAACCACTGCATCGTCGGCACACAAACGTATTTTACTGCGGATTCGATGTTCTTTAAGTAGAGTAGGAATTAAAGAGGTCCGATGACACTTCCCTGGGGAACACCTGAAGCAACTTCTACTGCATATGAGCTAACTCCATCTATCACTACTCTTTGTACTCGACCATTTAAAAAGTCTATCATCCAACCCCCGTAATTTTTATCTATGCCATATGCTTCTAGCTTTGCGGGTAGTTCACTATGAGGTACTTTGTCTAAGGCTTTCTTAAAATCTAGAAAAATCGTGTCCACTGAAACATCGCTCTCTCCCGAATGAAGAATATCGTGAACAAAAAGCGCAAGTTGTGTCTCGCAGGATCTACGTACCTTTTCTGAAACCGTGCTCATTTTTCAAAAATAACTCCTGAATAACGAGGTGTCTCATGATCGAACAAGCAACTATATGTTCCATAACATTGTACGAAATGTATGTGAGGTAAATAGGTCTATAATTGCTCGGTTCCTCCTTGTCTCCGTTTTTAAATATTGGGGTCACGTTACCCGTTTTCCAATCTCTGGGAACCTTGTGATCAACCGGCGACTTCTAAAATATTATTTCTATACACGGCGCAATTTCCGAAGCTAGATCCTTAAATATATAAGCGGGTATTTCATTGGGCCCGGAGGATTTATTGGGCTAAATATTTTTGAGGAAACATCCTATTCCATTATATGAGATTTCAATTTTGGGCATCGGTTGACCGGCACGATTTGGGAAGCTATCGGAGGTATTCTGTGAGATATTTGGTGAAGACGCTTTGTAAAAAGGAATTTAATCAGTTAGTCTTTTCTAAAATGTTTGTTACCCTTTCGCTTTTATCGATTTTGAGTCAATTATCCGCTGACATATTTCCCTGAACCTCTCTGACGTGCGACCAAAAAGCACAATGAATTTTCTTTTTCAAATTTTCCACTAATCTTTTCGTTTTGAATTCGCTTAACGCTTTCCGTAATTCCTTCTTGGTATTCACCCTAGATATCATATAATCATAAGTGATATCATTCCTTTTTTCAACGGAGATATCACCCTTAATATTTTTCATCTTGGCATGACATAGCCTTTGACGTCGCAAAGGAAGTACTAATGCGGAATTGAAGTAGAGTGAATGCAGTGGAGCATTGGGTGTTCATTTGGGTTTGATGCCAGGTTGTCTTGTTTGGCGAAGCTAAGGAAAGTAGGGATTTTTATTATTATTACGTATTATTGTGCAATTCACCACTAGGGTGTGTTGTAGGGAGTGATCACACACAAGACTACTATTTATCCAAAATACTTTTCCCCCCAAGCTTCTTCGGACAACGTTATTATGATCCCTAATAATATCAATGTCCATCCAAAACCTAACTTAAATGGGAGACAACCAAATAATAACAATTGGTCAGGTTACAAAAGTGTACATGTGTTTCGGAAAGTTATTCCCAGTGGTTTTATCCTCCGATCACCTATAATCTATCACTGATTCTAAAATAAGTCCTATTTCAACTGTTTTATGGAAAAATATGGGTGTCATTAAGCAGTATTTTGGCAGTCAACCGAGAAATTCTGCCTTCGGTTCAGCTTTTATGAACAATTTGTGCAAACCATACAGACACTTTGTTTTGCGTTGAAAATTATTTGATAGGTAAATACGAACTTACATCCGTTTCTTAATCATGAAATTACTTTGCGCAATCAAAATTGTTCGCAATGTTATGATGCACCTACATACATGCGTTCGCCTCGAGTGTGCAGAAGTGTTAACACACACCCTCTCGTAGGGAAAGGTCTTTCAGAGAAGAAGGGAAGTAAAAAGAATTGAAGGCTAAAAGATAAAGGAAATAAAATGCAAAGAGTGTGAACACAAAGTTTGTGATTTGTCAGAGGCAATCCCACCCCCACAGGTCGTAAATATATTCACTTAAATTATACGTACCTATCCTCTTTTCAACACTTGGATACTTGTAAGTGAGCGAGGCATCATTCCGAAATGATCGGAATTTAATGAGTGAGTGTTGCCGATAGTGAGATGAGAGACATCAGGTAGCAATGATGATCACATTTCCCGGGGTAATTGGTTGCATAAGCCAGGAACGGAAAATTTCCTTCTACGCTCAGTTAATAACGACTTAATCAGAGCGATGCCCAATTTAATTTATTTTTTTGGTGATTTCAGGTTGATTCTGGCGTCTGCGTTGCTTCATTTGGCCAACATCGGCATTCTTTTATTCCGCCGAGTAATGCTACTAAGAATACCGGAGCCGCCTAAGGTCACGCCTGCGGAAGACACCGATGGAACGCTATTCCTGTACTAAATGAAGAAATTCTTCGAAATAATTTACAGTAGACTCTAAAACTTTTATATTTATTTTTCGTGTATTTTGAAATAGGATATTATTTATGTATTTGAAATGGCGCATAAGGAAAATTGTCCATTGTGCGATATTGATACGTGTAATTTATGTGGACGACTTAGAGTAAATTTTTTAAATTAGTTTATCTAGTCAATTCCTCTTCCATCACATCTATCGAAATATGTAACTCATTCCGAACGCGAAAACGGGGAAAGATAAAATTAAGGTTATGAGTAGTGTAATTGAAGTGAAAAAAGTCATAAGGGACTTCTCATCATGTATCATGTTTTAATGCTTCTCTCTGAATGTTAAAATTGCTTGTTTGCTTGTCCATGGAATGCGAGAAGTGATACGGAGTTGACGAACTTGATTTGCACCTCGACCAAAATATCAGTTTTATTCTTCTACGGTGTCGCTGGCCTTGGCAATTGAAAAAAAAATAGCTCAGGCAAATCGTGCCCACCTTTCTAAACCCCCGTTATCACATCAAGTCCTCATTTCTATTAAAACATAGATAAAACATAGAAAAATTAAACTGCTTATGTTGAGGTCATCATGAAATGAAAATAGGAGTGTAATGGAAAGGCTACCATAATTATTTTCAGGCAAGGACAAAATTAGAATATTTAAACGTTTCCGCCTATACTGTCTTCTTCAAATGTTTATTTACCAATCTGTGTCTAACATGGCCAGATTCGTAATGGGCTAATACTTTCAGGAAACTAACACATAGATAACGAATGACGGTCCTTTTAAAAATGCGTGCCCATCATGCGATTTCGCAAATAGAGTCGTGATAAATAAAACCATTATTATCGGCCGCGTTAGAAGCCGCTTGAATGGCATTTACGCAATGTGACGAAGAAATGTTCACTGAGTGGTGGAATGATAAGCCATATAGATATCATGATGAGGAAGGCGTGGAAAATTCATTCCTCATATACTCAAAGCAAGATGATAAAAAAATAATATCCTCCCAAATCATAATGAACGGAAAGATAAAAATGCATTAAGATTTCTTTCCTTTTTGTAAAACAATAGCAATCCTTTGTTATGCATATAGGGCAGGCTTGAATCGCACCGATTAACATTTCCTGGTATATTAATTGGCACGGCACCCATTGGCATTTCATGGCATAAATGCAGTAGAGGTTACTTCAGGTGCTCCCTAGGGAAGTGTCATCGGACATCTTTTATTCCTACTCTACTTAAAGAACATCGAATCCGCAGTAAAATACGTTTGTGTGCCGACGATGCAGTGGTTTACCGTGATATCCGTCATCCTGAGGACACCGCAGCTTTATGAAATGAACTTAATGCTATACGGCCGCTGCGTTTCAACAATCATGGCTTTTCCAGGCTCGCAACCACTAAATTTTATTACCTATCGCTTTACAGTAGACCTATCAACAGCAGCGGCACCATAAGCAGCCTTTAAACAATGATGAATCTCAGTAGCAGTCATTATTTAAGAAGTTAAAAATTCCATTACAGCATGCTGATTGACCCGCGTTGACATAGCACTAGAACAAGGCTCCATACTTTGGCTTCTCGAAATACTATATACTGGATGAACGCAACGACCTAAAACTTTGCATGAGTATTGAGGGGGAATGTTACTTCCACATACCATCTGGCGTGCTTCGGAAGGTCATTTCGTTCGCGCTCTATAAGCATGTTTGCATTACTTTTCAGCCTACCGTCGTATAAATAAATAAATCACTAATTCCACATACTTCCTATCAGTTTGAGGTGCGGGCGTAACGGCAGCAGGAAATAGTGTTGGTAGAAATGGAAATTCATTGTGTAAGAAAAGAGAGATATACAAGTAAATGAAGCGGATGGAGCGAGTCTGCAATGAAGAAGACTGATAACAGATTTTGGGAAGACATCTATTGAAAACCTTAAAAAGTAAATGGGATAAATGTATTGAGAGCGTTATTTGTATCACCATATTTAACAAAATAGAGTGTATTTCAATTATAATCATAGGTGCATGTTAGTTTAACAATAACTGAAGGGGCTACAGTCAAATTTTCATTTTATAATGACGTCATTGTCCCAACAGGATAAATAAAATAACTCACGCCAAAAAACGGATCAGGTAAAATTGGCAATTTTCAAAAGAAACGGCATATTGGCAAAGTAGCTTTCATAGTTTTCTCTTCAGCTGCGAAAGTAAAACCGACTTCATCGGCTTCAGGCAATAAGTCTCATACATTATAGTGGCATCAACATTTTGATCAATCGAGGTTTCGATTTCATAGAACACCGCTAAAAACCTACCCATACATACATACGTATGCAGGTATTTATTTATTTAGTACCCTGCGAGCCACCACTAGGCTATGTGGCAGGGGGTGATTACACACCAGACTACCCTTGTCCCAAAACACCTTTCCCTCCTAATGCGGTCGGACAAACTTTATTCTGATCCCTTATCGTTCGTGGGAAGAATTACTTCTTCAATCTATCTGTTCTGCAATTAATCTCTCGAATTTAATTGACATGATCTCCCTGACCTTAAACGCTGGGGCTAATAACAAATTTTCAAAATCGTTGCTAAAGAGACAACCTTTTAATTTATGTAAGGTATTATGAAAACCTAATTTATACGTGTCAAAGCTGTTACTCTATCGTATTGTTCTCGGGAAAAAATGAAATCTCAAAATTATCCTTGTTAACAATGGTACCACTATTATTCGGCTGGTATCCACTCCGCAGAATATAATGCATGCAATATAGTTATTCATCAATCATTTTACAATCAAATTATTCATAGTTATCAATCTAATCACTAATGTTTGGTTTTATCTTCCATGATACGAATATGAATATCTTGTATATAAAATCGAGTTTTCAAAATTTATTACGTCTTCTGGAAGCTAATGTCTCGAATTTACCTCAGACATACAGTTACTACGCTAATATATGATTTGGAAGGGTTCCCATCCTGAACCCTAGAAAATTTTAGTCACAATGTTCAATTTATCGTAATTAATTTTCATATCTCACTGCCCTACGAAGAACACGATATACTCATAATTCTGTTATCTAGCCTACCTCATGAGGGAACAAATATTAGACACATACTCCCAGTGAGGCCTAACAAGCTAGTGGATAAAAACAATTAAACATTACCTCGAAGGTCGGTTTGGTAGGTGATCGTAGAGTTCACCCAGTACTAATCCCGACGGCACTCACGCATCATGGTAGGGGGACAAGTTCCTTTCCGTGTACCGGTTATGGTTTCCCAGGATGATCTGATACCCGACAAATCACAAAGCATGGGTGGTGCTGAGGGTGTCCAGAGAGGTTTCGCCCGGAGAATTCGGGCTTTTCTGTCATCTGTGGGCGAGGTAAAGGGAAAATGAGATTTTTATTTATTCTCATGAATTTAACGGGAGACGCTTCTCCGTCGTTACATATACATGTGATGGCATTGTCACTAAAGTTTACTACCCACAGGATGGCTGCTGGTATTTGGAAATATTTCATCAGGGTAAGTTGTTCACTTGGAGTCGCTATCGCCCTTTGATCAGCAACGCGATAGCCCATGAAGACAAAATTTGGGAAGTTTTGAAAATGCGTTCAACTGTTCCCTTAAGATTAGGGATGGAATCCGATATATTATTTGGTCATTCAGCCCCAAGAGCCGTCGTTCACAGTTTAAGTAGTCTTCCCTTTCCTCTAGAAGGAGGGGCAAGCCTAGGAGGTTTACCTGGATCGTTATTCACTCGTTTCTCATGCACCAACCGCTCCATTGGGGTAAATGTTATCCATTCAGAGAATCCCGATGACTATACGGAAATTATTATTATTATATTCCAGAACCAGAGCAAGTGAAATATCAAAGCCGCATAAAAATAATGCATTACGCAAAATCTCCAACGCCTATAGGGTTTGTATTATAATGGAAAATAAAATTTCGGTTAATTATTGGTTGCACAGTGCATAGGCCATAAAATGAGCCCATTAACATTCGACAATCTCGATCCAGGGAAATATCTGGGCGACGAAGAACGAAGCATCGGCTTATTGTGCGATGTCGGGAACATTTTTGTGCACGTAAGAGGCCATGGCTAATGGCAAAAAGGAAGTATCCGACCGGCTGCTCTGAAAAGTCCCTAGGTACCTAACTAGTCACCAAAAAATTAAAACTTGAGGTCTTCTGGATGCTATATAACCTGATTCGATAGAGGTCGTCCATTGAATGAAGAATCGCATTGCCGTGGTTAATAATGCTCTAGGACAAAAACCAAATGCATTCTAGCGAAATGACGAAATCTGGAAGTAAAAAAATGACTGGAAATTGTGTAAGGTAAGTAGAAGGGGTAGAGAAGCTAAAAACGCTGAAAATCCATTCCAATGAATTCACAAGAATATTATTGTTCTTAGAATGGCTGAATATGCAGTACAATATGTATGACAAGTTTTAACCATTGTTAATTTCAAAACGGTAAAATAATATCGTCAAATCTTCCCATTTCATGCAAATGATTACATTATTATATTATATATACTATACGATTACATGTTATTTGAGAGTTTAAATATACGTGTCTTAATTCAATACTTCCAGTTTTCCATTCATTTCCCAAAAAATATAGACAGAGTATGAGAAATATTCCTCATTTGTTCAACATTTTCTGTAATCGTTTCATATGATTTTTGAATACCTGCATGGCATGTGCTTCCTCTATCGGCCAAAACGTCAACTTTCAAATTTCATAAATAGGTATTTCGGACACGTGCTGCTCTCTACTACGGTCTTCTAGAAGTAGTTTGAGTTCGAAAAAATTACTGTTATTCTGGTTATTCTGCTGAAACCACGAAAGGAAGTCGGGGTAGTCAGTGTCAAGGAAAGTACTATGATAAACACGTTAAGAGGCTGTTCCTTCGGATATTCCAGGACGTATGTTTTGCCATGAGTTTGAATCTTCTTTATTTTCATATAAGACTTCTGTTTTTCAAGCGTGTTCTTTAGTATTATAATTCCGGGGGAAACGATGTAGAAAGATTCTAACTGTGAGCGTCAGCAATAAACTTAAGACGTTACAGAGCCAGGGCCGATGTGTATGTGACGGTGTGCGTGTGACTTTAATTATTTCTGTTATTATTGATCTCTGCTGGATAACTGATTCAACTATTTAATGATGAACCTGTATCGACGAGGAATGATCTTTGCGACATTCTTAGGAAGTTGCCTTACATTAGCTCTTTCCGGAGCTGCCATGGGAACTAAGCATTGGGTCGAGGCCCATGCACGCCGCACCTCAAACCCCAATGATTCTGACGGAAGGATCCATTTCGGCCTCTTCTATGGATCTAAGTATCTCAATGTTGCATACGGCTGGAGGAGATACGATATTGATGGTAAGTGCATAGTTTTGATAGAGGTCGGTCGTTGAAGTCACCCAAGCATCGTGATCAATATGCATTGTGTAGCATTCATTTTCAAACGGAAATAACTAATACCGATTGAAGTGTGGGAATTGTGAAATATGTAGTCCCTTAAAACTTCCATGTACTCTTGCTTTCACGGGCTGTTTCTATTTTTGAACTGCTGTTACACTTGATTTGAATGCAAAACAAGTAATCAATTTCGTATGATATCGTTGTTTAAACTCATTGTTAGTGAGTTGAGTTCAGAGCTGATGGTTTTTAGTAAAATTATTTTCTCTCTCCGAATACTTCGCAATAAACTATTTTGTGTGTAAAAGTGAAATTACCATTTCCAAATCGCAACGATTTATTTTAAATACGGCCACCTTATTACGGGCTCATAGTTTGACAGAGTTTGTCTTGTTTCGCAAAATAGTTTCATATTCATGGCATAATTTGTTGGGCGTGGTCCGCAGATTTCATTTCTGAATTATATATTAGACCATACATTTTTTTTTGCTTGTTGAGCGTATTCTGCGGAGTGGATACCAGCCGAACAATAGTGGTGCCATTGTTACCACGGATAGTACTACTCTCAGGCTTTTCTAAGTTTATCCTTTGTAAACAGCAATCCACGTAACAGATACTGTGGCACAGTACGTATTAATGTTTATTGAGTTCGTACTATCTACGTAAATCTATTAGTAGTCTATCAATACTAAATGTTATTCTTTGTAACAAATTTCTTGTTGTTAATTTTTCTAAATATTATGAGTTGCGATTAATTTATAGAAGCAATACACTGAAACGCGATAGCAATAATGTGTAACATGCCGATGTAAATTCCTTTGATCATAGGAAATAACAGAAACTCGACGTTGTACATTCCCCAAAGAAATATACGATTCACCAACCATATGCCCCTGCATTGCTGGATGTGCGTATTCCCAACCTATTTTCCTCATAAGTCCAAAACGTGTGTGAACATATATCGTAAATGTTTGAATCAACCACTGCATCAAAGGTGAAAAATCCCTGAAAGATATGATTGCTCGAGGACAGAAGCTGCTGGATCCAGATATCGCAGTCTTACCAAAATTCGTATTCTACAAAATCTTACCGGAAAAATTCCGCGGAATTAGTTAAAACTATTTCCGAACATTAAGCACATCACAATTATTGGAAGTTCTTAGATGGGAGCTGCTATAGCTGAGAGATACCTGTAGATTCCATAAGAGTCTCAAGTTTACGAGAAACCAAATCGTTCGGGATTGTTGCAGACGCTGAGGGAATAAATTGCACCCCACGCAATTAATAAACTTATAGATAATTAGGAATTAAGGGGTTCGCATCAATCCATATAAGGAATCCTTTTTCCTGTGCACAGTTCTTGAGCATAGCAATAGAAAGCAGTAGGCGTAACATAAAAGTTAAATATGAAAGTAGTTTCAAAATTCTTAAGCTGTAGAACCTTTTGATTAAATTGTAAATTTGTTATTCTCAAGATTCATGATGAATTTGTCAATTTCTTGAAACGGCTCACATCTAACGCATCTGCCGTACCTCTCTAATGCTTACATAAGACGTAGAAGAAAAGCCCATTGTTGACCACTTTTCGTCTCCCGCCCCTCTGCGCAAGATTTAATGTAAGATCAGATAGTCATAAAACAATCCCACGTTATGGAAAGAGTCCGAGCGTGCCAAATACAAGATTATGCTAATCCAAATGAATGAGTGAAATGCTACTGGTTAAGTTAAATGTTAATCTGCACGGAAGACGACTAATTACTTGCATGTATTCCTGAAAAATATATTTTTATTTATTGTTGATTAGATAATTAATTTCATTACCTTAAAGTGACTAATATCCACGAAGAAGCACGATAATGATTAATTCCAGATTTATATTGTACCATTTTTAGCCCTCGTATATCGGGTTCTCAGTCGCATGGTTGCCTTCTACATTAAGTATATTTGGCGTTTAAAAAAGATAGATGGTTGTTTTGAAATTTTAATTCTTGTCAACCTGTCCATATTTCATAAACGTGACTTCATTTAGCTGTGGCGTTTTTCTTGTGACTTTCTTTCCTGGCCGTGGCCCAGATTGTCCTCGTATTTTTGTGAAAAACTGCTTTGTTTCGCATTGACACCTACTTTCGGGGTCGGGTGAGTTGATTCAACTACCGCGGCATACTAGAAGCCATTCACTCTATAGTGTTTGGTGTCTTTATCAATTTAAAGAGACGGTTGTGAAAGGATGTAAGTGTATTTCATATAACCAGTGCCCAAGTTCTGCTCAGGCCTCCCACGGGTTTCGAATCGAATTTGGTTTGCAGCTCAAGGCGATATAGAATTCAACTTGATTACTAAGTACTCGTATTTAGATTTTGACGTGCCATTTCAAATCCCTCCAATGACTGACTGTTTGAATGAGGGTATAGGCCATTAATGATCGCTCGCATGTTCAATTCTATGGGAAATAATAAATTCTCGAATGTGCTCCTGTTTCCGTCAATGTTGCGATTTGAAATTATTTAATAAATACACCACTATCAATAAAATTTTAATCTTAACCTAGGTTCTTGGGCGAAATTTATCACACACACGTCAAAGAAATGTGAAAGTGGCAATTAGGGAATTATTGTGGCCCCACCACGCATTGGCAGATTGGAACGCCATGATAAAATAGGAGTAACACCCCATCACTTACAAATTTAATTGAGTATTCTTCTCTCGCTCGATACGCAATCATACCAAAATTAAGCGTGTATACATCCATAATGTCAAAGTGTAGATAATCATTAGTTTGTGTGAAAATCAATGTTTATGTGCAAATATATATTTATGCATAAGTGCATATTTGTCCATAAAGTCTGGTGCCTTAACACCCCCCGCGGCGTCTTGCAGGGCGTTGTGTAAATGGAGTTCCACTATTTACAATACTTTGAAAACAATAGAATTCGAGAGTGGACCTGCTTAAAAATGCAATGACTTGAAATGTCATTTTCACCAAGTGTTTTTCAAAAGATTAGAGAACTGAAGGAAAAATAAAGTACGTGTGTCTGTCTTAAAGACTAGGTATCTTATTCCGGATCTGAAATTTTTCTGATCTGAAGTTGGTAGTAGTTTCTTATCTCAGTTTCAAATGATTCTTAATCAAACATGAGTTTCTACCAGTCGGGAAAAACGTTATAAGTCGTTCTTTTATGTGAAAAAATATGCTGAATATGTTTGGCGAGCATCTCCTGTTCTTGTTTCGATATTACAGTGTATTTTAAATTCCTTCTTACTGAAATAGGTATGAATGACAGTTGTCCTGAATACAGTGTTTCGAGGCTCTTTTATGTAGAACTGAGTAGCAACTAACTAGTGTCATCGGTGATGGGAAAGAGAGTCAACACACCATTCGTCAACCAAGCTCGTCGCATTCCAAAGCACAGACGTTTTATCAATACCGCTAAGAAGGCAAGGTCTATGTTTGTTTGTGCTGCGATTTGTTCCTTATGGTACCCACGGAAAATTATTTTGTGAATTAGATGTAAACATATTTTGTCACCGAATACCACGCTTAAAATCCAAAGTAAGCCAAAAAGAACTATTATGCACAAAAAGCGAAGTTCGCACACAAATTCCTCTTAATAAAAAGTTATTCTATTAGTTCCATCCATAACTCACATCATTACTTTATTCCAAAAGTAGAGGGAAAAGCCTATCGTCATAAACATGGTAAATCGCGATAGTATATGTTACACAATTCAGAATACTGATCGTGCGGAATAATTGACGCAGTTACTTAAACCAAGGTGTGACCGGCGCGAAAAACACCGCGGATCCATGAGATATCGTTTAGGTTCCTGGGCCACTCGTATCCCTGGCTAATTTTACCTTAGAGAGCAAACCAATTTCAGTGAGAGGCTGAGAATAGTTCCTCATCGTTAAGGAATGTTATCGATTGTACAATTAATGGTTCAAATGAAAAAAAAAGTGTATCGCCCAATTTCCAGCTTTTTACGTTATTTCATTGCCACACTTAACTGTGGGATTTTGTTTTTGAATTACGCAAAACTACGCGAGAAAACTTCTAATGACAAAAATCGTATGCATGCTAATACCAGGTAGTTACATGATCGGCGGCACAATAACGCAGTTAAGCATGAAGCTGCCGCGGAAATAGTCATGGGCGGATAATTCCTGAAGAAAATAATTTTTTTCTTTGATCCCGGTGTGCACTGAATTGTGTATTTTAAGGCGCGGCGTTCCGAAAATGTGAGTTTAAAGGGATTTCGAATGCTACGACGAATCTGGAGAACAGAAAACGTTGAGCAGCATGATGCGTCGCATAAAGAAAACATTCTTCTTTGGCTTTGGCCACCTTGGTGTTAACATGGTAATACCCTTTCACTGTCATGGCCATGGTGTCACCGCACTATTACGGAGCACTGCCTGAAACGTGTTCCATATTAGTCCGTAAATGCTCGATCATTACGAGCCACCGTATTGTATTGAATTCTTCCATTATGATATTTCTTCAAGGAGGAAACAGTTAATGTGAGGTCACGTGTGACATGCTGTACGCTTAAGTTACCCGTGAACCTCGTGTATGTGTATGTATTAAAAAACAACCATAAACACAGTAATCAACCCGAAGGTCGGTTTGGTAGGTGATGGTAGAGTTCACCCAGTACTAAGCCCGACGGCGTGTGAAATTCACACATCACGGTAGGGGGGCCAGTTCCTTTCCCTGTGCCGGTTATGGTTTCCCAGGAAGACCTGAAATACCCGAAAAATCACATAGCTTGGGTGGAGCTGCAGGTGCCCAGAGTGCCTTGCCCGGGAATCGAACCAGGGACCCTCCGGTCAGCAGTCCAACGCTCTACCCACTGGACTACCGCGACCCACATATATATTATATATATATACATATATATATATGTATATATTATAGGAATGTGTGTGTTTGTGTTCCTATCCCTTTTCCTTGTATCTTCGTGATATATATATTATATACTATATATTTCGTGTTTGAATGTGTGTATATATATATTGTATATATATATATATCAGTAATTTTTCCAGACAATCATTATTTTTCAAGCAATATGATTTCAAGGCTATCAACCCTTTTCGCAGAAATGACGCCAAAATTCACCGGCTGCTCGTATGCAAAAAATATGCTACTGCATGTTTTCTATCGCTTAATTTTGCGTTGAATATTCAGCTTATTTTTACCCCGCTACCAAATGGGATTAATTTCTTAGTTGTCTGTATTGATTCCTTTCATGATATAAGTTTGTTCAGGTTCTCATTGTTCTCTATGCTAAGAAATACGGGTACAATGCGCCTATCATTCACCTTTAACTAAAATATTCTTACTGCATGATGAGGCATGCCATTTTAGTACCTTAAAATTCATTTACTATAGCGTCAGATTCCCATATTATGCGGTTTGCACGTTGGGAACGATAGGTGAACAATAATTATTTTCTGATCTATGGATGTTTCCTTTGCCCGTTACCTTTTCATTAGGCGTGTCAATAATAATATTCGTTTGGAAAAGAGACCACCATTAATGTTTCGCGAACATTATGAACAGCCCACTCTGTTCTTCATCGGTCAACAATGCGTTCAGACTAAGCAAATATGCCGCGGTTGTCCAGCGAAAAGTTATTTTATCGAGGAAAATGTGATGTGTAAACCACGATCAGCCGTACCTCAGATGGGATTACTATAATCGTTATTCATTAACATACTACCTTAATACATATTGGTTGATCATCTTGTCATCGGTTTTGTGGGCATGAAACTCTGGAGAAGACTTTCTTTCCAGACGTGCATGCGAAACGGTAAAACAAACCGTGCTCTCTCCGTTTTTGAACCCCGAGAAAATTTTCTCAACTAGATGATGACAGCTTGCCTTTCTCTTCCGAAGCGTATTCCATATCAACATTTTCCTCTCATGCTTTATTTTTCCATTGTAGAAACCACCCACCTCCCACGCTACCTTTTGTCTGTGGAATCACTTGTTGTTTGTCCATTTCCCATGGCCGGTGCCCTCTGCCCCCTCCCTATTTCTCCATCCACCGCCCACACAACACTTTCCACCTCACCTACCGACGCACCCGCTGTCAGTTACGATCCTCGCCCCCGTCTTCGTCGTCACCGTTATTGTTATCATTATGCTCCTTCTCTCTGTCCCCTCCCAAACCCATCAGTGTTCGACCATTTTCATTTCAAACCTCTCCACCTGCCTACTTCTTTGAAGGCTGTTTTTTTTCGTCTCCCTGCATCTCCCCCGCCTCCTCACAACCTTCAAACGCACCCCATTTTAACCGCTACCACGATTTCCACTCCCCCTCGTTCTCTCCTCCTACCCTCCACCCCCCACACCACCGGCCCCACCCACCCACGAACCTCCCCTCCCCCCTAGTCGCCCCCACTATTTACCTCCTCGCCACCCCCTTCCTTCGTCCCTTCTGCACGTGACGCGGTTCACCTACAGCCAACCGACGCGCACTCCCACCGCAGGGCAGGTGCCCCGTGCAGCCGTAAGCACTGAAGCTAGACGGACTGAAACGACGGCGACCAAAGCGTCCCCTCACACTAACCCTGCACGTGCGTATTGGTCTGGGGAATACGCTTCTTCGTTTTGAGTCCGTCTCTCTTCGTCCGTTTTACTTGCTCGGAAATTTCCCGCTCATCTGCGTTGTTTACTCGTCGGAATTCCGAAAGACTCTTCACATCGCGTCCGGGGTTCACGATTGGTTTGAGGAATGCCGCGGTAAAACATGCAGCAATTGTCAGATACTCGTACAGCCCGAAACCAATGGAGCCAGTTCAGTGTTAGGTTTGAATAAGCTATCGGGTGCGGATCCAAATTCAAGGTAACCGCTGGGCGGACGAGGAGACGGGGGATGAAAAGACAGAAAATGTACTTGCCTCTTAATGATATCATGATTCGGCGTTTATTAGAAATAGCAGAAAACGGACAAAATATCACCAAGCGAAATCTATTTATCTCCGCTCCAATTCAAGAAAGTGTGCCGAAATCCTATGCATGCAAGCATTTCCAGTTTAGAGCGGCGGATGGAATTTGATGCCACGGAATCGGAATTCATGTACTTACGTGGACTTTGAATTCGTGTATAAGCAGTAGAATTTAAATACTAGTACGTTATCGAGATCCCTTATTTTACTCCCATTTTTCATGTTGCATGTCGACCACGGACGGGAATCTTTCAAAATGACGCATTCTGGCTAAGGGTGGACATTTATTTCTTATCTGGAGGTATAACAGGTGTACTACTTACAGAATACCGTTGTTGCTTAGACAGAATAAAAGGCGTTCCTTTTCCTGCTCGCTAAAACGTATTTCATGTAATAGGTATGCCTAACCGCCTCCTATTCAGCTTGCATTTCCCCCTCTCCACTTTAGTATTCTTAACGCAACGGCATCGTAAATGGGTGAGGCAGCATCTGCGGTTGGTCACCCCGGATGTTTACCTCTGAATTCTCACGTGCATGGATAACAAGATTACAAAGCGGCTTTATTTTGATCAAGAACAAGATTGTTGCCACTTCATTTTGTATTAACCAAATTAAAACGTCTGGGAGGACCGTTGGACCCAGGAGTGTGTTTCATAAAGACTTTTCCTTATTCATTAAGAACCTCAAGGATGCGCCTTCCATGATTCCAATCATTTATCGTCATTTCCCGACCGACATTTCACATTACCTGTCTCTCATTGTTCATCCTTGGTCTTCATCTGTAAATTTTCCCCTCCATGTTTTTTCAGTTATGATTTTCAGAAAGTTATTGTGCTTCTGGCCATGCCCAATTAGTTTCCATCTTGTTCTCCTAAGTGTCCTCAATAGGCTTCTCTCTTCCCTCACTCTTCAAAGTACTTTTATTTGCTTCTTTTGTCTTTACATTTTAATTTTTGTACTCGATTTCGGCTATTAATATGCTTTCACCGAAAAATATGCGATTGAACAATAAGGAAGGAGAACTGTTTCAAATTAACATTTCTTAAATAATATATTTTTGATAAGTGCGTTAAGTAGAAGTAAATCCAATAGTTAAATCTTTAATGCCTGAGGATGTCCAGAGGTTGGGATTGTGGGTACAGCGGAGAATTAAGAAAATATTTTGAGACAGAAGAGGGAAAACGATTTTTCCTATATATATATATATATATATATATATATATATATATATATATATATATATATATATATATATATATATATATACACACACACACAATACTGGTGTTTAGCAGGGGAAAAATGCAAGGTTGCTAGAAGATATTCGAAGGGGATAGAAGAAATGGGTGAATGTACTTGGAGGTTATGGGATCCTGGAAGGCTCCTTTAAAAAGTAGAATCTTGGACAAGCGGGAGGTAAAAAATGAGGGAATAAGCATTTTGGATAGCACGAAGGAAGGTAAGACGTCTGAAAAAATGCAGAATCAAACTATCTAAGGCAATCAAGAGGAAGTTAACCTTAAATATACCTACGTCATAGTTGTAAGGAAAAATCCAAAACCAGGCCTCAATACGCTGGCGGCTTGTTATGATGGGATCTAATAAATATGGATTAAAAAGGCCATTTAACTAAAATGTAGTCAAAGACGAGCACTCGGGATGCGTCGATCAGTCTTTTGGTGTGGGTAGGAATTGAAGTCTGTCCTACAATCGGTTCTGTACCTCGGGTTTCAAGTCTTAAGTCTCTAGACCTGCGTTATTTCGTAGCAGAGGTAATGATGTCTCGAGGCCAAATTCTTGTGGCAGATGGTTGTATTTTATCTGTCGAGACATCAGGTTTCTCTTTTCAAACTAATCAGCGTCAGCCAGCTGCCATATTAAGGATTCGCACAATTCGCGAGACTTCATCGACAAGACATGGCCTCGCAAGAATAAAGATCAGAGCGGCCTTTATATAAAAGTCAAACTTTTTTTAGTTGGTACATTGTATAGTTTCCTTTTCAACATGCGTGAGCCCACCCCTGACTAAAGTCTTCGCCTCCTCTAGGGGTCGCGGACTCTGGACGCACAACTTGCGTAACACCGCATATGACATGTGCGGTCCGCTGCAGGTGATATTTCCTCGTCAGTTCTATACGCGTGCATTTACTCTTTTCCATTAGAAGTGATACGATGGTGGGTGGCGTAGGCACTTTGGTTTCTCGTGTCTTTTATTAATGAACATAACGTGCTGATGATTGCAACGGGTTTCTTGTTATAAGAATGAAACACAAGGTATTATTCACATAAAATAGTCTATCTCATTAATTTCGGTCGAAATACGGGGGGCATTTTTTTCACCCTAAATAAAGTTCACACTTTTTTTATAATTTTTTAATTGCTAGTGACTCCAGCAGGATACCACACCGTGGGACACACCGTGACTATTTCTTTCCCAAAGATACCCCGTAATCTATTTATTTGGCTCACACGGTGTTGATTTTGGGTGTCGACATCAAATTCATTCATCACTCGAGAACAGTAATTAAAAATGTTGGCTTTCTCTCATTTGAAGAAATTTGTGATCGCTGGAGTGCTGGCGATGAGAAAGTTTTTTTTTATTGTCATTGTAAGTTCACTTTTTCTCTACTATTGTTTCACCTGGGAATTTAAGCGGGCATCCACAATTTATGGAAACAAATACGCAACCAAATTAAGAAAAGTTCAATAATTGTGATTGGTTTTATTTATTTATTTATCGATTTAATTGGGCGAGGTTGAGACTTGTAGTCCCTTCTTCCACCTAACCCTTTATTGGTTGAGTGAGTATTGCTGCGAAGGATGTCATCGTCTGTTGGCGGCAACATTGCTGATGTAATAAATGCATTGTCTGAAAGTAAGTGCTTTAGGGGAATGGTGCGATCGGTGCCAATTTCAGTTGCGCTCTAAAGCATACCATAACCTTTTTGACGAAAATATACTACGGTATATCCGAGTACATGGGCCTGAGGATCAATAAGTAAATAATATGCTGTGTGTGGCATTTATTTTTCAGGAATTTTTCCTGTAGAGCATATATGATTGCAATTACGTTCATCTCTTTAGAGCGCTAAGTTTTTAATGTTTATAAGCAATACTGCCGTTCTCTGAAAAATTCCTGAACTAGAAACCGACAAAGGAATAAATTTGCATTCCTGTCATTTCTGCATAGCAATGATTCGTAACCGGTTTCCGGGGGGACAACTACAAGGAGATTTCTTGTTTTGCTCTCCTCCTGTTGAAAAATGTGCATTACTCAAGGGGCATTCGCTCCGCTCCCAAGTGTATCGTGTTTTTATCTATATTCACTTATATTTCTAGCCAGTCAATGAAAATTTTATTGGAATTCCGGAAAGAGCACTTTCTTAACTAATTGCGGGGGAATACTTAATGACCTCTTTTCTGTTACATGCCATTGTGATTGCCTCTCTCTTTTTATTTATGAAGTGCATGCTTAAACATTTGAAAACCGAAATGCTGATAGAAAAAGGTCAAACGTAATTCATTATCGTGATGCTTAAGTCCGAGTGTTGGATTCTATCACATTCTCAGTTTGAATAAAAATGCCCCCGTTCAAATTTAGATTGATGTATTTTTTGAAAGTAAATCGGTGGTTGTTGTCTGGTAATAAATTCAGAGTAATATTATATTTTTTAATTAAATCGGTGGTTGTTGCCGTGAATAAAATCAGATGTTTTGTTGTAAATAATTAAAAGTATAAAAACCAATAATAATAATTATGAAATTTCAAAGCTGCAACCTGAATGCACTATTGAAACTGCTCAATAAAGGCATGTGCTCGGCATGTTTCTGTCTTAAAGATGTAGTTCCCATGGTGAAGAAGCATCTGACGCTTATACGTCCTCTTATTGGCATACTAAATTGTACTTCAAGTGTTTTCATACCGTGATAAAATTGAAAATGAGTAATGATCATGTTCATCGTTATGAAAATGATATAAAAAAGTGAAAACTGTTGCTTGAAGTCTCTTACAATTAAACATGCATTTTTACTTAATGAGGCAAATAAAATTTTATTTAGTCAAATATTGTCGAGTTATCATTATAATAAAATTATAATACTGGTCAATTGGCACACTTTATTTAAAAATCGACCTTGGTATCGACAGTATATTATGAAGCCAATTCTTTTACATTTGGCCCGATCAGTGGTTACAAGCATTTTAATGAAATGGGCGACTTAGCTGTTTTCTGCTTCAAGATATCGATTCGGCTAGGTCTCGATTTTGGGAAAACTCGCTAAATGGCGTTTTGCAATTCACTGAAGGAATCGGTTTTGTCCTAATTAGTTTAAAGTAAGAATGTGATATCTTTGAGTACCAATATTAGCTGTAGCAGTAGCAGGATACTGTACATAGCGGAGTTTAAAAATAATATTTATTAAAAATGTGTGATTCTGCTCCTACCTCTTATATCTCTAAGGTTTTCGATAAAATTGAGTGAATCTACTGCTTTCGGTTGCGAGAAAGCGATATCTTAACTCCTTACTCCAAACAAAAACTCATTGGCATCTTATCCAAATGCAAGCAAAATATCGAGATCAGTCATCTTTAATTCGATGTTGATTCTTAATTTGTCTCCATTTTGCAGTACAATGTTAATCTGGACGGATTAATGTATTATACTCTTTGAAAATAACATGGCAAAATATGAAAATACGAGAAATAATTCGTATTATGGACGAAAAATTTAACACTCATTGTCGATCCCGCATTGTTAAGCTAAGCCCGATCGTCCCCGGTACAGATGGTCAAGTACATGTACAACAATTCGATGGGTCTCTTTCGGCAAGTTGTGTAACCCACATTAATTAAGCTACTCTGAAATGTGTCCGTGAAGGCAACAGAACGGAATGATTTTGTTTCCTTGGAAGCAAAACTCGGAATTACGCTGAAATGGGAATAATCATAAATTTGGAGCTTTGAGCTCTGCACAGCCGCGGAAATGACGTTTCGGTTCGTGGACTTTCTTTTTACGTCGCATCACCGATACAAGCGGCCGACTTCCATATTTCCCCCGCTATACATAAACCGCTTAGCAATACACGGGGCCCTCACACGATAGCTGGTGCTGGTGTTAAGAGAGATTTAAACGTAGGTCTTAGTGCAGAGGGGCCACTTATCCAGGAAAATTGGGAAAAGTATGGGATTACTCAATTTCTTCGAAAACTCTAGAAAATATGAAGGGAACGAGCCGGATATTTTGAAAATTTCGAGAATTCCCAATGAGAGGGATTTTAGTTTCCTGGTCAGTCGGTGCTTAAAGGAAGCACCTGCGTGCGAAAAACCGATCTTTCTAATCGGGTGGACTGTATTGATGCAAGTGACAGTTGCGGAACGATATCGGATTTTTAATACAATGTAGGTGCGACCACCTCCTGTCCTTTAAATTTCGGCTGCAACTACGGATTTTTAAGAAGGAAACACATCAAAACGACTTGTCTAGTAAGTATTAATCGAAGCGCCTCAGATTATCGTTTCGATAATCGCCAAGGGTCTGCGGCTTTAGAGTGAAATGTGGATAAAATAATAGTAGTAGTTACTAGGGGGAGCGACCGAGGGTTGAAGTCATTTGCGCCTGAAGGGATGAGTAAAAAGGCCGCACGTTCGTCGAAGCATAGGAAAAAGTCAAGAATTTTAATCCAGAATGAGTGGTCACACCGCAGTGGTAATTAACTCTGTCAATGAGAACTTTGCGAATTGTTTGTTGAAAAGTCTATTATATATTTCAGTGGGCACGACAGAAGCTAACATAAACTACCAACCAATTGAGGAGACAACCACTTCGCCTTTGCTGAAGGGATAATTAAATATAGTGCCCCCCCCCCCCTTTCCCATTCTACTCCATTAGTAACGGCTGCGCCACCGCGATTGTGCCAAAACGTGGGGCAGGTGAAAGTTTCCTCATTCGATAATAACGATCCTGGTATCGAAAGGGCCCATTTCAATTCGAGTTTTTTTTAATTCCCGTTCCCAGCCTCCTGCTTATCACAGTTTCTGGTTACGAGAGGAATGTAGGGAGAGAGTGAGCATTTTGCATGGGCTGACTCATCTGTTTGTTCCCGACCGCGTCAGCTTCACCCACGCTGGTCACATGCACGAGCGGCCGGGTCGTGGGGGCGAACGAGATCGTGCCCCCACGCGGCAGACTGAGGTGCAGGAAAAACGAAAGTGCCGTGCAATTCCTTGCGACTCTCATTTCTCTTTGCGTTGGATAGACTGAAAGAAATCGGATTTCGCGCAGCTCCACATGCTGAGGTATAAACTTTTATTCAATCCTGGCTTTCCCCTTCCAAGCGACTGACGAATTAATAACCATGCGTTTTTCGCAAGAAGTCCTGTCGTTCACCAGCTGCGGAATATTTCTTGGCGTCTGCTTCCATTGAACAATCGCCTGACATAAGTTTTACTCTCCGAGTCTTTCGCATCGTATCTCAGGTGTCATAGCCTCTGGTATCTCGGAGGCAGTTTCACCTTGGATCATACTCTGAAATTTATGGCGATATTGTGTGGAAGTCAACATTTTGTAAAAAAATTATATGAATGCAATATTCTGCAAATATAACTTTCCTTGCGATCTAAATTTCAATGGTGATGCATTATCATCTGAACCTGGTGATCATGTATTAGAATTGCTACCGTCGTGGGTAATATTTGTGGAAATTGCATGCATATAATTCCAGAATTTGTGTATGTGTAAATAGCAAATAAGGTTTTCCATTCCACTTCAATTTTCGTTGAAAACGCACTTTTGGAGTAAAAACCTGACCAGAAAAGCTGTTGTGATAGGCGGGGTGTTATATGAAGTTATCAGAATATTTGCTTCAAAAACTGTAAAAATTAGTGTAATCGTGCTGTATTTACTTTGAAAGTTTCATTTAATTCAAATGTGGGTAATCAGTAATCGCATGCCTTCATTACTGGGAAAAATCTTAAAGTTCCATCGTACCGTTGTGATCTTTACTCCTGAGATACTCCCCAATTTCTCACCGAAGCGGGTAATTTTATTTCTAGATAACCTAAAAAGAAATGTTGGGGATTAGCTGGAAGTTAATTGGCTACTGATAAAAGTTGTTGTTCACCCTGAAAATTTATGTAGCCACCAAGTACTCAAACGTGTTGAATTTTTTAGACTTATTTGAAACGTTTTAGATTGAAACATTTAGATACACCTCTCATTATTGTGGGGGATACTTAATATCGAAATGGATTGAGATGCACTTGTTACGCTATGCTTTTGTGCATATTTTGAACGTCTCAATATACCGTTTTCTGCGAGCTGATGGATCTATGAAGTCTTAACTTTTCCTTCCTTCCATCTTTTCCTCCATCTATTTAAATATTTTGTAGAATTCTTAATAAAATTGAAAATTATTTTATCAGAGCTGTCGCACTGTAGCTGCTTTAAAATCAGAACAAGTCAAACTCTAGAAAAGGATGCTTTTCGCCGCACGTAAATTTTCAAAGTACGTTTTGTAAATGATTTTCTCACCCTTGAAAATTATTATTTTGCGTGAAAATGAATGATATACCCCCATTTATTAGGATTTCACATGTTGAATTCCATCATACAATTGACACGGGGATCATTCTTCAAGAGTTCTCATTTTGTAAAAGTTCACTAAGGATGCTCAGTCTTTGGGACGCATGGTTAGTGTCCATGTGGCTAGATAAACTTTAAATGTTCGCCAGATTAAATGTCTCGAATTTTCCTTTTCATTAGGCCTTCATGACCGACATTTGCATTTGGAATGAATAACTGGGGCATGTTTACACATTTAGACACTTTCTGGAACGCCAAGTGTGTTCAAAGTGGTTTCACGTTCCATACAACCGCAAATTGGAATGCCGGGAATTAGCATTTGGCCCTTCATTTATATGTAATGCATTATATTTATGCTTTTTATATTTTATGCCATTTATTGCTTCTTAAATAAATTCAAAAAGAGTTTCATTCCCTGGGACTTCGGAGCGCATTCTAAAATTCTAGTACACTTCCAAATTTGCCGAAATATTTAATGGTAAAGAATTCTCGCGCAGATCCTGACGACGTTTCTCTGAGCTTATGATTTGTCTGTATTCGTCAATTGTTAATTTCCGGACGTATCATAGCACAAGTAAAATTTGTTCAACTGACATGAATCACGTAAGCTTCCATCTATCGTAAATCTTTCATTTATTGACCCACCTTTTAACCATTACCGCTAGAAAATAAATCTTATTTTAGCTATGTCCGTGATTCTTTTTGGGGACTTACTCTGTATAATGTCTAATATACTTTGATAACAACTATTATACGCTCAAAAAGAAGGGCGAACTTAATTAAGGCCTGCAAACGATGGAGAACGTCGAGCTGAATTTTGAGGGCGTTCAGAAGTACCTTGCACTGTTTTACATTAAATACGCCCAACGTAAAGTTATTATACATGCATATCTATCTTCTGCTCCAAATTTTATTCAACCGAGTACCGAGAACACGTATTGTAGTGGCAATACAAGAATTTCGTTGTTAATTACATCATCACACGTCGCAGCGGACAGGTAGCTAATATATTATGCCTCTCACGCGACGTCTTTCTATCAGTATGCTTGGAGCGCAGAAGAATACCTGTACGCACACAACTAACGCACCTTCACAAACTGGAGATAATCGACAAGCGTCAACCTTGACCTCGGCGGCAGTTGGCAATTCTTAATTTCGACCTTGTGAAAAGTATACTAAGTACGATATCACCTAGTAAATCGTTAGAGAAGTGTGCACAGTAATGTGCGTGGTATTACACAACCCGGCTGAGTCCGATTCTGACTTATATGTTCGAACAAACTCGTGTTCTGTCCTAGTCAAGTCTAAGAATAAATGCTTGTCTTTTCGTGCTGGCGTCGTCACGACGTGGAGTGAGGACTTCACTTTGCACGCGCTTTCGTCGGCATACTACCCACAAGCTTTTGAACCCCACGACATATACGGCTAGTAAAGGTCTAATGTGACAGCAGTTTAACCCAGGGATCGCTTTTGGGAAATGACCTTAGCACTACTAGGTAAATATTTATATTTACGTTCGCACGTAATTGCAAGTATATTTACTTAACTTGAAATTGTTTCAAAATAAAGGATGCAATAATATGTAACATGTCTGAAGTGTTGAGACACACACTGTAAATCAAGCCCAGAAAAATAAAGATTTTTCCCAGGTGAATTCCTCCTCCTGGCTGTATACCGACTGGTCGTCATCGTTTTCCATTTAGGAAAGCAACGTTTCATCGGGAAAAAGAACTTTTATTGAGGCCAGAGCTCCATTTGTGGTTTCTGTTCGACCCAAATATGAGTTGCAGTCCCCTAAAATATGGTCGAGCACCAAATTCGTAAACGGTTCTTGTTACATCAATTAGTTCCATCGTTAATTAATATCCTCCTGATTTTTGCAGGGAATAATCCCGAAAGAATTCCAGAAAGTTCAATTATTTTTATTGCTTATGCATCGTACATCAGACTGTCTTTTTTTGCTTGATCACGTCACTCACCCACCCAAGTTTCACATTACGCATGGTATGTAATGTGAGGGATGAAAAAAAATCGAACGCTAATTACCCATGACTCGTCATTTCCTAGAGGCTCAAGCATCTGTAATTTACAGTATTCTCTCACGCCTGATTTTGCCTATAGGTTCAGTTACTGGAGCGCATCTCCCGAATTTCAAATGGAAAGTTCCTTCTCGTTCTAAAATAGGAATATATCTGAAGGGAGTCAATGCATTAGGGTCATTTTTGCCTCGAGGAAATAGGAGACTGGATGGGGCGGAAAAGAGCATTAGTAAAATGATGACGGTTATTGCTAGGAAACAGTCCATTTAAGGTCAGGGACGTGACAAAGAGAAAACACAACGTATAAAAAAGAAACTCGAACGTGATTTGAAATTTTTGGTGGCTCAGCCACCTTCTTCACCGGAAGTGAGAATGGGATTCAGTTCGTTAGTCCTTCCCACCCTTTCACTGAAGAAGGTGGCGGCGCCACCGAAAATTTCATATCGCGTGTATTTATTATGTACGAAATAAACTTATGCACCGGAAAAAATGGAAAAATGTGCATATAATTGGTGGCGAGACATTATCACTCGGAAACAAAGTAGTATGCTCAACATCATCTGAATTTTCGGTGGCTATATAACCGCATTTTTCAGAAGGAAGAGTAAGAATAAAGGAACGGGTAAAGGGGGGTGTGTTCAATCCTCCCAAGTCATCCTCAAAGATCTTAACCCCATCCCACCCTAAAGTAAAACCACGGCCAGTCTACTCCCCAATTGACCCTCAGAAGTACAAAAAACCTTGGCGACATCCTCAATTCCACTAGGACACTCTATAATTCCTCCCTCCTCCCAATATCCCACCGACAATTGTAATCACGCAAGTGGAAAAATCCGTCCCACCCTATTCACTTCCTTCTCCGGAAGAGCCTTCTGAATTTTATTAATCCCTTCTCTCCTCATTTTCCAAACATCCTGTCCATTTCCTCAAATTTAAGCTCTGTCCTGGTCGTTTTACATTGGTCGATGCACCACAGACTACACCTATGAATATCCGCATTGACAACCAAAGAGCCCCCTTCATTCCCTCTTCCCCGTCCTCCCCTCTCTAAGTTCCTTAAACTATACCTCTATTTTGATAACTGATGCAATATACCATCCTGTCCACTCCTCTCATTCACAACCACTTAATTTCAACTTAAAACTGAAGGAGCGTGCATTTAGCTTTTCTAAACAATTTACCTGCATTGCATTGGAAACCCCCTGTTAACCACGCTCATCAGCCGCGACCGATTCTCCTGTCCTCTTCCTCTCAATATCATGGTCTTGGAGGCAGAAGGATGAGTGAATATTAAGTTCTATTGACTTTAGGAGAATAATGGAGACATTGGGAAATTATATTTGAGGGGCAGACTAATGGCACCTGTAAATGTGGTGAGAGAATAGAAAAATATTAAGGCGAAACTTAAAATGTATTGAGAGGGTTATTAGAGGAGATGTTGAAACGTGGTGGGATACTATTATAGGAAAATTACGTACTTTATGGTTAACTTAAGTTAGCTAATTTTTCTAAATACTGATATGAAGTTGTTAGGTAATTTTAAATATAAGTCATCGTTAAAGAAACATTGTGTTGTAGTGTCAATTTTATTCAGCCCCTATTTGCGATAATTGTGAAACATGACCATTGAAATAGGATTTATATTTTATCAGTATTTCACTAACATTTCAACTTCATACACCCCTTTTGTTTCTTAGGAATGTGTTCGTTGTATACAACCTCCTCGACTGAATCCTACATTCACTGCTAATTGGTAGCCATTTGTGTAGTAGTTCATACGGGAGGTGACCGAAGGCAGAGGTTATTTCCTTCATTGAGGCCACTTCCGTCGTTGAGGCCATATCGTCCGACGTCTATCAAGATTAAGTGCTTTCTTGTGGCAGATCAGAATGGACGAATTAAGAACGAGTTGCCCTTTTTAGGGTCCTTGGGACTCTCTTACGTCCGTTTCTAAACACCATTTAAGGGCGACGTACTACCTTAAAGGTCTTCATAGAGGGGAAAATTTTGGGAAAGTGGGGAAGAGAGAGGAGGGAAGTAGTTTTTTTTTACTGCAGAGATGGCAGGGGAAAGTCCATGCATTATGTTATAGCTGTAAAAACCACATTAACTTAAGCTCCCTGCATATACTCTCGACACTACCTCCACCTGTTTCAATCATCATCAGGTTAGAACATCTTTGTTGTTGCGAAGATGAACCAAATATCTTAAATGTTTCGCGAGAATGTATTACCTAAGTGATATTGTCATAATTTGGCATTATGCTAAATTGCACGGTGTCTACAATCTTAAACCAGTAAGTTCTCTGGCTATGCAGCAGTTATCTCAGGGGGAAAAAGTCGCGGTTTGCAAAAAGACCCAAGCATCAAACCTTATTAATTTTATTGACGGCAGAAAAACGTCCTACAGAATAAATGAATTAGAATGAAAAAAGGATAATTAACGCGGGATGACAAACGCCGTTTTCTAGTGAAATAACTTTGGTTGATATGATGACCATCATTTATTGTGTTGATTTCGATGTATTATAGTTTGTGGTATCAAGACTGCTGTGGAATCATTAGCAATCCCTCAAAAGATGAACAAGTCCTTGAAGGACATTTTTGGTAACTAAAAACGATGGTGCTTGCACTAAGCCAGCAGGTAGTGTCAATGAATTGAAATATAACTTGAAAGAGATATTATCATATTTGATAGAAAGTGGGAACCATTGCACCAACACAATGCGGGTGTTGCGAGCTTTTGATAACTATCACATAACTCCCATTCCCCCATGACCCCACCAAATGGTGCTTTCATTACCTGCCGTGCGTGCGATAAACTGACCACCTAATGTGTAAAAGTTCGCTACTCTAGGAAAATAGTTAATGATATGTAATTCTACTCGTAGTTGTGCGTAATTGTGTCGCATTATCCATTTTAAAATGGCCGATTTCACCGGGAGCGACGATGTTCTTCATGGCGGTTTACCGTTTGAACGGATTGTTTGCGACATTTAGAGGATTATGCGGATTACGGTTGACAAAATAAGAATCGTCAATTGTTTTAGACGCATAAGGCTCGTAGTCTCTACGGCGAACATATTATATTTGGATGAGTGTAAGAACAAGGTTCGACCCTGGATGAATAATCTTTTTCACGTGCTAATCAGTTGGGAGAAATTTCGTGAGTGGTTCCTCCGAACCCTGGACTCCTACGTAGATGGCTCATATTACGGACAGAAACCGTGATTATGTACATTTCCTAAAGCTTAAGCCCAATGCCTTCGTTTGTCTTTTTTGGTATTGCCTTTAGTTTTAATCGAATGGAATAAATTGTATTTTTGGGAATTTTGAGCGACTAACCCGAGAAAGTAATGAAATCACATTTTTTCCTGGGTGTTCCTCAAGTTGTCTCTAAGCCCCGAGAATATCGGCCTAATCGCCCAGTCTGGGAATTTGTGTATTATATTGTCATCATATTCGTCACTCTCTTATCGTCGGGGGTATTTTTAATGGGCTTCACAGCTACTAGCAGGTAACCTTGCATTTTACTGACTCACGATTGTACATTTACGCATCGTCCTCTGCAAATGTAAATACTTAATTATATTTCTCTTAAACAAATAAATCGTCGGTTACTCGGTCGCGGAAATTCTGAATGTCCGCCATAAGGTCAACGACAGTGCACGCAGCTGTAGATATTTAACTCCGAACAAAGGGTTGGATTACCTTCGCGTGTGGAAACTGGTGGGATTTTCCAAACCAGGAACTGTCTGAAGAGAAAGTGAGTTGGATGTAAGATGTAACCAGACCTCTATCTGGAATACCTATTAAAACACGAGGACGTTCTTTCTCTTTATTTCACCGTCGGGTACAACTTGCTACACACCGGTTCGTGATCCTGATACGGAAAGACAGCATTTAATTAGGTTACCCTTCAAGCAAAAACAGTTAAGCTAAATTAATTTGAGAATTCATGAAGACATTTGCTGTCGAAGCTTTTCGTGTTGTCAAAGTTATAAATGTTTATCATTGATTATATGTATCTGCGTGCACGGAACATCACTCACAGAAATCAACTGAAAAGAAGAGAGTAATACAGTACTGTCTTTTAAAATGGAGCTCGGTCCATTTCTTAAGAAAGTCACATTTGGTTAATCTCTCTGCTAAATATTCATTTTTAAGATGCAATTGTTTTAATATTTGGATAATTATTTTTCTAGATCTAACAAGTTCTAACATATCTTTTGAGTTAATTTAGGAATAACGGATGAACTTTTTTCCGAAAAAGAGAACTCTTGGTAAAAGCACCATCTATTCATGTGTTTATGTTAACACGGACCAAAATAACATTTGGTGGATGATTTCCTGGTCTCAGTGCCCATGTGATTATCTATTACTAAATTATTTTTCTGATGGAATGCTTATTTTTCCAAGGTTATTCTTCGCTTTAACTCTCTCTCACGCTTTTTCGCTCTTGATGACCCTCTCTAGGTTGAGGAGGGTTTCATCCTGGTTCTAGGTGGTATTGTCTCGTTTGATATGTTTTTATTTGTATTATACTTTCTCTTTCCTGTCTCCATTTTTATGATTTAATGTCGTTCATATTCGATTAAAAACCTGGCGTCTTAGAAAGTGTTTTGGCATGTATTCATGAATATTTACTTGTAGGTAACGAGATATAGGGTCATTTTGACTAATTTTTTTTCTTTCCCTTGGTTCTTTTTTTGCGTATGTTTACACCACTTTGTCTTCTTTATCGTGCACAAATAAGGTCTGTCCCATCCATATAATTTCGAACATCCTCTTTGTTTGAAATAAGGGCCTCCATTCTACCGTATATCGTTTTCCAAATCGGAAAAGCCGCCTATGCCTGTCTATTCATCTAAATACTCCTCACTAAAAACAGATTAAATAAGCAACAATTATTATGGTGATGTATTGATACGGCGACGCTAATTGTGCCGGCCCCCAGTGGACCTCGATTACGTTTGGGAAGCTTTAATTGTAACAGTAGCTACTACTTTTGAAAAATTCAATTATAGGTGTAACGGTGGTATGAAATTATATCAATTTACAATGCTATTTGTAATATATCAGTTTAAAATTTGTACTATATGTCACCCTTTAGCGAAATTGTCATTTTAATACGTTGAATCATCATGTTTTTCAACTGGAGAACGTTGATCTGTTAGCTGTACAATATTTAACGACTAATTTTTACCCACAATATCCGTTAAATTTTTAGGGTAATAGCAACTTATTTGCATTTATTTAATTTTTAGTAATGGCTTCCTCAACTATCACTTGCGTTTACAATTTTCTTGTGTGATTGGATAGGTCGCATAAAATCTTAATACAAAAAAATGACTCATCGTTTCAATATAATAGCCTTTATTTCCATTTTTCCGGTACTTCTAACGGTGTAATATTGTTATTATTTTTGCAAAGGTTTCATAGCAATTCAGAATATGAAAAATTGTATTCTGTTTACTTTAACTGTACACTGTATGCAACGTTAATACGTAGTATTCTTTTCAAATAGTTAAGTGTATGGCGTGAAGATGAATAATTTCTCAATATATGTACCACCTGCGTCTTCTTCTGTCTATCAAAATTATAGGAAAAATAAATTATCGTTTTAGGCTGTTACAAATATAAAGCCTCGATTAATTAGCGATAAGCTGCCCCACCCTCTTGATCGTATAATTTCCAGTTCGAATTTGTAGCTTCTGATTAGTATTACGTATCTAATATCGTACAGAGTGTTACGTGAGCCAAAAGGGTACTAAAAGTGAGTTCATGATTTCCTTAATTGAGAAAATCTAAATTTGGAGATTTGAAAATGAATCATTGGTGATTTTCCTTTTCGTTTCACCCGTGCGTTGCAGATTAACGGACAAAGATGACTTCATCCCGGTACATTTAATTTTTTCTATTAGAATTTGTCAAGTTTAGTGACTTTGTCTGGTAAAATATATAATCAGTTAGCAAAGCGTGCTTTAACATTCAAAAAATTAATAATACTATACGTGAATTACAGTTAAATTGGCATTTTTAAGCGGTAATTCTTGAGCACCACTCACTCACTTAGTCAAGAAATTGTTTCCATGCTGAATTTCTGTTCCTGAACTCGGAATATACTCATGTTGTAACACTGAGTACCAGCGTATTGCAGTTTTCTTGAAATTGATCTACTGCCCTACCGAAAAGAAAATCTGCGATAAATCTAGAGTGTCTTCCCGTCTCTAAACAAGGGACATCTCTCAAATAATTTTCCGCCTTAGAAGGATTCAATATTACCAGGTAATCATTTTTCAGGGTGTGTAAGAGTTTTCTCTTAATCCTGCGGTATCTTATTCAATTCTATCGCGGGAGAGAGAATTATTCTGCCACGTACTTGTTAGAAATGGAACTAGGTCAGTTGACCTCAGACTAAGCGAATTTATCATTGGAAATGGTCATAGCCAACGGCAGGTTCCGTTTGGTGGACGGAATTGTGCCATCACTCATTTTTTCTGTAACATATTGATTATGTTCCACTGTGGTAAATGGTAAGATGATTTCAAAATGACTATGAATTTTTAATTCACAAAATAAATGGTAGCGATTAATACTTCCTTGAGAAAGAATTTGCCTGCAATTCAGGTCACCGAAACCACCTTCTCTCTCGACGGCCAAATAGAGATGCCTGTGGTCCAAAACATTCATGGAACCCGTTAAGATGTCCTGTGAGTTTTGCTGAAAGTTTAACATACTTAAAGTCCTTGTACCCTACGAATCGGAGTAACGGTTTTTTCCCTGTAGGATTGTTTTGAAAAAAATTTAAATAGCAAAATGATCCATGTGAGACTGTTCTAGGCGAGCACAGTGGAACATTGTTTCATAACTTTAAGGAGGGCTTAAAAAGCTAGAGTTACAAGTGTGTTGGTGGAAATATATAACGGCCCCGTCTAAGTCTTGAACTTTAAACCAGTGACGTCAGATTGCGTAATTCCGTCTCAGATCCGGGCTGTATTATGCGATTCCAACGGTCGCGATTTAAAATTGTGGCCTGGTAATATAATCGCGACTTCTGGGACCTGTTCTTTTATAGCTAACAGTCAGTTTACTTCTTCTGTGTCACTTCATATAAGATATGTACTTGGGGAGATTTCCGTAATATATATGCCTCCTCTTATCGGACATATAGTTCACAGTATGTATCAGAGTGTTTATTTATAATTTTACGATTATTGTTGAAATACTTAATAAAGTGAGTTTTAGCACTGAGAAACGGCTCTTGGTCCGTCCATCAGCTTACGGGATTTCCTAATATGACGAGCTACTAATGTATTCGGCACAATAGTGATCAGTCGCTATTTTTATATTTTGACGAAGTGATCAATGACAGTCTAAGCCATAGGAAAAAGCCAGGGTTGGGAATATGTCTGCTGAAATTAAATTTTCTGCATTCCATGATTTTATGCTTTTATGGGAAAGGTTAAAAGCATTTCTTATTACTAGCTGCCTTATTGGCACAATTCTAATCATGTTTATTAAGCCTGTATGGCTTTAACAAATATTTACCCTTCCATTTAATCTGGAAACAGTTTTAAAAGTCTTAGGATATGTTTTTAAGTTACTTTTTCGTATGATTTTTAAATTTTAAAGGAAATAAGCGTAGAGAAATGGATAAAATACTTCAAAATTACTGAGAAAATACAGAATACAAGCCTAATTTTTATAATTTTGCGTAAAAAAACGCATGATGGGACGATATTTTTATATCAACGATAGGTTTTAGAGAGGCATTTTTAGTTTTCCTCTCGTGGTCCCTATATTTTCCTTTTTTCGTTATTCGTTTACGGCCATAAGCACCAGGGAGAAGACCTCGGGAGAAAAATCCAATGAAAGATTTTCAATAGCACCAAATGCCGCGGAGATATTAGCAATTTTACTTAGTTTCCCCTTTCAAAAATTCAAGAATCTTCTTGCAGCTGACTACTTACAGAAAAGTTGTCATTTAGGGAAATACATAGCTTAAAAAGTCAGTTGATCGGCTTATTTAGTAACACGGATATGAAGATACGTTTGGGGAGAGAAATACATTAAATGTATATTTGGCAAAGGAAACCAGTTAATGATTCCCGTATTGTACTGGCAGCATATGGAATTCCTGGTGAAATCCCGATGTCTAGTCACCTCGCCGTAGGACAATATATTGGAGTCATAAATGATATTTCCACAAGTGCGTAGTAGAACATTTCGCCTTATTAATTCAATAAACATCATTAATAAAATTTTAAATCAGAATATTACCGCCCATCAATAGCTCTCCAGCGGGGACGTCCGGAAAAAGCGTTCTAAAACACAGAACGCGCATTAATGGTTTGACGAATTTTTATTAAAGAACCGTAAATAACTATATTATTATAAATAATCTATCGGTTAACAAAATAGCTATAATGAACTCGAATATCATCTCTATGTTTCAATGGGCACTCTTCCTTTTAGTGGCTTCATCAATGCGTAGAATTTTTATTTGTGTAGTGTTGTCACTGAATATTTGCATTTCTCTAGCATTATCATCCTAGTCGCCAAAATAATCTTCATTAACTTTGTCTACATGTGAGCTCGAGTCTCATGTATTGGTTCTTAGCATTAAAAGTAAGTAATATTACTTTTCTCTTTCGTTAGGCATATACTCATGATTTTCTACGGTCATTTTCAAATTAAAATATATTTTTATTATCTCTATCTTGGGCCTTCATTTGTGTTTTGTTCGGTTCAGTTCAGCGGCGTAAAGAGTGTAGGACCAAAAATTAATTAAAAATGAAGGCAAACGCCTAGTTGTTCAGAGATATAGGAAAGTAACCCTCAGACCTCTTAATATGAAGGTATGTACTTATTTTAGAATACTGGGTCAAGTTAATTCGTTGACTTCGATACCTCTGTGGCATGCTCCTAACACGTTGGCTGAGTTTTAACAGTAGAAGTTTAAGTATTGACACAAATACCACGTATCCTCGATCCATTACTGTGTCAGTATGCTAGGGGTTTGGGTATCCCAAGTTGTAAACACACTCACACATAAACTAAGTGCATCAGAACACGTATAATATAAGCAGACTGCTTTTAGACCCTTTAGAACTTACTGCAAGTGTTTCTCGAATGTTTTATGCAAGTAATATATTCTGATTATGACATGGGAGTTGTTGGTCCCCTCTGCCTGACCTCCCTGCCCAACCACATGAATATATTATCACCCATGCGGGTGATAATATATTCATGTGAAAATGAACTCATTTGGAAATTCCTCCTTTTTTCTTGGGCGTGTTGATTTTACAATAGTATGGCTGAGCATTAACACGTGTACATGCACTGGATCGTAAAACTAACATTGTTTTTTTAAACGTGTGGTGGAGGGGTTAAAACAGTCAAATAAAGCGAAAATCTGCATTATTATATTGTTTGTATTGGATGAGTCAGCGTTAACTGACGATTTCAGTAATAATAATTGAAAATACTGCAGGTAACGCTGACTCATCCTGCCTTTGGGCACATATGCCATATATTATTGAGTAAATGGAAACTTGAAAATTGTTACCGAAAGGTGAGACCTAGAAAACCATAAAAACTAATGCCAGTGAGTTAGGTAATAACTTTCCGCTTGCATCAAGAATAATTCTTGTCTCAGAGCGTGAAAAATGAACGTAATTCACACTTGGTGCCCAAATCTTGCGCGATACGGGAGAATAGGTAGGCGGGAATTTGAACGCCTGTAGTTCGTGGCCATATTACGTGATGCTCTTCTTCCATGTTATGGCTTTTCCAAGGGGACGGAATTTGATATGTAAACCTTGTAATTCAGAGAGACAACCAATTTATCGGTAAACTCAATCTTCTGTTTTGTTAATTGTTTGCTTTTTGCATGTTATACACCCACCCTTAGATTTTTCTCATATTTTAACAGGAATTACTTTCGATAATGAAAACTCATACTTAGTAGTGTTGAGGGGTAAAAATTGGCGAGGGAATCGCAAATTA
The DNA here is from genome assembly GCF_022747635.1 of Hetaerina americana. Lineage (NCBI taxonomy): Eukaryota > Metazoa > Arthropoda > Insecta > Odonata > Calopterygidae > Hetaerina > Hetaerina americana. Next base: position 66,083,329 of record NW_027286763.1, read on the forward strand.
CTTAAGAAATATGAACGATGTTCTGCATCTAAAAGAGTTATAATTCAGTATTGTTCTGTTTAATATTCAAGTTTATTACTTTTCTTTAACAATTCATTTTCCTCTTTCATGCTCTATTCAAAAACACTACAAGAGTAATAAATCGTAATAAAAGGAATATCTAAATAGAACCGTTCAAACACATTTATACACTATTTTTTAACTGATTATGTCCAACTTTATTTTAACAAAAATAGTAATTAAAATATTTACCTATTGGTGTACTTAAACACTTTGTGATTTTTTTCCAGTTATGGAAGTATTGAAGGCAGAGCCCGAGTTCTTAATATGGGGATTATGGCTGGCAACGATTGGATGCTTATGCCTGGCAGAGGTATTTGCAATAGTATCTGCTGCATTTGCTGTGATTAACACTGCTATAACTCCAGTCTCAACGATTGCTGGAATCATCGGGCTATACATATGGAATGCACTGACCGGTAAGAAGATAATTTTCCTTGGATTAAAAGCTAAAAATATATGTTACAGTTCATAAAATTTTCTCCAAGTTCATTATCTCCTTCTCTGGTATAACATAAGCCTTGGAAAAACAATTGGAAAACGTTTGGAGCATTAACCATTTAAGTTTTAAATCATTGAATTCCAACCATAGTGGGTTAAGCATTACTTCTGTATGCACTTTACGATATACACCAGTAGGGAAAGAATATAGATTGAAGAGTTAGAAGTAAAGTGATACCTTGGAATCTGCACTTAATATGTTCCAGAATCCCATTTGAGTTCCAAGACAATTAATTCTCATTGAAATAATAGACACTGAATATTTCTGGGTCCCATGAACTTAAAATTTTTTGGAACGATTTTAAAAATTAAAACTGGATTTAAAGGTGAAATGTTAACTAATAATAATAATTAAAAAAGGAAATTGATATAATTAAAAATACAAAAATCTATATTTACCTTAAAAAAGAATGATTTAGGTGCATTTAGAAGGAAGCTGGAGGAGAGAGATTATTGTTTCTAAGGTGATTCGCCTTCAATGATAACATCAGGTGATTGCATTTCTGGTGGTTATGGTGTCTGTATTCTTCGCTTTTGCATGCCCTCTGTTAAGGTTTCAACTTTTGGAGGGTTTGAGTCACTGGTTGTAATGTCTTTTGAAAGCCAACATTCCTAAGTGCTCTAATTTTGATGGCCTTCTTCAACATTCTGTAAAATGTTCAATGATGTTATCATTTACCTAGCCAACAAAACTGTAGAAATGGGCTTTAGGGGGACAGTTCTCAATGACTGTTTGAGTTTTGACCACATCCTGAGAAAATCCTTGATTTCCAGTACCTCACTCTTCCTCCCTTGAAGAAATTTTCCATGGCGTGTATCTCCTGCAGCTGAATGAAATGCTAAAGATCTTCCTTTTTTAGCTCAGCCCCGTGTTCATCCACTAATTCATTGACATCCATTTTTCTTACTTCCAAACTCGTGGACCTTTCCAGAGATACAACGTTGAGAACAACTGGTGGTTCTTCAAACTAGTTGGGTTTTCCTCCACCTTGGGCGTTTATAATTGCCTTCATTGTAATGTACAGGGATTAAGTGAAAGAAGTAACTATGAAGTTTCAATCTCACCCCAATAAAGTCTTTAAATAAATGTATAAAAATAATGTTTTTCTTTATAAATACTCATGGGTCCTCTAAATGGTGCACAACCAGAGGTTCGATCTTGTATTCCCCACTAGCATTACCTCGCAGCCAAAGAATAAGGTGGTCTTTCATTGGTTTATTGCCTGGTAGATATTTCTTCATTTGAGATATATGTTCACCTGGGCATCTTTTTCCAATTTTTCCTTAAGTGGTCTGTTTAATCACAATTGAACTTTTGGTTCAGAACACACCTCTCATCCCTTACAAATTCCTTAAAAAATTTTCTGCTGCCTCCAAATTAGAACTGGCAGTCCCTCCATGCATAAAATCGCTCCTCATTCCATGTATATTTTTGGTATTACTACCTATGCTACATTTGACTTTTAAAATTTATATCACGTTTTTTTAACAATGCAATTGAATTGCTAAATGCAATTTGCAAATACTAGGTAATTTTATAATAAGAGTTATTGTATATTTATTATTCCCTGGAAACGTGGAAAACACATTTAATTTGTTCAATAAGAGTACTTTTTAAGGTGTATCTACCAACACAGTGGCATGTTGAAAATCTTGATAGTTGCATCCACCAATACCAGATAGTATTTCTTAGAATTTTGAAACAGAAATTAACAACCTCTACTGATCTTACTGTCAACCAACAAGCCAACTCTGGAATCAAAAATATCTCCATTGAATTCTTTCTATGCAAGGATCATGTATTGGTTTTTTTTTAAGATTTCAAAATTCAGTGTATACTAGATTTTTTTCAGCGACAAAAGTTTCTAATTGTAAATCTTTTATGAAGCATATTTACTATCTTGGCTTCAACAATAAAACATGCTAGGAAAAATTATATCAACTCAGATTTCCAGTGAATATATTCCATTGCATATACAAGTAGTAGTAGTTTTGAGGGGAGGCGACCGACAGCTGAGGTCATTTGCGCCATAGGGGATGGATAGGAAAGGATGAAGGGTGGAGAGAAACCCGGCGTCGGCATTAGCCTACTCTTTACGAAAGGCGCCAAGGGGTCCGCGGCTTAACGTCCCATCCGACGGACGGCGTACTCACTCAAAGTGCCCTCCACAAAGCACCTCAAGCAGGGATCGAGATACCTCTGAAAAATATTCAACACCGCCGGGATTTGAACCCGGGCCCTCTGGGTGGGAAGCCAGTACGCTAGCCCCCGCACCATCTCGATCCCCCTTGCATATACAAGAATGCACAAGATGCATATCCAGGAAATCCAAGCTACTTTTATTCAGTTATGTTTCTATTAAAACATGACAATTCGAATTAGTGCTTCTCTCATTACCCTTTAGATATGGAGCAATTGTAAGTTATATTGGTTCAAATGAAATCACCATCAACTAATCAATTTTCTCCATGAAAATTGTCGTTTAACGTGAATATTTTAACCTAGTAAAAAAAAACCAAAAACTCAGTAATCAACCCGAAGGTCAGTTTAGTAGGTGATGGTAGAGATCACCCAGTACTATGCCCTATATGGGGTGTGAAAATTCACACATCAGGCCAGTTCGTTTCCCTGTGCCGGTTATGGTTTCCCAGGAAGACCTGGTCCCCGAAAAATCACTTTAGCTTGGGTGGAGCTGCAGGTGCCCAGAGTGCCTTGCCCGGGAATCGAACCCGGGACTCTCCAATCAACAGTCCAACACTCTACCCACTGGACTACCGCAACCCTTTTAACCTAGTACAGCCTAAAATATAATGTGTATAAACTCCTTTCATATGCATGGTTTACTTCTATAAGCCATTTTAGCTTTTTACATTAGGTCCTGGAGCTTTTTGACAGGACTTAGAATTTCCTTATTTCCTTTTGCATTTATGTAGGAATGTATGATTTTCAGATGTCTGAAATCAGCATGATTTTACCCGCATGTAAGATTTCAATAAGATCTAAATCACATCAGGGTATCATTTGGCTAATTAATATGATAAATTTACTATAGTCCTCTTCTGCAGTGTCATTACCCATCAAATTACTAGGAAAACTATTTCCTGGAATTGGTTGAGTGAATTTGAATCACCTATGCTTTATACAGATGTAAAACCTCATTGTATCATCTTGTGCCTGTTACAAATTCCAGTGATATTCAACCTTGCTGCTGTAGTCACTTGGGCAGTGCAATTTCATAAGAAGCTGCATGATAACGTGATGACCCAGGAAGACTTGGACATAAATTGGACTTCCAAAGATATGGCCCACGTTGGATATTCATTCTGGTAATTTTATGATTAAATTGTTCAAAATTACTCCTCAAAAGATATATTTTTTAGCATTTCTTTCTTTTGTTTTACTTTTTTATTACTTTTCCACTAGGTTTGTTGTTGGTGCAGTAATGGTGAGCCTCATAAATATTCTGGTAATATATTTTGGGACAAATAAGCCAAGAGAAAAGAAAAATATTAACCCAGTAATGGAAGAAAAAGGAAATGGTGCCATCATGTTATACTGAGTGCTGTGAAATTTTCCCTTGTGATCTTGTGTGTGGTGCCTCAAACATTTGTATAGCTAATATTAATATGTAATAAAACATCTAAATCTATGAAAGGTGTGGTATCATTTTTGGCTCGACAAAATGTCTACCACAATAATTCTGTGACTAAATTTTAGCGAAATCAAAATGTATAAAATATCAATAAAATTATTTTTTCAAAGTTTATTAACAATAAAAGAAAAAATAGGCATTCTCAAATTAAACAACAGATGGGAAACAAACAAAATAAAACGAATTTGAGTTTCAAAGGCCCATAAAGAAAGAAAATGTGAGTCCCTGATTCATCAGTGCATGTATACTGGGCTGTATTGCTTTTTATGAATTTCCCACTGGGTCACCACGTTTACATTGTCCGTTAATCTATGCTAGGAAACAACGACAATTCATATAGAAATACATTATTTCCTCTCTCTGCATTACTTTCATTTCCATGCTCACGTACATTTAGGCACTTCTTTGTTTGCTGTCCCAAGAATTTCACCAGCTCCGATTTCCTTTTACTCTGGAGAAACAAAATATTTTAATTTCTTGGCTAATAAAACAAATATAAGTGAATTATTAAAAATATTGCAGGGTTGTATTTTCTTAAAAATGGCTGAAAATATGTTTCCTTAATATCTAATTTTAAATGTACAACATATTTATAACAAAACAGTGCATGATCTTTATGTTAATGGCTATATTGGTACAGCATGCATCAGGTGTCTTGGAAGTAATATACAATAATACTAAAGAGGCATTTATTATTCAGCACTGCCTGCCATGAAGAAACTTAATGGTATTTTATCTAGGAACAAAATGACCCAGAACTTTATGCCATAACTCATAAAACTTAGACTATAATTGTTTATTTTTATAAATAGCTCACAAAAACATTTGTTAAATACTATATATTGAAAATACAGGTGATAAAAATGACCTCATTGGTACCTTCGGCCGATGATCTGTTAACATTTTTTCCCTGACAAAGCATTGTCTAATTAAGTAGTGATTGGTGAATTTTGTTACTCTTCAAAAGTATGTAGTACCATTTAAAATGCCATTTATGGGAGGGTAGTATGCCGTTATCACCATAAGCTGCCTTGAGCATGTCATTAGTCTTTTTCCTGGTTTTGCCCAGTTTCATGAAAAATTAAATGGCATAGCGCTGTTCCAATAAATTTTTCATGATTGAGATAGTGAGGTCACATCAAAGAGACTTTGCAAATAAACGATTGACACTCCACAAAGGCTGGGAGCAACCAGCCTCCAGCCTATCCTGAGACTTAACTCCCTTGAACCCAGCCAGAGAAACCACCACCCATCTTTCAGTCCATCTGGGAAAAACTAAATCCTACTACTTTTGGGACAGACCTTGTGTGTATATATTTATATATATACGCGCACAAACAAATCCCCTTCCTCCCCCTTGTCCATCCATATAATATATATATATATATATATATATATATATATATATATATATATATATATATATATATATATATATATATATATATATCCATCCATATAATATATATATATATATATATATATATTATATGGATGGACAAGGGGGAGGAAGGGGATTTGTTTGTGCGCGTATATATATAAATATATACACACAAGGTCTGTCCCAAAAGTAGTAGGATTTAGTTTATATATATATATTATATATATATATATATATATATATATATATATATCTGTGGCTTAGGGAAATAAATGTATTTTGTGATCCAGGCTACGATACACTTCTTTTCAAAAGGCCGTGGCCTTCTCTTTTATTTACCGGGGGTCAAATGATTGTATATTGAAAAATAAAGGATTCATCGTGCAATGCGACCTGGTGGTACATCTCTTCCGCTGAGAATCCGGCCAACTGTCCTACCTTCCTATGCCAGATTGGCCTCTGATACATCAGAGACCTTGTTTGGTACATAGGTATATATATAGGGGCGATGCCTGAGGAGGCAGTCAATCAAGTTAGCGCAAGAGGTGTACCACCAGATCTCTCTGTGTTTATACAAGTATAATATATATATATGGCCCGTCAAGTTGAAAGATCCAGTGCTCAAGTCCCGGTCAAAGAAATATTTTTGTGCTAGTGATCAGCTCAATTCCGCATTCCCCACCTCTCCTGTGTTCGTCCTTTAATACTCAAAAATATAAAAACACTGATATAGATTTTTAAAACATAGAAACACAAAGGAAACTCACGGACATAGGTAGTTTTTATGGCATGGCCGTCATCAACAGAATACTGTTCTCAGGGGTAGAGCGGAGAGGATATGTGTGTGGGGGGTGAGGGGAGGAGAGGTAAGGGACGAGTAGGAGATGGACAAGGGGGAGGAAGGGGATTTGTTTGTGTATATATATATATATATATATATATATATATATATATATATATATATATATAATTAATATACAGTACCTTTATATCCGTAAAATGTTCTTCTTTATGAAAATTGCATGGTAAATCTTCAACTATTGAAATTTGGTAGATGAAAAATTGTTTCCATTGGAAGGATGGCTGTTTCAACACTATTTTCATGGATGCTACATAAGGAGATGATGGGAGTAGCTGTTGGAGAAAGCTAGACTTTTATAAGAATGTTTCATAATTAATTGATTGATTGGAAAATAACAAAATGAATTTAATTTACTATATTGGAAAAAAAATTGGCAGAAAATTGTTGAGAGAAAGCCAAGTTCAATACCTTTTAATTTCATATCATCCCCATCACCTTAAGGTATTAAATTTACAAGATGACCACTTGATCAATAAAACTATTTTAGAAATAAATGGTAAACATTGACATTATGTGCGACCTTTTAATGTGACTCTCTCGGGAATATAAAAGCATGAAAAGTTTGTCTTAAAATCCTATACATTTTATGCATGATCTTACAACTTATGAATATAAAAGGATTTTAAAAAATACACAAGTGTGCAGGTAAAATTTATTCATAATTCCTTGAAAGGTGTTCAATGGCCAATGATAGACAAGTGGGGAGAAAAAAATGGGGCAAGGATTGAACAGGGAAATGGTAACTCACTGACCTAGACTGCTTGCTGGAGAATCCTTCCAATGATTGGTGCCAGCAGGACAAGGTGGATATTTGCGGCACTAATATTATTCATTTTTAAAACGGTACAAGCATATTAAATGTCATCAATATAAATAATACTATTTCAACATAAGTTCTCAAATATGACGAAGATTGTCACAAAAGAGTTCATGAAATCAGTAAAGTGGGTGAGTTAGTGACCAGGTATATACACCATTCTTGAAACTATGGATAGTCTTATTTCAACTGAATAGGCAGATAGTTATAGAGTCAAACATTCACATTATGAAATGTGTTGTAAGTTGATGACAATCTACAATAAGCAGTATTTAGATTCACTTTACCCCTTGGGGTGTAGTTAAAGATGTGAGATCTTAATAGGTAAGTTTCTAGATTAACTTTCACATGAATCAGAGCCTTAAATTATATAATCTAAACAGTCATAATTCCATACCTAGTAAAAAAAAGGCTTGCAGGAATCACAAGGTGGTATACTAGCATGCGAGCAAATAGTAGCAAAATTTGTTTAACATGTGGGGAATTACCCCATAACCCAATACCACAATTCAGATGACATTGAAAGAAGGCATGGTGAAGTGTTAAACAATACTCATTTGAAATGAGAAAGTTGAACTTTCCTAACATATAAACAGATTTACTCAGTTTATTAAAGATCTGACTGATGTGGATCTCCCAGTAAAGTTTTGTATCAATATAAATTCGTAGTGTTTTAGCAGTTTCAATTTTAGATACTTTTGATTTAAGACTGCATACAATATGCTGGGTTTTTTCAGTATTTAAATGTAAATGAATAATATCAAACCATTCCTTAGCCTTTCCTGGGGTAGTGCTAGATTTTGCCTTTGCATCTTCCAGATGTTGACCTTCTAGTCAAATTTTGACTTTCACTGTGTCCGAGCTGCACACAATAACAGGTGGTCACTGAGGAAAGGGCGTGTGGATGGTAAAGTATCTAAGGAAAGGAAAAGAAGGATGCCACACCATCTTTAGGGCAAGGCCACCTTAATCAGACAAAGAATGATTACTGAATAACAGCAGAAAAGATAATGGGGGAAGTTATGTAGAATGAGAAAAAAGAGAGGAAGAGGGTTTCCATGAGAATAATTGAAACATTGGGCCCAGACTTTTCATTAAACTATTTAAACTATTATTCTTTTATTTTTGAATGAAAATGCATATCCAGGGGCCAAGGAGATGGTTTGGGGGACTCTAACAGAGATGTAACCCTACAAAAGATACAGATTGGTTTGTTTCTATCAAATGTTTGATGGTACTGGATTTTTATGGTCTATTGTATTTTAAGTGTGCCTAAGGTTCCCTAATTCCCTTCCTTTAATAACTTTTGTCCATCATTACATAATCTTACATTCCACCACACGAAATCCGTATGCCAGGTCTTTCACCAAGTCAGGGGTTCCAGCCCCGCTCCACCCGAAACATTTTTTCTGCTATGTCAACCACACATTTGTGGTTTGGCCACATGGGAAGGATGCACTAAATGAATTCCTGTTGCACATAAACTGCCAGCACCCCAATATCTCCATCAGAATGGAATTGGAAATGATGGGCAAACTCCCTTTCCTTGATATCCTGATTCAACAGAAGAGAAATGGCACACTTGGACATGGGGTGTATCGGAAGCCAATGCACACTGGTCTGTACCTTAATGGAAAGAGCCACCACCACCCTGCCCAATGACGAGCAGTGCTGAACACACTCTTCCAAAGAGCCAGGGCCATCACTGACAAACACAGTTAGCCGGAGGAGATTAGCCACCTTAAGACAACCTTCCTCCAAAATAGGTGTAGCAGATGTGATATCTCTTTAGCCCTAAAAAGATCCTTAAACCCACAAGTGTGCACGGCGCAGGAGGAAAAAGAAAAGCCAATAGCCAGGGCCTGATTGTGATTGACAATCATTACCATTTTACAGCTAAATAAGATTAATATAGTATTATTAGCTTGAGAAGAACTCACAACAGTAAAATTTTCACTTCCTCCTTTCTCAAAATGTGGATGTGGCATGAGAACTATCTTCGGGATTGCTGCTATCCATACCAACTCCACTCCAGCTTTGTTTTGCTGGTTACTCTTCATCTTCTGTGCATATTTTAGCCATATTTGTAATTTGGCAGTGTAATAGTTCTTAAATGATATTCCAGCTATCTACGTAAGCAAAATAAAGAGTGAAAATTAAATATCACAAATGACACTTATAGACCCTGTTCAGGGATGACTAAGAATTTTCAGCAACTGCCAAATGCTGATTATTCCTTTTAATTTGCACACTTCCCTAGATATATTACCCAATGAAAAATTCCAACATTCCTAACTCAATAAATTATCCAACTGTGCTTTTTGAAGCTTAGTTGAAGAAAGATGATTGAACTCTATATTCATAAAGCTTAAAAAATACTTGGGTAAAAATCAATAGGTACCAAGTTCCATAAGAATATGTACGACTTGGTAGGGGAAATATATGAATACAGAGCACTAAAGAGAATATTAATGCTTGCATTAGAAACAATACACAAAACTAAAGGCGGATTTTTCCTAGTTCTTGTTGTAGAAGATTTCTAAACCTTTAATTGTACATTGAGTACATGCTTAAACGTTAACCAATGTATTCAATTGTTCCTGGCTCAACTTTGTGCCAGTTCATTTTCATTAAATGAAGAACACAATGTATATTTCCACTGTTCTTTATTCACATACAACTAGTTTCAATGCTTAGGTGTCATCATCAGGTACAAATTAATCAAGTTGCAGTCCATTTATATACCATTGAAAGGAGGGGTGGGTGAGAGAGGGGGAGAAGGAGGGGAAAAAAGTGGCGTTGCGATCGGCATTGATGGGAAGGGGGAGAGGGGTGTTAAGCATCAGGAAAGGTGATTGATGGGTTCACAGTGAGGGGGGGGGGGGTTATTGGGTCTTTCTGTGAAGGAAAGGGGTACTTCCAGGATTGGGGAGAGGTATTCAAACAATAAATCATTAGCCAAATGACCCGTTTTAAAATTCTTCCCGATTTCCAGCTCTTCCCACTTGTCCATCCTCATTCCTCTTTCCATTTGGTGTAGGAGTTCTGGGTTGAAATCACTCCCATGATTTTCTTCCCATAGATGCTTGGTAAAGTGAGATTGCTTGAGGTCACAATTCCTAAAACAGCGTTTATGTTCCTCCGCCAGTATTTTTATTGATCTCCCCATTTGATCTATCCCTTTCTTGACACTGTGATATCTAGAAAATTTAGTTGATTATTTTGTTCTTTCTCACAAGTGAAACTGATACTTATGTTGGGATTTAGGTTGTTCCTAAAATTTTCTAACTGTCTATCAGTGCCTGTTCATATAGCAAAGATATCGTCTACATATCGAAACTTACAGTGAATATTCTTTGTAATAATTGAGGGGCTGCTGAATATTTTTCTTTCAAAATCATCCATGTACAGGTCAGCAAGTAGTAGTGATAATGGGGACACCATGGCTAATCCCTCCACTTGTTTGAAGAATTCATTGTTAAATTGGAAATAATAGCTTTTTACAATACGAATAACTTAAAATCATTCTTGAATACTACAAAAGACAAAGTAGGAAAACAAAATAAAATTGGCATTTATAGGTTAACTTGTAAGGGCTGTAGGGCTATATACATAGGTCAAATGGGGAGATCATTAAAAATACTGGCGGAAGAACATAAACGCTGTTTTAGGAATTGTGACCTCAAGCAATCTCACTTTACCAAGCATCTATGGGAAGAAAATCATGGGAGTGATTTCAACCCAGAACTCCTACACCAAATGGAAAAAGGAATGAGGATGGACAAGTGGGAAGAGCTGGAAATCAGGAAGAATTTTAAAATGGGTCATTTGGCTAATGATTTATTGTTTGAATACCTCTCCCCAATCCTGGAAGTACCCCTTTCCTTCACAGAAAGACCCAATAACCCCCCCCTCACTGTGAACCCATCAATCACCTTTCCTGATGCTTAACACCCCTCTCCCCCTTCCCATCAACGCCGATCGCAACCCCACTTTTTTCCCCTCCTTCTCCCCCTCTCTCACCCACCCCTCCTTTCAATGGTATACAAATGGACCGCGACTTGATTAATTTGTACCCGATGATGAGGCCTATGCGTTGAAACTAGTTGTACATGAATAAAAAACAGTGGAAATATACATTGTGTTCTTCATTTAGTTAACCAATGTCTTGTGAGGTAGAAGGTCGGGAGTTGTACCGCAAAACAACAACTTCACACTGCTAAGGGAAAAGTTTTTCCAAAGTGAGCACTTAGATAAAGATATTCTGCACACTTTCTAAAATGTGATCAATGGATTTTATCTGCTTGAGATATTAGTCCCAAACCCATTTGATACTACCAATTTTATTTGGTTTCTCTAATGACCCTTAATGAAGAAGATTCCACATGGCATCCCATAAGGTTTTCAAATATGATTAATGTTACAAACAAGAAGGTGTGAGCAGTTTTGACTTCGCTTTAAACTTACCATATCATTAAATCTGCATCATGAGCTGATGGAGGGATATGTTTGGACATCAATAGTCCAACATTTTCTGCCAAACTCCAGAAAGAACTTTCAAAAAGAGCATATGACAGAAAAATACGGTACAAGTACATGGGGATATAAAATATTTTACAATATACCACAGAAAGGGTTCATTGAGTAAGATGAAAAAGGGCTCGAGCTTCATGTGCTATGAACACTGTGCAAAAGCAATGCCATGTGTGAATGAAAGTGTCATATTCTATTGCCATTCTGTTCCTTAAAATTGCAACCTAATATATTTCATAATTTCAACTGACAATGAATTTCAGTTTTTAAGTTAGTAGTGAGAACATTGTGTTAGCTGGTATGCCCCTTTGAAAAAGTCTCGCTAATTCTTTCTGTTTGCGTCATTTGTTTACTGATAATTGGGAAGCACCATGGTTTCTCACCAACCATGGAGTAGTGGTGATTGAATGGAAGACTACAAGCTATGTCATTCAATACCACCAAGATACAGGTTTAGAGAAAGGAAGTATCCATTAAGAGCCCCTCAAGAAGTTGGCCAGATGGAAGGGGGTTCCAAAAGAAATCATATAAATTAGGTATTTCATTAGATGTGGGAGGCAAGGAGACTGCTGAGTGCAACACCAGAGAAGGAAAATACAGCAAACAGGGACATATAATAACAATTGTTTACTTGTACAGAGATTAAAGCATATAACACATTAATAATATAAAAAACTTCAAAAATATAGTTCTAAAACAGCAATAAACATAATGATATAAACAAGAACATGCAAAAACACTGCTAATCTCTCCAGAAACTCCTGGAATTTATGCACAAATTCCCTGAGTTTGCTTTCAAAAAGCAACATATTATGAACTGCTCGGAGCTTACACTCATTCTATTAAAGAGCACTGATTCCATGGGATTAGATCTCATAGCAGTAATGTAAGTATTACTATCTTAAGTATTTACTTTTAAGTTATTAAGTATTTACTCTTTAGTTTTTATATTAAATAATAACAAGTTGTTTTCAATATGAAGTAAAAATGCAAAGATAAATGTATTTGTTCATTAGTCCCTATCCCTATAAAGGGAAAGGTAGTAGTATGTTAGGACTACAGAGCTATTAGTCTGATTTCACAAACTGCTAAAGTACGAGGGTGGTCCCATAAGTACCCAGCCAGACCTAGAGATGGGGTTAGTTGTTAGAAAAATATCACTGTATTAGAAAGTATGAAATCTATAAAGCATTTGGTTCAAGTTTGAACAAAAGTTTTTATAAAATGGAGAAAATTGGTCATCATTATGTGATACAATACTTTTATTTGAAAGGCCTCAGCCCAACCAATATAAAAGCAGAACTGGATTCTACTCTGGGTGAGCCTGCTCCTTCATTTACAACACTAAAATATTGGGTAGCAGAGTGTAAAAGAGGCCATACGAGCTGACAAGACGAGAATCCCATTGGTGAACTCTATCATCACCTACTAAACCGAACTTCAGGTTGATTACAGTGCTAATTGTTTTATAGGTCTGTTTTGTAAATTTTGAAAGGTGTTTGATACAGTAAATTTGATAGAATTAATGACTGTATAGTAGAAAATAGGAGTAGATTTGAAGGACAGGAGACTAATCCGCAACCTCTACATGCCTGAGACAGCTCAGGTATGAGTGGTGGCTGGAGAGTCCAGTTGTTGTAGTTGTTTTTTATGGAGGGTGACCAACAGCAAAGGTCATTTGATCCATTAGGGTTGGTTGTCTTGGGAAGGGTGGAGAGAAACCCATCGTCGGCATTAGCCTACTCTTGTAGAAAGGTGCCAAGGGGTCTGCAGTTTAATGTCCCATCCAATGCATATCGTACTCGCTCAAAGTGCTCTCCCCAAAGTACCTCAAGTAGAGATTGGAATACCACTGAAAAATATTTGTTGTCTCCAGAATTTGAACCCGGGCCCTCTCAGTGGGAAGCCATGGGAAATGTTATGAAGAGGTGGAAGGCAGGGTTATCCATTGTCACTGGTGCTGTTCAATATATATGAGGAACAAATGATTAAAAGGGCATGGGATGAACTGGATGTAGGAATGAAAGTCAAAGGGGAATTCAGAAAATCAGTTAGGTTTGCTGATGACAAAGCTCTAGTTTGTCCGTCAGCCAAGAGGTTTCCAGCATTGCTGAGTGAATTGGAAATTCAGTGTGGTAGAAATGGGATGAGAATCCATATTAATAAAACAGAGGCTATGCAATTTTCCAGAAAGAATAAAGCTAAGCTTAACATTAAAATAGAAGGGCAAAAACTAGATCAGGTAGAACAGTTGAAGTATCCCGAAAGTGTTTTGGACCAGCATGGTCAAAGTAGTAGGGACGTAAGGAGATGAATTGCATTAGGCAACAAAGCTTTCACATGGAGGAGGGAGTTTATGACAGGGTCTTTGAGTAAATCAATACAGTAAATGGTCATTGAAGCAGGATGATGGGCAAAGATTGGAGGCTTGTCAAATATAGGTGTGGAGAAGGATCGAGAAGGTGAATTGAATACAAAGGAAAGCCAATGAGGAAGTGCTACAGAAGATGGGATTGCTGGGAGAAATCATTAGGAGGAAGGAAAGATGATGTAGAGCTTATGGATTGACAGTTGCATGCTGACCACTGTGATATAGTGAAGAATGTAAGGTAAGAGAGGAAGGGGGGCAGGAATTGGATGGGGATGTTGGATGAAATGAAGGGAGGAAAGAAATATTTGCAGTTAAAGAGGGACTTACTGTAGTGAAGGATATTGGGTTGTGTGTTCTTAGGAGAGACAAGAGAATTGTCGCTCTACAGCTTGGTAACTTGCATCCATTCAAAACCTACCCTAACTGGTAGAATGCCAATAATAATAATATGTAAATGGAAGCCATAGATAGTATATTATTTATTTATCAGAGACCGACAGGTTACGCATATGAACTTGTTCTTAAATAGTTGTCTGAACCTTTTCTCAATTTTAAAACAAGTAGTTTGACAGAAGTGCCACAAAACAATACTTTCATAAATTCAGGGCAAAATCCTCAACAATAAAGTGAAAACAGAACATCCATAGATAAAGTGGTCCTAATACTCCTTAAAAGGTACCAAGTAGTTAAATCTATCCTTCAGGATTCTTATGTGTCCCACCTATGTAAAATGATTCTCAACTATAATTCCTAGAAATTTATTACAGGATATCTGAGGGATCAAACCTAATGAAATGATATGACCATTCTGATCCTCTGATGCCGACATAAAAGTTTGTATGTAAGTTTATTTTTATTAGCCATTTTAATTTATTCAGTGGTCTCGACAACAACTCCATAAAACATATATAATTCATTAAGAAAACATAGCAATAAGACAACATAAAATACAGCTGCAATAAGGTCTCAGAAGAGGCATTTATTTATTTAATGCCTTTCATTGGTGCATAGGGACAAGGAACAGTAAAGGGAAGGCAAACCTCATGGTGATGGGGGATTGGAACGCTGTTGTCGGCAAGGGGTGAGAGGGAAGTAGCGTGGGATACTTTGGATTAGGCAAACAAAATGCGGCGGGAGTGAGACTGATAGAAAACAAAATGCGGTGGGAGTGAGACTGATAGAATTCTGCAACGAGAAAAACATGGTAGTGGCAATTACCATACTTGATTAACATCCAAGAAGAAGGTACAGATGCCTGGAGACAGAGCACGATACCAAATTGACTACATCCTTGTCAGGAAGAGACACAAGAACCAAGTTAAGAAGTGTAGGAGCTACCCCGGCGCAGATATAAATAGTCATCATAACCTGGTGATCATGGACAGCACTTTGCGATGCAAGAAGATGAAGAAAGAGACAACAACCCAGATGGAACACTAAGATACTGGAAGAAAAGAGAACAAGAGAAAATTCACCACAGCCATTGAAAGGGAAAAGGATAGAAATAAGGAAAATGCAGCCCAGCCATGAGGGTCGAGGGAAAGAAATGAAGAATATGATAACCAAAGCTTATGCTCAGGTTTGAAGATGACATCGCAGTAGTGGGGGAGACGCGAGAGGACCTTCAAGCAACTCTAAGTGCTATGGATCAAGTACTGGGGGAATATAATATGAACATCAACAAAAAGCAAACTAAAATCCTTGTGTGTGGAAGAGAGAAGCTGAATTGGATATCACAATTCGAGGGGTGAAACTGGAGCAAGTGGAATCCTTCATCTACCAGGGTAGCAGCATAACATGGGATGGAAGAAGTTATACTGACATCAAGCGAACAATAGCCCAAGCTAAGAACGCATTCATGAAGAAGAGACAATTACTGCATTCAAAGAACCTAAGACGAATCATGGAAGCAATTCGTCAAGACTTTAGTGTGGAGCATGGCGCTCAAAGGTTCCGAGACTTGGAACATGGGAAAAGTTGACGAGCGAAACACAGAAGCCTTCGAAACATGGTGTTGAAGGAGAATGCTGAAGATTAAATGGACAGACAAAGTAACGAATGAGGAAGTATATAGTATAGAAGAACAGAAGATGATCAGACCACATGTAGAACTACGGCAAAGAAGAAATAGATGGATTGGACACACATTGAGGCACAATGGATTGATTAGGAATATAATAGAATGGAAGATTCCACGAGGAAGACCAAGAGACTTGTACTTAGGACGAATTAAGAAAGACATAAAACAGAGAAAGTATCAGGGATTGAGGGAATTGACATTGAGTGGAGTAGAATGGAGGTCTGCAGTAAAACAATCCTAGGATTGAAATACTGATGATGATTGGGCCAAAATTGTGACTATACCTTCTTCCGATAATAATTCCTTGCATTGATATGATGAGGGTGAAACATGATTTCCAAAAGTAACCTTAAGTGGACCAAACTTAAATTTGATATGAATCAAATAACTTCACGGCTTTCTACGAGGAAACAAATCATCTTTTACACAATCAAAAATATTGAAGTTCATTGACTTTACTTATGAATGGCGGCTATTCTGGGCAATTTCAGAAATTAACTTAGAATAAGTATGAGTATGTCATAAAAAATACCAACTTTGTACGATTCTTAATCATGTACAACAAGGCCACAGTAATCACTCCCTCTTTAAAGTACAGGCCTTATAGCTAGTCATCTCATCCTCGCAACCAGTGGGTCATACTAATCTGTTCAATAGAATATACTCGTTCGTCTTTTATTGGGCTGACAGTGGGATCCGGAAGTTACTCTCTCCTCTTAACAACGCCTGCCAAGCTTATTTCAATGAAATTTGAGCTAGGGGCTAACAGGACGGAAAATTTGGGCTTATATTGAAGAATACCCATACCTTGGGAGTAGCGCACAAAAAACCTTACCTGATAGGCCGGACTAAACCTATTTTCTATGAGACTACACTCTAATGCGGTAAGAGACTAAATCATTTGTCGTTTAAGAAACCAGAATGGGTATTGCTTTCATTCTTTATGAATTTATTATACGATACTAACCTTCATTAAACGCGGAAATTCGACATCCAATACCGAACAACCACTTCCCGCGTCGCATGATTTCCATAAATTTTGGCCAATTAAGGTTGGCTTCTTACAATATTCGTCAGTTAAATTAACGTAATTCATTTTGTGTATTGCCCTAATTACATCACATTGAAATCAGAGAAAATTTGAATCGACAGTTCTCGTTAAAAACGAATTTTAATCCTGTCCCTTACGAAAGGTTTATATCACGGTATTAACTCTAACCCTCGGGACATTGAAGAGAATCAAAAATAAGTAAGCCACAGTTGAACAACAATGCAACAATAGTGCAATCAAGCTCAGGCATTCCATGGCACAATAACGAGAAGAGACAAGCGAAGGGTCTCCTATACTTTAATTAGCGCAAATCATTTCCTTAAAATTACCTGTATTTCTGGGATGACTTTGAAACTGTTTATATCGACAGCTTCATGATAGTCGATATCTTGAAAGTCTATCGAGGCTTTTTCATTGCCAACCACTGACTTTTAAGAAACTTTGAATAATGCAAATATATGAATTAAATTGTGGTTTATGATTGGTTACAAATGAAAATATTTGAAAACGTATAGTATATGTGTCACATATTTTATTTAAATTCATTATATTTTTACTTAATGTATGGTTCTTTGTATTAAGGGATTAAAAATATGTAAGTTGGTGTAAATCGTTTACGCGAGTTTTTTGGGGATGTTTGCTTGGTGTTGGGGGTGTAACGGGGAAATATTTTAGATGGTCTAGTTCATTTAGGATGAACTTGGTAATGCAAAATCGTCACCTTATTGTATATGATACATTCATCATCTGAAATTCCCAGTTAGAAGAAGTGGTATTCAGTCGTATATTATGTAATCAAACTAGTATATCTGCCGATTTTCAAAGGATATGCCATGGCAGAATTCCTTGCTGAAAATAATCCCTGCGGGCAAAATATCCTAAATATAGTGTCAAGGGGCAATGCAATAATTGCTGAACTTCTACGCTTGAAGGATTATATTCCACCTGTATTCAAGTAAGTTTTAAAATGTCATACCGCTATTATGGATGGAAAATGAACCAACGGAGGTCAATTGTGTTCTCTTTTCCCATATAAGGTTGGAAACTAAACATGATCAACAAAAATATGGCGACATAATATGTGACTTCAGTTATTTTAAGAATTCTGATGAATTCGACCGAAAGATTGACAGTAATCCAGTGAGTACCCTGTGGAAGTGTTCTGTCGAATTTAGCTTTTTCATGCCTACTTATTGTTTAATCTTGGTCATTTCAGCAACTTCAAGACCTGGATGAAGAATTTAGAGAGAATTACATCGAAATTTTGACAAGATTTTACCTTGCATTTGAGAGCATACACAAATACGTGTCTGATTTAAACCACTTCATTTATGACTTGGAAGAAGGCGTGTACATACAACAAAATTTAGAAAATGTCCTCCTTTCAGAAGACGGGAAGCAACTTTTGGTAATGAGGGTTTTGGTCACTTCTTAAGTACCTTAAATCCACATTGTACTTCGTAAACCATTGTTAAAGAAAAAAACATAGTGGGGATATTTCTTGTGCAGTAACCCTCTGCGATGGTATACCCCACTTTCTAAACCTCCCGTATTCTACATTCCTCTTCACTCTAGTCTCCCCTCTTGTCAGTCAGCAGCAATGAGTCCTAGCCGCTTAATGTTTGCGTAGAAATTGGCAACTAATTATGGCCCTGGAAAAGAAGACACCTTTTGTTTAATATTCATGTGTGACACTTGCGTATTTGTGGACCTCGAATTAGTAAGCTGATTTGGAATTTCAGAGTCAACTTAGTGCTCAGCATTGAATAAATTAATATTGGTTAGGATGAATGTGGGAATACCCAGCAATGATCAATGACAAAGTCTGTGTGCCGACCTTTCACTTTATTGATGAAATGGCCTGTGGAGGATATAGCTATGCAGATTAATATTCAGTTTATCAAAACTTGATGTTGATTTTTAAAATGATTTAATTCTTTAACCATAAATACAAATATTCTTATTTTATTCTTCCTAAGCTTGGGAAATTCTCCAGCAATCATATGATTTTAAAACATGTCACGAAGCTATTTCATATTTTAAGTAAAACATGATTTAGCAATAATTATAAAAGAATAATTTATTTGATGAAAGTCCATAAATCGTTCTTCCTTATTCATCATATGCAAAAGGACATTTCAATGCTAAATATATTTACAGAAACTCTTCATCATATGCAATAGTAGTAGTAATAATAATAATTTTATTTCCCCAATTGACAAGTACATAGTATGGTACAGAATATCATACAATTATGTAATCATATAGGGTACGTCAAGAAGTACAGTAACTGGATTACTAGCCAGAGAACAGAAAAATAAAATTACACCTACACACATAATTAAGAATTTACACAATATGAAATTCAGAATTACCCAGAACTGAAGTAGTCGTTCACACTGTAAAAGCATTTTTCATTTAAGTACATAAATAACTTATTTTTAAAAATAGAGAGTGATTTCTCATTTTTTAAACTAATGTTGAATATTTTGATGCACAGAGAACGAGGTCCCTTGGACATCATTGTCATGCTAGCAGACACTACACACATATGATTTCTTGTCCTAGTCCCATAGGCAAGTAGTATATTCATATATAATAGTAGAATAAAATAAATACTCACTCTGGTCCTGCTAAGCCAGTCTGGCCTGGTTTGAGAGCAGGTGCCTCGTAAACAAAAAAAATATGTATAAAACATTGCAAATGTAATCATTCATAAATTGTCAAGTTTTATTCCAAGCCCTAGTTCCTTCTATGTAATAACTAGTCTTATTCACCCTTTCACCGCATTTACTGTCTGTATTATTCTTAAATCCGCAGGAATTACATTAAATATTAGAGGTGCAGTAACCTCCTATTTTATTTTAACTTGATTTGTGTGTTATATTTTTGTTATATCTTTAATATTGTCCCTAAATGGTAATTCCTTTTTTTTGTGAATCAGGTAATTTACATTTGTCATTAAAATAGTTGCCTATTATGATTTCATACCTGTATGACCTGTTCTATACAGCCTGTCTACTGGTAGAATTCCTAATTGTTGAAAGATATCTCTTGTCTTTAGAGTATTTGTATTTTTTGAATTAGCCTCACATTTTCTCGAGGATTATTTTGCTGTTTATTTTTCAGTGTATTGATTTTTGTAGAACCAGTGGATACCCATACTGTTTTACCAAATCTAGATATACTCTCAGGCAGTGCAATATACACTATCTTTATCACATTCAAACTTAAAAAAATTAGTAATGTAGTAAACTTGTTGAAGGATGTAATTTAATTAGTTATTAATTTGTAAAATATGTTCTCCAAAGGTAATGTTTTGATCAGTGATTACTCCCGAATAATTATATTTTTTACTTGTTCCAGCATGGAGTCATTACTGTTATCAGTGGGGTAATGTAGGCAGTAATATGAACGACTCTGTTATTGAATATCTATTATATCAGAGGGTTTATGTTTCACAAACATAACTTTGGAATTTTTTTCATCGATAATGGGATTTTTATCATGTACCCATTTATTGATATGATTCTAGTCAAGTATCATGCCCTGAATAGCTGCTTTTAGTTAGTTGTAGTATTGAAAGGAAAAAACTGACAGCTAAGGTAATTTGCACCATTAGGGATAGACAGGAAAGGACGAAGGGTGGAGAGAAACCCCATGTCGAAATTAGCCTACTCTTAACAAAAGGCACCGAGGGGTCCACAGCTTAGCATCCCATCCAATGGACGGCATACTCACTTAAAGTCCCCTCCACAAAGCACCCCAAGTAGGGATCGAGATACCACTCAAAAATATTCTACACCACTGGGATTCGAACCCAAGCCCTCTGTGTGGGAAGCCAGTACGATAGCTACTGCACCATCTCGATACCCTGCTTTTAGTACTATATGCTTCAATATGAGTACTGCATCATCAGCGTACAATTTCAACTCACTGAAATGGCAGCTCTTGAATATGTTATTTATATTATTAAAAATATTATAGGGCCAATTTAAAACTCAAATGAAAACTTTACGGTTCAACAATTTTACTATTATGTATTGGCTTGACTGCCTTCAAAGTGTTCCCAAAAATAAATTTTCATGATATTTTCTTGATGGATACCAAATAATTAGTCGTTTATCTCAATTTTCTTATCTTTTCTGTTTCTATCCTTAATTAAGCCATTTTAAGCTCAATTCATAATCTCAATGATTTTCATCAAATGAAAGAGAGAACATACTTTTACACCAGGGAAAAGCACCTTCGCTCAGTCATTTGATGGATGTACTGAACATCCACAAAGTGAAGCCTGACCATTTAAGGTTTATTCTCAAAGATTTTCTTATTGATACCTTTACCTGTGTTTTTAAAGTTTTTCTTATAAGTCCTCATACCAAAATCAATGTTCAAGATTAAGTTATTCTCTGGCATTACTATAAAGAGTTCCAGGACTTCTATGGGGTATTTCTTGAAGATATATTTTTCTATCAAGTATTTGTGTCTAGTACCCATACAACCTCTGTAGCCTTTTTAATGAATTATTTTTCATTGTTATGTCACTGACTTCTCAAGTAATTCCTTCTTCACTGATTATGATTTTGTGTGAAATGATTCTTCAAGAGGGCCAGGCAAAATGCTGGTGAAGTAATGCAGAGAAAATTTACATAAATTAGTAGAAGTAGGTTCCTACATCCCAACATGCCCACTCCTTGGTTACTATTTATTTTCTCTTTTCCTTGGGAGGAATTTCCTCTTCACTCCTAGCTAACACCACACAGCAATAATGTGCCCTGTGCTAAATGACCAGCCTCTGTTTTTTAGTGGTCTTTGTACAACTGATTACAGTGGAATATTACAGTGTGATGGCCCTAATAGATGGGGTTTTCATTAATTCCAAAATATGCCATCAAAATTGGGAGCATCTTTTATACCCACAAGTACATAAGTGCGTACAATATACCACTACATTGTATTTTCTGATTATTCAGACAAGAAGGGATGACCCATATTTATTTAGATGTACGCCATAAAATATGCTTTATTCTGTAGAAATTGGGGAAAATTGAGTAAAATAATTAAATATTATGAATGAAGTAATCATAAAAACTATTGACGCATAACTTTTTAAAGACAAAAATTGATTGATCAATTGGAAATCGGCCAATAACCTAAGGTTCATGAATCTAAAATTTTTTATGTGCCAATTCATGCATGGTCTATGTATTCCATTGCATTATTGGGTTAAAATTGTAATTTCATATGTTTGACACCGACAGCTACTTTCTGTAATTCAATAACTGATTTCCATGATCATTATTCTAAATTATTTCAGTGTGAAGCTCTATATTTATATGGTGTGATGCTTCTAGTCGTTGATGGTCATGTATTTGGAAATGGTGCTGTCAGAGAGCGTTTAGTTGTGTCACATTTACGCTACAGTACAAGAAGATCAAGTGCTGATAGCAATGCTGATGATGTGTGTAAGCTGCTTCGCTCAACTGGATTGATTTCAGGGTCCAAGAGACCTTTAAATTACCCTGAAGATTATTTCAAGTATGTGTAAAATTTTAATGTTTATTTTGTTTAGTAAAGTTTTTCATAAGCTTTAGTTTAAACTCATCCTTTGTGAATATGAATCCTATATGAAATTTCTCCCATAGGCGTATTCCAGTTAATGAAACATTCATAGAAATGATCCTGGGGAGATTGCGTTCAGATGATGTTTACAGCCAAGTGTCTGCATATCCATTACCTGAGCATCGAAGTGTTGCACTTTCATCGCAAGCAGCTATGCTATACGTTTGCTTATATTTTTCTCCAGAGACCCTCCACTCTCAAACAGCCAAGATGAGAGAAATTGTTGATAAGTTCTTCCCAGATAACTGGGTAAGTTTTCTTTTATAAATGCTGAACTTATAATTTTTGCTAATGATTCTTCACACAGTGCTTATTGCATTTGAAATGTAAAGGTCCAAGTGTCCCCTCATGCTGTAGCCTTACTCTTTTCTTTTTGGCAATAGTGACGTATCCAATTTTGGGAAAACTCCTACCTCCTTATTGCCATAAAGTAGCCCATAAAAGCTATTCCTTTAACTACTCTGTGAATCCTTTAGGGATATTATGTAGGCCTACTACCTTACTCAAATTTATTTCGTTAAGTGCTTTTCCGTCTCACAATCTAATATTCCTGGGCAAAAGCTGTCCTCATATTCCCTTTCTACATAAAGGTTAATTGCTCCAATATATAAGCCATAAAGTTATTTCTCATACTCATTTGTAAATAGTAAAAAAATATTCTTGTGCATGCCTTCAACTGTATCTTTCAAGGTTTCCTTACAATAAAAAATAGAGACAATCAATTTTGTGACTTTAAAGAATCCATTATTATACAAACGTATTTACTTATTTGTATTTGCTAAAGTTCAGCATCAATTCTTTGTTTTCCTTTATTAAGGTTGTGCATTTAGGCCCCTTGGTGCATAATATAAGAATCCAAAACTAGGTTCATTATGCATATATACAATTACAGGACCCAGGTTATATTGCCATGCAGCATCTTCAGGTGAGATGGGCACAGCTGTGAAACCTGGATTGTGTAATAACGTTTTTTGGGCAATCAACAAAGTTTTGAGTTCTTTTAAATTATGAAGCAGTTCCAAAAGTCACGCCTGAAACAATTTCCTATGCTTAGTCCATACATGATTTTTTAAATAACATGCCAATCTGTCATGGTTATAAATGCCATTATACTGTAGAAGTAGTATTAGCTGTCGTTCATTATACGTACACAGATTTGCTGTTTGAAGTTTTCTGAGTTATGGCTTTCTATAGCTTCCACAATTGGACTAAGTTACATGCCTCTGTGGTCATCAGTTTAAACCATGGATTATTATAAAATGATTGCTTGTGACATCTGTTCTTATATCAGAATTTACACAGCATTCCATTTGGAATAATAGAATGGTTTTCGGCAACCCAGCTGAAGCTACTCTGGCCAATAGCTTAACAAATTCTATTTAACTGTCAATCATAATCGTTTAATCCTGTGGATGGGTGGCTTTCAATTGCACATCTTTTAATTAAATCCCCTTTACTATATAATTAGGCTTTAGTTGAGCCACTTTCAGATTTTGTGTGTGCCCACCATGAAAACTTACCTCCAATAGTATTTGATGTATGTAATTGATTTTCTTAAATTCTGGATGTTCTGATACAACAATCACAGAGTGTGGTCATTATTGCAGTATTCGTATTAATTGTATTGCACACGTACTGAATTTTGAATTCCAAGTACTCTTTCACAATAGTTATGTGTTAATATTTATTTGCACTTGCCAGTACATTGGTATCTAGTTGATAGTGTTGTCCATATTTGTTTTAAATTAAAAATGAATTTAATCCATAAAACATAATGGTCATTTTTTTAATCTTTGATTACATTATTTTTTTAAATATAGGTGATCAGCATCTACATGGGCATCACAGTCAATTTAGTTGAAGCCTGGGATCCGTACAAGGCTGCCAAACAAGCTCTTTCCAATACAGTCCAAGCATCAAATATACATGAATGCTCATTAAAGCATGGAAGCATCGTAAAAGTAAGTGAATATTTGTATGGATTCAAAGTATGGTGTAGTTAGAGTAAGCCTTGGCATTCCAGAACCAGAAGCTGGAATCTTTCAATTTTTATATATGTTTTAGAATTACAGTGGAATCAAAAGTAAAATTTTAAACAAGACTGAATGTGATGAATCCCATTTTAAAACCACGTACATACTATGCATTTCAAATACAAAACTTAACTTTGAGACCTATGAATTTGCTTGAAGATTGCTTTGGCAGAAGCACAGAAAATATAAAGGTTGATATCATTTGTGAATTACATCCATCAAGTTGGCTTGGGACCGGTGTTGAAAAATTAATAAGAGTTTGTTTAGAAAATTATCTTGGGAATACTCCTGACGTGAGAAATTCTGGACTTATGATTTATATCATTAAACATGACTTTAACAGTGATTTAGTACTATTAAGGTAGCTGCCAAGTTTAACTGTTATGGAACACTTTTTGCTTTAATATTTCTCTCATATTGCTGTGAGCATCTTCAGGCAGTTTGTCCAATTAAATGTGTTTTTCATTGACTGCAGCCTATAGATGATTAGCCTATGAATCTCAAAGTGTTAATTTAAACCATTTGTTTCCTTAAACCTTGGATGTTATCATTTCATCATTATACAAATTATGTATTGTTTTGTTGATTGCATTTTTTACCTTCAATTTCAGAAACTGATTCCGCAAACACAGAAGGTCTTGAAAGAAGGGGCACTGACCGAGGATAGTTTACT
This sequence comes from Hetaerina americana, assembly GCF_022747635.1. NCBI lineage: Eukaryota > Metazoa > Arthropoda > Insecta > Odonata > Calopterygidae > Hetaerina > Hetaerina americana. The sequence goes on from NW_027286763.1 coordinate 66,108,966, forward strand.
AGATCATCAAACAAAGGTCATTGGCCTTGTAAGAGAATGCAATGTTACCTTGAGGTGGTTAATGCTCCATTCTGCGAGCTTGACATCAGGTACAAGATAGTTTTACCTATTCATTTAGTATGTAAACTGGATGATTTGATATTTTTCATATACCATTTTATAATGTTTTATGCCCTAGGCAAACATTTTTAAACAAAATTTTCTAAATTTCATTGTTATCATGTCTAAGGTACATGTTACACATTGTTAACGGCAGTAATAAACGTTAACAAAGTTACCCTATTTTAGGCTGTGCTTTCAAAACATTATATATGTGTACTACAAACTGAATTTCCATTATATTAAAAATATTAATTCCAAATTTTTTCTTACTCTTTCATCCAATTCTCTTTCTCCAAAGGGTCACATTCAGTTTGGGCTGGGAGGGAAACGTTTTATCTTGTTCATCATGAAAACGCACCAATGACGTAACATTATTTTTGATTGAAAACAGTATCTCATACCAGCTCCTTTACTGATTATTGTGTACAATCAATAATTTTTTGATTTTGCTCCTTTTTAAACACTCGTGTATCAGTCCAATTAGAATCAGTATCATTTACATTGGAAACTCTATAACAAAATCAAGAGGGGCAACCAAATATTTTGTGTTAACTGAATTCTATGGTGAATGGATTTCATGCTAGCTAACTTTTCATTGTACATTGATTCCTTGTGGTTGTGGTGAAATCTAAACTGTGGGAATTTTGTTGAAAACTTAAATGTTCTTGAGTGTTCCTTTCACCTTGTTCCTAGTAGGTATAATCACCATGGACTTACCTTTTAACATGAGGTGTAGATGTACACAGTTTATTTATTTTGTTGTGCTGGCTTACTCTATTTTGAAACATCTCCATAAATCTCATTGGTAAACTAATTATATCTTTTCCATTATGGGTCCTCAAATATCTACCCTTTCATCTGAATGATATAGATATGCATGTTTAAATATTGAAATAGGCTTTTTCAAATGACGAAAGAGAAGTGAATTTTTTCCCATCAATTTTTGGCCTCATTAATATGTGTTCTCCTTTCTCACCCTACCTTTTCCAAAAAGACCTTTTTTCAAAAATGGCTACTATTATCTGATTGGCAGGTTCCTCACAAATTCCAGATTAAAATCTCCTAAAACCACTGAATGCATCTTTTTATTTTAACATGACACAATTTCAAAACTGCTGTGCACAAGTCTTAAGAAAATATCAAGCATAAGTTACATTTTAAATATTAAAACGGATGTAATGAGTTGTATCTGATGAATTATAATTATTATTAACTTTCATTGTGCATACTCTCCATTCGATATGTCTAAGACTTTCAGCCATCCTCAATCATATTTGATAAGGTCTGATGTCCTAGCTCCCTATACCTCTACTCTCAATAAATGAATCATGTAACACCCCACTTTTTAATAATTAATGTGTATCATTTTAAATCAGGTTGCCATCCTCTAAAGAGAATTGTCTCTACACTTTGAAGCCACACTGATGAAAGCTGCTTGGTTTTGGAAATACATAACTGCAGCCTTCTACTTCAAAAAAATATTTTACTCTGCATAGGAAATTTGCTTTCAGTTATTCATGTGTCATTGCTAATAAAGTTAGCCTATCATTCTATTAGGCAATGTATATGTTTGGAGTGTTAATCAGTGTTTTGTCATCCTACTACAGTTGCTGAAGGCCACAAAAGATGTAAACAGATAAGAGATCAAGTCCTTGCTGACACCCACCATGACCCTCTGAGAATATTTGAATTGCTTCTTAATACCGCTCAATTGGAACTCAAAGTTAAGGAAATGCTAAAACAGGTAATTATGTGCTTCCTGTATAATTATATAGCATCAGAAATTAACCCTAGAACAGTAACGCTATTTTTTTCACCCCATTCTGGTAATGTGGGGTGAAAAAAACATCCCTATTTTCAAAAATTCGTATCTCACACCCATTATGAATATGAAAGTCCTATGGGGGTTCATGTTTTTCGTTTTTAAATGCAGACTCAGGTAACATAGAGATTTTTTTTTCAAAGTTTATCGGATGAGAGAAAAATGAGTTAGAAGGGCGAGAAACATGGAAAATCAGCCAAATTACTTTTTTTCGTAAACTTATGATATCTTAATCAATTTTCAACCTATTTGAGTGAATCCAACGGGATTATAAAGGGGAGGTACTATGCTTTAAGATGATATCAGTTGTTTTTCCAGTTCGGAGAAAAAGGTATTTATTTTAAGAAATCAAAGTGCGCAAATAAATTATGTATTTTTGAAAAGGATGAAAAATATTATGATATCATTGAAGTTTCAGTAAAGAGGAAAGTATTTGCAATGAATGATTAGTGTACAATTTATCATTTCTAAGAGCATGTACTATTTAAAGGAGTGCATTCCATAGGCATACAGATGGTATTGTGGGGGAATGAATGTGAAAAAATATTCATTATGAAGAGGTGTATATTTTGGCAGGTTTAAATCCGTACACTTTCCTTTGTGTGCTAGTTATGCTTTTAAATTAAAAAGGATCATCATATTTTTGGTGGCATTCTTAAATTAAAAAAAGTAAAAATTAATAATAACAGTTATTTGATTTTTAGTATTGCATTAAGATCCAGGTCATCGCTCAAAGCCAAATTATGTGCATCACTATAAATTTGTGTTGATTTTTTAAATTTTTTCTTACATTAAAGAAACTGTTGCAAACGTATTTCATTGTGTTGTTTATTTTTTAGCTGCTTGCAGAAAAACAGCAAAGGTGGGAAAATTATAAAAAGGAAAGTGTTGAGAGAATGCAAGAACTCTCTGATGTCTTCTCAGGAGCAAAGCCTCTGACAAGGGTGGAGAAGAATGGTAAGTGCATTGCAATAAATTTCATTTAATTTCAGCCTTAAGGAAATGTGGCAGATGCCTGCTTCAAATCACAGTTTACTCAGTTTTATACATCCATCTGAAGACATATTACTCAATAACTATTAGACATACTGTTAAAAAATCCAATATAAACAAATGCCGCAAGTATATTTTGAATATAAACTCCAGAATTTTTCAGTTGAACCAATCATAACATGAGATCAACCTTCAGCTCAATTTCTAAGTGTATATTTCATTAAATACTTTCATTTTATGAATTGCAAATGTATATTGCTAACACTGTAATTCTGTGCATCTCTAGTTATACTCAATTTATGCACTCCTGACTTTCATATCTTGTCATGCATGGTTAACAGTGCAAATTTAACCATCTGCATATCATTTATACGTGGTCTGTCAATTAATATTATGCAGTGATGAAAGGCTTTGATGAAATATATTTGAGATTGAATTCATATTCACGTACAAAGCAAATGCCATAAAAGCTGTGGACTTTGGACTGTGCCTTAGCTATTCTAATCTATTTATAGTGAACATTTTCTGTCATATTAATTGATTGGAAGTTGGTTTTCCAAATATAACAGCAAGTGAATTACATTAGCAGTCACCATATTTGTTGAATGTGCATTTGTTTATTCATATGATTTTGAGTTGGTGTTCGTTTTCCATTAATTCTTCTCCATGCTTTAATTGATAAGTTTTTACTTTAATCATCTTGTATGATTCAATTTGTGGTATGCATATTATTGTGATTGGCAGTTGATTTGTTTACCCAACTTTTTACATTTACTCATTGCAGAAAATCTGCGAGCTTGGTTTCAAGAAATGGGAAAGCATGTGAATTCTCTTAATCATGAGGATTCAATGGCTGCAGGAAGAAAAATAGTGCAACTAATTCAGGCTTTAGAAGAAGTACAAGGTAAATGCATACAACCTCTTATGGTCAGGTCTAATCTAAAAAAGTTTTATCTAAGATAAACTGATTATCTAATGTCAGTTGGGTAGCATGATTCCCAGCCCTTGAGGAATTAAGTTTGATTTTTTTAAAGGAATACCTTTGGCTGAGTGAATACTTAAGTGAATGAGCCAATCACTGATAGGCAAGGGGCTTGCTGTGTGTAACCTTTGTCTGTTACAATGAATGAATTTAGATAGAATTATTTCCATTGGTTATGCTCACATCATGTTCATTTGATCTTTCATTGATCAGTGTCCATTAATTACAATTTCTAGTGAGTTGTTTGTGTCTCATTTATTATTTTTAATTGTTATAGAATTTCACCACCTGGAAAGCAATCTTCAGGTTCGGCAATTTTTAGCGGACACTCGAGATTTTCTTCACTGTATGATGCGTACTGCTAATATTCGTGAGGGCGCCCTTGTTACTGTTCAGGTTTGTTACCTTGTCCTATTTATTATTGAATATTTAACCATAAAACAATATTGATTTGTAGTGGATGTAATAGTAGCCACAAGTAAGGAAAATCATATAACTGGGAATTCATTAGGAATTTCAAAGTCCTTTGAGAAATAATGGAATTTTCACTAAATCAATGAGAAATATGTAGTGTGTATTTTGACTGCATCCTCAAAAGTTGTGTTGGTAATATGAAAGTTATGTATCTTACCGGTTGCATTATAGTGATGGTGTGATGGTGAGAGAGTTATTGGTCTGAAGAAGGGGAAGACTTAAATTCTCACTGTCATGTCCCTACACACCATGAAGCATTACTGCCAAAGTCAGTGCTTGAGTAAATCTAATATTTTCTTTGGTCTTCCTTCAATGAACTTTATTTATTTAAAACCACCATTAATGTTTAAAAATCTATTTGACCATCAATGGAAATTTAGTAATAATACAAAATTATCTTTTTTAGAGTTAGAAAAATGGAAATGATCATTATGAATGATGAACGTTAAAGAAAAACTGATGGTAGTGGTTGAAAATATCAGTGAGAGATGTAAAGCCTTCATTATAATTAGGAACCTAGATTGAAATCATTGTGTTGTTTTAATTGCAAAAAATTATTTTGAATCTACAATGATTAAGGAAAACGTTACTATAAAATTTTCCTCTCATAAATTTATAATGGTGACTTTGGAATGATTTCTTATCTTTTGAGTTCAAAGGGGATAAATGTATTTTACTACAGTTATGTTTATATGAGTCTCCTGGGAGTAAATAAAGCTCTAAGTTCCATAAATTGATCATGTTAGAATTTCAAAATGAGTAATTACTGCATAAATGTTTATGCTTAAAACTGAAATTACCAAACATTGTATTTTAGGTTATAATCTGTGAATCTCATTAAGTTTAATTTATTTATTTTAAAAAACGAAGGAAAAAGCAGTAGAATGACAATATAGGAAAATAATTGTTACCTGTATTCTTCAGGGAGGGTCACTTTATATGGTATGATCACTTAAGGCTAATGATTCAGAGAATAGGGATCTGGTTAGAATGTGACAACTCCTATTGTTACCTGAAATTATAAATTGTATATGCATTTATTTGTTTAAAAGTTTTCCTCAAATTGATGGGGAAAACCTCTTAACTGTTTAGACAACATGTATGATAGTCATTACAGAAATTTAGAATCAAAAGTTAAACAAAAACCATAAGAGTATCTAAGGATTTAGGTTAAATAAAGATTAATTTTAATGTGCAAATAAGGGCAATGTATATTTGTTAAGATAGACATAAGTCAATTAAAATATGAAGAAAATAAACAAAAAATGAAGTCTCAAAGTTAAAAATCAATGAGCTGTAAAGCTTATGAATGAACACACTTTTTATCAAAATATCAACTTCAATACAAATATTATTATGTTCTTTAAAAGTCCTGAGTAGAGGAGAATTGAAGCAATAACTTTAACTTTCACATGGAATAAAAAATAATTACTGATTCTATGGCTAAAGGTAGGAACAATGAAATTATTTTTTTGTCTTAGGGTGCAATTTTTGATTATGTTAATAATGGGAAATAAAAATATTTTTGCAATAATGTTTCAATGAATCTCCAAACTCATGAGGTCATATATCCTTAGTAAATCCTTCTTGGGCACATTTATCGTTGCTTGAATAAACAGAATTTTCAAAGAAGTTAAGAAATCTTAAATATGTCTTTGAAACTTTTTCAATAATATTTTTATATTTATAAGTTTTGGGCCTCAAAATTACTAAAGGGACAATCCTGTCTCTCAGTACTACTCTGTTTTATCCTGTTAGGTAGCTTGAGAAATATTTTTAGTACAGTAACCAAGCTGTTAAGAGATAGCATACAATTATGAGACTTCCCTGTGAAAATAAGCTAAGATTAAGTTCTTTATTAATGGTTGTTTTCAGTGCATACTTTTTGTAAAATACTTTCCTTTTTCAATTACCCTTAAATCATCTTTATGTTTTCATAAAAGGCTATGATGTGCCAGTGGTGATTCAATTTGAAATGGGTAATATTCATTAACTTCATCACATTTTACTATTTAATTTTGTCAGTAAATAGGGTACCAGAGGTAGTATTTTTTTCCATTTATTACATGCCTCACAAAAGGCAGAAGTAAGGATTCTATATCCAGCACTTTAATAGTAATACCTGGTGATCCTAAATATAGCTCTCTGTCCTCTAAACTTGAAATTAATGTTGCTGCATTTTGTATATCTGTGTTTAAAATGGGCATTTTTAAACGAGAGCTAAATCTTTTCTGCCAATAGTTCACACTGATGTTTTATCAGAACATAAACAAATCTATAATTTTAGGCTTAACTGTCTGATGAAACCCATGCTGGAATTTTCAAATTTGATTTTGTTGTTCTTCAAAGGTGGTTGGTGACCTTAGCTATGCTTGGGGTCTTATGGATGCATATACTCCATGTATGCAGATGGGGATACGGAAAAACCCTGCTTTGGTTGCTAAATTGCGTGCCACTTTCCTCAAGGTGAATTACCTCCATTTATTCCATTTACCTAATTTAATCTTATTATTATTAGAGGTAATATATTAGGGTACTGATAATTACATTTCTAATTGATTTAAATAATTTTTTATACCATCTGCTGTTTGTAATTGTATTATCTTGTTTTATCATTAAAAAGCTGGCTCTGGGAATGTTTTTGATTTAATGTGGCACTTCCACATTCAATTCCCATCGCATGCTTTTGTTTTATCAGTATTGATCAACTTCAGCATGTGCCTAATGAGTTTTAGCTTCACTGGAGTACTGTTTGTAAAAGTGTATCTAAGTTTCCTTATGATTAAAACTAGGGAATCATTTTGAAAAATATTAACTTCATGTTAACTTCATACATGTTTCCTAAAGATCTAGGTATGCATTAAAGTTCTAGTTTTGTTACTATTTTGGATTTACATATTGGATTTTTATACTGCTTGCCAGTGCTAACCTGAAAATACTGAATCTTAACATCTTTTTTTTCCATTAAATTCATGAAGGTACATCCTCATTCTTGTTCAAAAATTGTCTTTTTACCACATTGAATTCTCTACAAAATCAGTTTAATATGTAAATAGGTATAATTATTATGCAATTGAACGAGCAATATTTTTAAATATGTTTATGTTCTTTCTCAATTATTATACCTATATTCTCAATTTATAGTGTTGGCATTTATGGATCTCTGTTATCCATTAAAAAATGGGTTGTGAATGAGTTCAATGTTTAACATGGCTTCAAATGTGAATTGTTACAGCTGTCTTCTGCATTGGAGATCCCACTACTTCGCATAAATCAGGCTCATAGTTCTGATCTTGTGTCAGTGTCTGCCTATTACTCGGGTGAATTAGTTGCATATGTACGAGCTGTTTTACAAGTTATTCCTGAGATGACATTTGCACTTTTAGCACGAGTAATTCACCTCCAAACAACCATACTGAAAGAATTGCCTACTAGACTGGATAAAAACCTGTTAAGGGAGTATGCACAATTGGATGAGCGTCATGAGGTTAGGTATATTTTTACAGCTAGATGTAATTATTTTTTAAGATATGTTTATTTTTATTTGTTTTGGTAAAATGATTGTAATTGTTTACATGTTTTTTTCATTTTCATTAATTCTGTTATCGGCTTAGCATTTACCATTATAATCTAATAATATTATTTAATCAATAATCATGTATTATCATTAGAACATTGACCCTATTTCAAGAGATAATTGAAGGGAAGACCTAGTTTTCCCTTGATTTAGAGTTTAAAAGAATGAAAATTACAAGAATTTAGGCTGCGATGTACAAGGGTAGGTGAACATTTCTCGGCCGGTCAATGAAAGACTGTGATTTTCAGCTAAAAAATTATCTATTTTTCCATGTAATCTCCCTTGACTTCAACACCCTTGGTCCAGTGTTTCTCCAACATCAGTATTCCCTCCCAGAGGTGCGAGTCTGGAAGGCCGTGAAACTCTCTCTCTCAACTTCTTCATTGGATGCAAAGTGCTACCCAGAAACAAATTTCTTCAAGTTTAGGAACAGTTGGAAGTCTGAGGGTGCTAAATCAGGAGAACAGGGGAGATGGTTGAGCAATTCTTACCCCAAATCCCATAGTTTTCCCATCACCAGCAAACCTTTGTAAGCAGGTGACAGCAGGTTGTTGATTTTTTTCTTCTTCAAGCCAGGCCTCTTCTTGTGAATTTTGGCATCCAGCTGGTCAAGAAGGTTTTAGTAATATTCGCCCATAATTGCTCTACCTTTTTCGAGTTTATCGATGTACAGGATCCCTTTCGCATCCCAAAACACACTAGCCATGACTTTTCTGGCAGATACAACGGATTTCACTTTCTTTGGTGCTGAACCACTGGCTTCCACCCACTGTTTCAACTGCTGTTTTGTTTCTGGAGTGTGGTGGTGTACCCATGTCTCATCCATGGTGACAAATCGCTGGACAAAATCGGTCAGTTGCCTCTTGAAACTGTCCAAGCATTGCTGCAAAAATCGTTGGCACATTTGCTTTTGGTTGGCATTCAGCAAATGCATCTTGCGCAGAGTTTTCACATCCCTAATTCTTTGTGCAAGATGTTTTGCACCCTTTCTTCCAATATCCCCCACGGCCTTAGCTATTTCACTCACCTATCGTCGAACACAATATCGTGCACCTTTTTGGTGGTTTCTGGTATGGTTCCATTTTTGACGGTCCTTCACATTGGTCATCTTCGAGGGATGTGCGACAACGTTTAAATTCAGCTGTCAACTTTTTAACGGTTGATATTGAAAGAGCAGAATCCCTGTACACTTTTGTCAATTTTGGATAAATTTTATAGTGGTTAATCCATCCAAAAAGAAGAATTTTATGAAATTAAAGTTTTTATCCATTTCAACAAAAAACACAAAAGACATCTACTGCTACAATTCGTGTAAACAAGCTTCTTGAGAGAGTAAGTTGAAACGCGAACTACGAACTAATGACACATGCACCCGGGCAAAAATAATAAGTGTTTGCTTATTGGAATGCCAATTCTGTGCCAGGCCGAGAACTTTTCACTTTACCCTCATAAGTCATGCTTGTTCACCTTGGGTATTAGGGAGACTTTGCTATGCCGCAAACTATATCTGCCATAGCTTGAGAATATTTCAGTTGACTTAGTTGTGTAATTTAGATTTATTTTTTATGTATTTCCATATTCATATATCACCATATTTAAGTTAAATTTTATAATTTCAGGTTGCAAAATTAACCCATGCTGTTTCTGTATTCACGGAAGGAATACTTGCTATGAAGAGCACATTAGTTGGTATTGTCAGAGTAGACCCAAAACAGTTATTGGAAGATGGAATACGCATGGAACTTGTTAAGCATGTTGCTGAGGCACTACATACAGGATTAACATTTGATAGCAAGTCTAAGGTAATGCCAATGTTCTTGTTTCTAATGCCTAGGCTCTTTATTTTAATAAAACATGCTTACAGTTGAACCTTGTTATACGAGCATGATCCATTCCATGATCTTTCTTGTAAAACAAAACACTCATTTACTGAAAACACTTTTGAAACCTGTGAAACATAATGCAACTCCATAAGCTCAATTATATCATTGTTATCCACCTCTAGTCCCAGGAACTTGGCCTAAGACAAAATCTAATTGACTCCAGTCCCTGTATCTGCTGTCTCAAATCCCTTAAATTCAATTTCTTCAATGCTCTCCAACCAAAGCTTCTGCCAAGCAGAAGTGAGAGTTCTCTTGGCAATCCTTTCCCATGCCTTTTTGAATATTTTAAGGCAGTCAATGAAATGAATATTTCCTAAACTCTCTCAGATAGAGATTTGTCCTTTCAGTCACCTCATAACAGTGCTCAAAAAGTGCTTTAGTGTAGAGCTTCTTTAAGTTAGAAATAACATCCATAGGCTGAAGTAATGGAGTAGTGTCGGGAGGAAAAAACTGGATCTTGATGGATTTAAATTCCTCTAGGAGGTCATTTTGTAGACCAGGAGGATGAGCAGGCGAATTGTCCCTAACAAGCAGGACATGGAGTGGCAGATTCATCTCAAGCAAATACTTGTTCACAGAAGGACTAAACACTTTATTAATTCAGTCAGTAAAAAGGTCACGTGTCACCCAAGCCTTGTTATTGGACCTCCACATCACATTTACTGGACTTTGCACTTCATGAAGGCTCATAGAGTTTCTGAATGGTAAACAAGTATGGGTTTAATTTTCGAATCACCACTTCGATTTGCACTAAATAACAGCGTGAGTCTGTTTTTCATTGGCTTGTGGTTGGACAATGCATTCTCCTCTGCTGTTATGTAGGTTCACTCTGGCATCTTTTACTAGAAGAGACTCTTCTTGTCACATTTAGAAATTATTAGGAATTATTCTCTTCTTGCAACAGGTATTCCTCAATATCTAAAAGTTTCTTGAAGTTCTCTGCTGCCTTTTGAATGGGAGCTCACTGCTTCACCATGATTCACAATGCTGGTTGTTCTCTTAAACTTCTCAAACCACTCACAGCTACCCTTAAGTTCTTCTTTTTTGTCAATTGATGATCCTGGCATTTTCTTAACCAGGTCGGCAAAAAGCTTTTTTGCCTTCTCACTAATCATGCTTTACTGAATAGCATCACTTTGCAATTGTTTTTCATTTACCCATATGAGAAGCTACCTTTCAACATCATTCAGAATGCATAACCATTGCTTATATAGTATATTCTTGTATCTCCATTTGAAGTATCTAATCCCTTAATTTTTTCCTTGTTCTTGAAGAAGAGTCAAATCCTTGATGGTAACCGATTGTATGTGCATGCTGGACCATCTATGCTGACACCTTGTTCTCGTTTTGAATGATTTCACTTCTCACATCTACGATTATTTTTATTCTCCTTTGACCATCTTGTTGTGGCTTTTTCTTTGGAGACATTATTAAAACTCTTGATAAAATATTATTAAACTGTGCACGGAAAGTCACAAATAGCATGCCTGAACTCGAGTTAATACAAATGAGTGATGACTAGCGACTCTATGATGCTAGTGGAACTTGTGCTGAACACAAACTTAAACAGCTGGCATAATCACTCTGGGAATCCCCCTCTCCTTGTCACTCATTATGCAAAATGTTGCTTGCTAAGCAAGTTATTCTTTTGCACAATACTTTTGCTAGTTATGCAAATTACTTGGTATCCGAGGTGCTTGACAAGCAAGTAGTTAGTAGTTTTTAGGGGAGGCAATCGACAGCTGAGGTCATTTATGCCACTGGGGATGGACAGGAAAGGATGGAAGGTGGAGAGAAACCCAGTGTCGGCATTAGCCAACTCATAGCAAAGGGCTCCAAGGGGTCTGCAGCTTAATGTCCCATTCGACGGACGGTGTACTCACTCAAAGTACCCTCCACAAAGCACCTCAAGTAGGGATCAGGATACCACTGAAAAATATCTGTTGCCTCCGGGATTCGAACCTAGCCCCTCTGGGTGGGAAGCAAGTACATTAACCACCTCATCATGCAGATCTCTTGCTAAGCAAGGTTTCACTGTTTATAGTTCTTTTAAGTACATTTGTCTTCTCACGGTTAGTATAGTAATGAAGCCACTTACTCAATTATTTCAAGGAAATAGGTTTCAATATGGCCTCATGTATGGATTTTGTACTCAGTGCAACGAGTTGTCTGTGATACTGGGGCTGTTCATTGAAGAGTGATCATACATTTTTTATTTGCATTATTTGTTGTGCAAAGGTTTTTTGCATCATGGGATCCACAAACCCCACTGCAAATTTGTAATTATCTCATGAAAATAAATGTGAAGTGTGTTTCTCATCCTCCCTATATTCCTGGCCCCATGTGATCTTGTCCTTCACCGAATAAAGAAATACCATTGAGGAAAGTATTTTTCATCATCAGAAGCAGGCATAGGTAATGCCTGATACAATACTGGAGTTAAATCAATGAAGCTTGTACCATGCATGCATTATATATAAAGATAAAAATATCTCATAAAACTAAAATTTTGCACAATCAATTATACAAGCAAAAAGAATTATCAATCTTTGTAAAACAGCCCTCATATTAGCCAACCTTCTTGCGAAGTGCATGTCAGCTCAGTGGAAAAAGGAAGATATCAAAATAGCTCATAAAAAATTGTCATTAATTATCTCAAGAACTGATAAAAATATCAGGATAATAGGCTTATTATTTTGCTTCGGTATAAGCCAGTTCAGTAAATTATTTCCTGAAACTACCCAATGACCATATTCTCTAAAATTTCCTTGTATTCTGAGGGAATATTAATGAACTGGATATGGTTTTGGCCTCAATAGCATCAATAAGGAAATTATTGTGTATTTTACTTTACTTTTAGACCAGTGATCTGGTGCCAAAGCTTAAGGCCTTGGGTGTTGCAATGGATGCTCATAAAAGATCATTTGAGTACATGGGTGACTATGCAGGAGTGAGCTGTGGTGGGTTGCAAATTTGGCAGGAAGAATTATCCCGCATCGTTGGGTTCTGTGTGGAGCAGGAATGTGCCAACTTTGCACAGCGAGGTGGGTCAGGTAATAGAGCACCATGGGAAGAGTGGAAGAGTGTCCACCAATCTCGTACCATGCCTGTTCCTACATTTCCGCCAACCGATGCACACTCAGTCAATTTCATAGGAAGACTCGCACGTGAGATTATACGCATCACAGACCCAAAGTAAGTACTTATTCTATTCAAATAATATCTTATACTAAAAGTCTATTATCTTTGAATATTGATATAAGCCAATTAGTCCTTAAATTATGTAATTAATAGATTTTAAACCTATGATATACATAGTATATAATGTGATGTTTGTAATTTCCACCACGTGGGAGCCAACTTTGTAATCCAACAGAATTGGCCTAGCTCGGTGAAAATAACAAATATTGGGTGAAAATTATTTTGTATTCGTTTCCACATGCATGCACGTAAGGTCTTTCCCAAAAGTAGTAGGACTGAGTTGATTAGAAAAATATTTATTGCCAGAGTTGATACATTTACTCAAAATTCTTCAAAGTAGCACCCAAGTAGTACCTTTCGCCAAAGTAGCACGCACCACTGCTAGTGGGTTTTCCATACCTCGTATGCCTTCTGGAAGGCAGCGCCCAGAATGCTGCCAAGCTCCCCTGTCACGGTCTGTTGTAATGCTTCCACCTAGCAGTGGTGATGTTCTTTCAGCACAGATTTGAGGGAGGGGAGGAGGAAGAAGTCTGGTGGGGCATTGTCCAAAAAATTTGGATCCTCACTCACATGGTCAAGAAGCTCTTGGCCAATACATGTGCCAGTTTCCTTTTGTCCATCCAAGAGCACTTGTACCACCAATTTGGCACACACCTTTCTCATGCCCATGTTTTCGGTCACAAGTCAATGTACATCCCTTTTAGGGAAGCCAATTTCATCAGAAACCATGCAAATACTTAATCTGCTATCCCCTATTCAACAAAGCCTTCACTCCTGCAAGTTTTTCATCTTTTGTTTAGGTCGAAGATGTCCTGAACATTTGGTGTCTTCAATATCTTCTCTACCCTCATGAAACAACTTATGCCTCTCAAAAACACCAGATCTTCTACCCAAGGGGTTATCACCATAAACTGCCTTGAGTATGTCATGAATCTCTCTCCCAATTTCATGGAAAATTTGATGGCATAGCTATGTTTAGATAATTGGTTCATGATGGAGCATAATGAGGTCACTTTGTAGAGGTTTTGCAAATGAACCATCCGTACTCCACAAATGCCTAGAGCCAACTGCCTTTGGCCAATAGCCTTTCTTGAGACTCCCCTCCCTTGAACTCCTTACGAAAAACCATCTCCTATCCGTCTATCCAAAAATAAAGTCATACTAATATTGGGACAGACCATGTGTATCTTTTTATTTCCCAACTTGGTTTTAAAAGAGCATTGTCAATGACACCTGATGATGACTATATTTTGCTGAAACCACATTGAGGCATTAAAAGATATTAGTAGTAATGGATACAAGTCAATTCTACCTGGTGTACCAGGTTTAAGGGGAAACTTAATTCTTACTAGTGTTCAAAATTGTGACAAATTATTCTTTATCAATAATAAATCTTAATTTTATCTCTTTTGATAAAACCAAAATTTGACATTATCAAAAATGTATCTTCAACGTAAAAGGAAATGCTTAGTTATTTTCAGTTTTCACAAAATAATATGAAATATATAATTTCACCTCTTTTTTTGCAAGTATTATATTGCTGAGTGAGTTATGATTGTGGATAGATAAAGTGGTGACTTTCTTGGAATAGCTAATCTGATTGTGTCCTATATATTTAGAATTAAATTCCAGGAGACTTAGTTTGCCTCATCCTCTGATGTGATACCTAAACTTTAGTCATTAATAAATTTGGGGACTCTTTAATTTTTAGGACTACTGTGTATGTGGAGCATATGTCTGCCTGGTTTGAGCTACGCACTCGGAAGGAAATTATAGACCTCAACTTCTTTTCATTGGTGACTCAATCTATTGGAGTGGCTGGCCTCACTGGTCTCGATCGCTTCTTTTCATTTATTATCGTATCAAAACTTCAGGTCTGTGTATTTTTTTATATTCCATATATTTTTCTTCCTGTAGTTTAAGAATACAAATTAAAATTTGAAATTATTGCAGAACTCATTCTGGATTGTTACATATTTTTTCCAGTCAGGAATTCATTCACCAACTAAATTGAGTCAAATTCATTTAGTTTTATTTATATGGATCATTTGTTTAGTGCTACCTTAAGGTATCATAGTCTAATTATAAATCAATATATAGTGATACCTGTATGTTTGCAATGTTTTATAGTAAATTATTAAAAATCTCTGTGAATCTGACAGCTTGGTCAAGTGATTCTGCTGCATCGATTGTCGCTCTACTGATTAACTTACTAATTGAAATTTCTGATGTGGATGTTTGCCATCTGCGTGGATGATTGAAATGTTACCAGGATTGCTTCAAAATTGTTGGAGGAGTTAGGAAAATTTATATCTTTTATATTTATATATTTGATATCTTCCCGAAAAAGGTAGACTTTTGATCAAAATTGGTTGGTATTACTATTTATTTTCAGTTCAAACCTGTAAATTAGTATTTAAATGTTGAAAAATGAAGTGAAATGCAAAAATATTTTTATTCAATTTTATTTATAATAACTATTGGAAATTAATAAACTTATGTTGGTAATTTTATGTATGAATGTTGTATAGTCACATTAGCTGGTGTGCATCTTGTGAAAATTGAGTTCTTGGTCCAAAGTGATGAAACATGAAGGGAAATAAGGAAAAGTCATAGGAATATAAGTGCACCAGGCCCAAACAAATAAATCTGGCATTCTCTTTTAGAAAAAATTTGGACAAATTAAAAATGTAATTCATCATAAGTGAGCCATTGAAGGCTAAGCAAATAAATTAATAATAAAAGAAATGTTGGTTTGATAAATTTTTTTGCATCAACCATTGTAGAATTTGGTGTGTAGTTCAAACGCTGCAGGAAAAATTTTTTTATCTATTTAAACTTCATATTCCAGAACCTGCTTAGCGACCTGGAAAAGGGCATCTTACGCGATAAAACATGGCTTGCAATGTTTGAAAGTGTATCCAAGGATCTTGGTGACACAATGAAATCAATACGTAAGTATTGTATTTGGCAATCCAACATATTTTAACTATGCATGATCAGTGCATTCACGAGAGTAACGAGATCAGGGTTCAATGGCTACTAATAATGATAATACGAGGGTCATCTGGAAAGTAGTACCCGTTCGTGAAATAAAGACACAAAAGTAAATATTAACAAACATAAAAAATTTTATTTGAAAGAGGATACTTTAAACTACTTCTCAACATAATCTCCAAGCAAATTAAGGCATCTGTCATAACGTGTGACAAGTTTCTGTATTCCTGCTGCATAGTCCTTCGCCGCCAGCTCATTGAGATACGCGAGGGACCCATCTTGCACAAATTTTTGCATAATGCAGATGGTGTTTAACAATTTCATGAACAATTGTTCGAGAAACATTGGGAAAATGCTCACAGATGTCATCAATTGTGACGCGCCGATCGTTCCTCACGAATTCGTCAACTGAGCTCACCAGTTGGTCTGTAATGACAGACGGTCTCCCCGAACGCTCATCGTCGTGTGTGTTCCCCCTCCCCATGTTGAAGTTGCGACACCACCGCCGAACAGACGACTCGTCCATTACATTGTCTCCATACACCTCCTTTAATTGGCGATGAATATCACATGGGCGAACGTTTCTTGCATTGAGGAATTTAATCACTGCCCTCACTTCACAACTGGCGGCGTTCTCAATTTTTTTAAACATTGTAAACAATCACAGAAACAACACAGGCAATGCTAGCGTCACGCAACTTGGCTCAGAGAAGGCAGACAAGCCACTGAAGCTATCTGACCTCGTCCAGCGGCTACTCGCGTCGTCAGCACTTCATGCGGCACGAACGGGTACTACTTTCCGGATGACCCTCGTATTTTTATTGTCCACTGACCGTACACATCATGTAGGTATAGGCGTTGTCAAACACAAACAAGGGTACGATATAAGTACATTTCTTCACTCTGAACATGCTTAGTAAAAAAAGAAAATATACATTAAAGTATATAATAAGAACACAATGCATTACAGCTGCTTGCTATTTAAAAATTCATTCAATGAATAATAACACTTCATTAGGAGAAAGCTCTTAATTTTCAATTTGAAACTGCTTAATTTAGCAAAGGAAATATAATATTGGTGTTGTAAATAATAGTCACTATCAGATACTCCCATTTGGTAATCTGGTACAGTTAATTAAAATCCTCTCAAAATATTAACAATTAGGAAATCATGGTACTTATAATAAATATGATGGATTTTGCCATTCTAGTGTTGAATTGAATTCTAGGGTTGAATTCTAGTGGGAACCAAAACAAATAGTGAAACCTCAAATTTACATTTTTGAGGGTACCAATGAAAAGTAGTGTAAAATCAAGGAAAATTGGTGTAGGGTGGAAATGTGAAAAATTGAAGTAGGGTGAGAACAAATATTTTACTAGCTTATTTTAATGTGTTAAAAAGTATTATATATCAAAACTTATGATTAATATAAACACCAGCTAATTTTGTAGTATGGCCCAACAAATGTAATAATTGTAAGTTCTCAAACTGATAAATTAATAATACAATTTTTCATAAATAAATCAATAGGTCTGCAGTAACTTTAGATGAAATACCAACTGCCATTAGTGGATCACTGAGAGTTCTTCGCCAAGATAATTTTTCAGCTATAACATTACAATATGCATCCATTCTTCCGCTAGTAAATTGTGAAAATCACTACGCATGGTAAAATGCTTCACCCCATTCTTAAGTTTCCTGCTTGCACAAACTCCTCACCTTTGTCACTTTCCTAAGGTGACAAGACTCTTTTCATCCTTCCTGTCATTTGCCAACTAAATGGGCTAAGTACATTCATTGCATATATTTTCTCTTTTGACTGTCAAATCCACTTTGAATGATAGAATTCATTCACAAATTATTCCATCATAAAGGTCTTGTTGAATATTTAAAATTTATCAATATTTCCAGAATTTGAGGCAAATATTGTTGAAATTTGTATAGAAACTAGGTGGAGCCTTAAAAATATTATCGTCATAAGTTCAAGTATTAGGTAAATTCAAGTTTCACTGTATTTTACAAATGGTAAATTTCATTAAACTAATATATTTCATAAGATCATTTTATTTTAGTGATATGGTGACTGAACGGGTAGAATATTTGGCTATTGGCCTGAGGGTCCTGGGTTCAAATCTAGGTGATGCCTTAGGAAAATCGCATCAAAACCTAGGCTGTGTATTCTTGGGTGCCAGGACTTTATGGAATATTGTCAGGGGCAGAAGGGAAAGCCCTGGACCCTATACCTTGATGAATAAATTTAACATTTGAAGTGCAAGTTTGGCAGGGGGTGTGCTGTAACTCGAATTATTAAACAAACTTTTAGGTTGATTTACCAACTTTATTGATGGCAGGGTAACATTTTTATCTGCTAATCTGGACGTGCTGTGTTCATATTCTGCCTTTGAGAGTTTCCCTCCGTGAAGAACTTTGGTATTTATGATCATCCGTGCCGTTGATTCGTGTTCAAGCATTAATTAAAATATATGTAATTGGGTTTTTCTCCATGTGCATTAAACCAATTATTGTGTGTGTTTTATTATTATCTGTGGTTTCTCTTTCTTTTACATGTTTGGCACATAAAATCACTTGAACTTCGCAGTAACTCCAGGTCGTACATATACAAACTTTTGCAATAGAGCAGAGCGACTTTGGCCTTCAATGCTAGATAAGCTCTTAGCTGTTGGGCAACTTCAGCTTTTACGGATGCATGCTGCTTATCAACTATCAACTCACTGCGCAGCAGATTCCCAGCAACTATTCTCAGCACTACATACAATGAATGAGTATGTATTCCTTTATATTCTCATTTTTAAATTTGTGAATGCTATCAGACTATTTGTGCTATGGAGTCTTAATAGAAATTCTAATCAATGACCAAAGTTTGAACTATCATACTCTATTGAGATTTAGCCAGATGTAACTGTACATTGTTATATTTTTATGAAAAAATCATTAACCCAGGTTTATGAAATGTTTCCCGTCTGCTCATAGCTCACGTTAGGACAATTGTCAAGGTTATGCAAATTCAGTTGTTGGCCATCCTCTTTAAGTGTTGATCATTCATGGCTTAGTCAAGTTAGAATTTCTCATTCAAAACTGCATTCTATCTTGTATTATGCTCTTTGAAGTAATTTACTCACATTCCCATTACATTATTGTTAATTCTCCTATTTGGCTATTTCACATTCATGAGCTTGCAATGTTCATGATGATTGTCATTTAGAGCTTACCCATATTATGATTTTTATGAAGTCTATGAAAACAACAAGTGTAAATACATGTACAATTAAACATAAATCCTGTTTACACCTACAAGTCAAGAGAAATTTGATTAAGTTCTTTTGCAATTTTTTTAATATTTATTTTTTAGCAACTGAATTGTCAGTTTCACTTCTTATTCTATACTCATTATTTAAAACTTAACAAGATCTCATGCTGCAGTTTTAGATGGAAGAGCTATAACTTCTTCCTCCGAAACTAAGCTAGATTACACTTCTCTGTCATGTAGTGCATACTTAAGGCTGTAGGTCAGTGCTCAAAATAAGATCCAACCTATTCAATAGTCTCTGGCTCAAAATTTTTGGAAGTTCATGTTGTTAAATGAAGAACACAATGTATTTTTCCACTGTTTTATTGAGATACACTGTTTTCACAGTTCTAAGAGCAGTGGAAATATAAGAGGTCTGTTCAAAAAGTATCATGAATTTTGAATTTTTGCAGGTTACGTAGATTTCATTTTCGATTTTTTTGTGGCATTATGTTGGTACTTATGTCTCTTACTTATGCTAAAAAGTTCGGCTATTTTGAGTGTTCAGTTAATTGTTGACAGCTGTTTTGCTTGGATGTGTAATGGCTTGTCTTCGATTTTTGCCTGTTCCAAAAAATGGATCAAAGAATCTGTATCAAATTTTGTGTGGAGAACAAAATTAAGTGCCCGGACCCACTCCAAATGTTGGCTGTGGCTTATGGAGAAACTACCTTGGACCGAAGCAACGTTTATCGGTGGTACAAAATATTCTCAGAGGGCCGAGAAGATGTGAATGACAAAGAGAGTGTGGGATGCCCAAGCATGTCAACAGCAGGCAAAAACATTGATGAAGTGAAGAAATAGTATTGGCCAATCGTCGTGCCAATTGGCCGCAAAACCAAAACCGTGATTCAGGTTTGAATCCTGGAGGCAACAGATATTTTTCAGTGGTATCTCAATCCCTACTTGAGGTGCTTTGTGGAGAGCACTTTGAGTGAGTACAACGTCCGTTGGATGGGATATTAAATTGCGGACCCCTTGGCACCTTTCGTTAAGAGTAGGCTAATGCCGATGTCAGGTTTCTCTACACCCTTCTATTCCCATTCATTTCTAATGGTGCAAATGACCTCAGCTGTTGGTCGCCTCCCCTAAATAATGCTACTACTACTCATATTTTCTTTCCGAAGTTTTTTTCTCCTGTCGTTATTCCAATTACACCCTTTTCATCATCTCCAACTGTAAAAAGCATCTAGAAGTATTGATTTCTCCTTGTAGAGTCACCTTTGCAAACCAGGTCGAAGGGTAGATGCCAGATGAAAGGCATTTTGCTCAGAATCTGTTCCTCAGTTAGGTGGCTGCAAGGGCATCTGACTCAGGAGGATTACTATGTGAGTCATGGTGTCTCATTAAAAATTATTGAGGAAGGCAATGGGAAACAACATCAATAAATCATCCCATGAAACAATGATAGTCATAGATTTGAGTATGATACTTGGCCCTCTGAGCATTGTCTTGTGTCTAGCAGCAGAAGATGCAAGTGTTCCATGGTCATCATCTACTTAAAACAATTGAAATTTGTTGATGCAAAGCTGTTGAAGGGTAATAATTATTGTTGATCATGTTTTACAAGATTAAAGTACAATAAAAAGTAATGTTTCTATTGTTATTTTGGTTCTGGTTGGGTAATACTGCTTATGCAATACTACTAGATGCTTTTTGCATTCATTTTAACCTAGAACATGCAAGTTATTCAAAATGGAACAGCATTTAATATTCAATAATATTATTATATAATCTGATGTGCATCTAATGAATGGATCTGATTCTTTTGGGGGACAAGCTACTCACTTATTGGTGTGGGGGGGGGGGGGGATCCATCTAACTCATGCATGAATTCCCTCTTAAAAATGTACAGTAATTAAAAAAGCCAAAAATCGTGCATTAGCATTTAACTGTGTTTTTCTAACTCTTCTTTTGTTTGTATGACCTAGGGCACTCATTGCTGACATTAAGGCCCATTACAAAGATCCAACCAACAAGCCTTATCCTAAAGATGACAATCCATTGCTTTATGAACTCTCATTATACTTGGATTGGGCTGGACTGGGTGATCCAATGGCCAAAATCTATGTCACCACCCGCAATCTTCAGCACATTTCTCTTCTTTCCTTCCTCTTTTTGGCTCACTGTTTGCCAAAGCTTCAATATGTGAAAAATGCTGGTAAGTGTTACTCATCTTTTGTTGCATCATGTAGAATCAGAGTTATAAATTAGTTATTTTCTTCCTGCTTCCGTTTGACTCAATTTCTCTTTGAATTGGCTGTATATCTTTAGTCAATGTGAAAATTGCAACCTTCTTCAGATTGGTATTTCCAGTTATTGACAAATATGCAATACAATATGTGGTGAGGCTCTGTTACAACCATATGTCATAGGTAGCATGTTTTAACTGACTATATTGTACCATTATATTCATTTAAATCCTCATTCAGCATCGAATATGGATGTTTTGAAATATCGGTTCTTAATTCTTCCCATGATTGTTTGATTTTTTAAGAATTAAGATAGATTTTTGGTTAGAGGCATTATGGTACTGTAAAGGCTCCAGAGGTGTACCTCCTTAATACTGTGGTTCACATTTACATTTTGACTGGTGTGATATTGTGTATGCATTGAATGTAGTGGTGTAATATAATTGTCACTGTCTGTAGCTTGTGGGAACAGGATCAGAGTTTTGTTTAACAACCTATGGTATGCAGGGAAGGTTGGATTTGCTGTTGTCTTCTGTGATAGTCCTTAGTTAATAAGTTAGAAAATCCAGGGCTTGGTGCTGGAATTATTTTCATCCAGTTCAATATCTCTCTTTTTGGCCTCAGTTTTCACTTTTTGGACTAAGTCAAATTTGCCTATTTGGTTTTTGTCGAAGAGTAAGGCAGATGCTTGTCAGAATTCAATGCAACTTTGCAACATTCCACTTCACTAATCTAATGTCAATAAAAGGTTTTGCTTAACTTCGATGAATTCTTTAATGATTAGAGTGAGAATGAGTGATGTCACATATCCATAATCATAATTTGTGATAACTATGTTGGGTGAAGTATTGGGATTTGGAAAATGCTTTATTATTAATTCTATTTCTGATAACTAATTTTGGCACCAGAATAGTGTACTCTAGTCAGGGTTTGAAGTTTTCCTTCTCAAATAGTATGCAAAAAAATCATTTTCTTTCAGGAGGTCTCATGTGCCGTAAATCATCAGACCCTTTAGATGGAGTTCCACTTGTTGTTGGCTTGCAGACTTTGCTACGGCAATTCCACCCTGAAGTTAAACAAAAATTTTTAGCATATATTGGCCAGTATATCAGGTCTCATCTTTTAGCTACATCTGGACCAGTGCCTACAATTTCTTCTAGGTCAGTGATTCCCATTCTACCCATTTTAGTTATCTATTTTTAATGTATATAGTATTTTAAACTTACGTGTATATGCATTGGGGATTGTGTAGATTGCCCAGTTTTGCAGGTTCTAACTAGATCATTAAAGGAATTAAGTGCTTCCAGTTTGTAATGAGAGATGCATTATAGCACCCATTTGGCACATTAAATAGGTAGTATTTTATTACCTATTACTTATCACATTTTAATCACTGAGGGGCCTCTCTTGAGTTATCAATCAAATTAATCGTATTCCTTTATCATATGCACGTAAAATATTTGCAAAAATTCTCATTTGCATCATCAACTTTTTTCTATATCTTCATTTTCATTCCACGGTTCTTTTTTTTTCTTCACAGTGGAGGAAAGTGCCACTCTTAGCTGTAAGGGGGGTGATTATTTGTGAGCTTCCATATTTTAAAACTCAAATTTATTTCTCCACCATTTGTTGCTGTTCTGGATTGCTATTCTTCCTTGGCTCTTGCCTTCACTTATTTTACTACTCTCACCTAGGCAAACTGTACAAATGCTTTTATTGACTGATTGGTTACTTCTAAATGTATAGGAAAATCAACATGGGATAGAAATAAATGTTGAATATCTGAGATTATTTTTTCCAGTTAACCTAAAGCGTTGAAATAAGCACATAGTGTTTGAAAATCCTTTGTTAATTCCTCCTTGTGCCTTGAAGACATCAGTTTTTAATGAGACTGATATCCAAAGTTTGCATTTATCTTTTTTCCATCAACTTGGCCTTCATTAGGTCATACACATTTTTGTGCATTTTTTTCCCTCGCAGATGTATGTCAACTATTCATATTCCATTTAAATTACATGAAATATGTTAATCCTTGCCTTTCATTTTACTCAAACTCTTGTGCTTTTCATTTGAGTACTTATAATTTTACCTGATTGTAAGTTTTTATTTTGATTGGTGCTGCAGAAAATTTTTTAATAAGTTTTTGATGAACTCAAGAAAGGCTTATTAAATGGGGCTGAAAAAGATGTCCAGAGATAATAAACAAAACTTTAAAGAGAGTCATTGATTTGTTTGGTTTAAAGAGGGGATATTACTGTTTACATGTGAAACACAATGAGTTATTTGTTGAAAAGACTTCCTAATCAGCCTTTCATATGTCCTTTGTTACAGTGGTGGAACTTTTTCTTCAGGCAAGTGGTCTTCCAATTGGACCAGTGTTGAAAATGCTCCCAGTGAAGTAATCACCATGCTGGTTTTTTTGGATTGCTTTGCCAGGCAGGCAAGGCTTCCCAAAGAGTCAATACTTGCTCACATTCCTCATCCCATATTGGACCATTTCAACTCGCTCATTTCTACCTCTTCTCAAGGTAAATCATTAATCCTATGAGTCAAGTCTTCTCTATGAGAGTCGTCTTTAACCCCTTATGGCATGGCCAGCCACTAAGCTTCAGGACTGTTAAAATCTGGATTCCCATGAACTGGAATTCTGATCTGTGATTTAATTGTCACTTCAAATGTGTAGCTACTAATTATGAATCTGGTTGGTGGGGTGTTTATCCCATCCAAAGACCTTGGTTCAAATTCTAGTCGTGGGAGAATTATTCTTTGGTATCCTGTCCTTACTTCAGGTACCATGTGAAGAGCACTTCAAGTAGAGCGGAGTCAATCAGATGGGATGTTAAATTTTGTGGCCTTTTGATGCCTTTCATTAAGTGTAAGTTCATGCTGATGCCAGATTTCTATCCACCCTTTCCCTCATTGCCTGAAAATCCTATCTCTACCTAATTAGCCTCCTCTCCCTAATGGTAAAGTGGCCTTAGTTGTTGACCACCCCCCTTATACTGTATACTACTACTTCTAGTTAGTCCGGAAAATTATGAAAAAGCAGGAGAAATTAATAAATTTCTTCCAAATTTCAGGAAAGGGTAAAGTTTTTTGTAAAAGTCACAGAGGTGGTGTGAATTGTGGTTTTCCAATGATGACCACTTTTGTTTAGGGGTTTTTTCATGTTTGGTGTAAGCACTGACAAAAAAGAAAACTATATTAGAGCTGATATTGATGTTACCTGTAATACAAAGCAATGAGGGATGTTCCACTAGGCATAACTCAAATTTATTTGTTTTCGTCAGTTTGAAGTACTGTATTTTATGCCTGAACGTAAATGTTTTTCTTTCTGTTAGCATTCATTCTAAATTAATGCACAAGTAGAAACTTCATCCATGGCCCCAGAATTTTCCTGAATGAAATGATTTCCAGAAAAGGAATACCCATTTTTGTCAGTCACCTAATATTTATTTTCAGGGATAAAATAACTCCTACTCTTAAACATGAATATTACATTGATATTTTGTCTGAATAACTGTCATACTATGGAACACAAATTATTTTTCTCCCTATGTATTTCCATTGCACAGTATCATGTTTTAATACCAAAGAAATTGCTATTTTGAATAACTCATAAACCTAAAAAATGTCTAATGTCACCCTTGTAACCCATGGAATTTTGAATATTAATTCAGAAATGGAATGACTACCCTGTTTAAATATTTAGTAGCATAAATAATTTTTTCCTTCCATCTTATCTATTGACCCCTACTGCTTGGAGAAGAATGCTAGTTGAGTGATCCAATGATCATGGCTTCATTCTGCTATTTTAATTGTTTTTACAGATTAATGGCTACTTAAAAAATATTTGAGCTGAAACAATAAGAAATGCCTCATTGGTTGAGTTTGCAGTCACTAGGTTAATGATAAGAAAATGTAAATACAGTGGAACCTCATAATACAAGCATAATTATTTAGGCAATCTTTCTCGTAATTCGAAATACTCATTTAGTGAAACAACATTTTGCATATCAATTACTGTAAAATACAAAAATGCGTTCCTTACCAAAAAAATACATTATGTATTAGGTTCATTCAAAAAAAATTATCTACACATCCTTCAATCATTCGAATCATTCACTTTTCTTCTATAATGGAATGAAGCCATCTGGAATGCAAACTCGATAGGTAAAAGCAAAAATGAATCAAAATAAATTGCTTATTATTTATAATATTAACCTTCCTCCGTTTTACTAGAAAGCTGTCTGGAGACATGTTTTCGCCGATGCTTCAAAATTTGGTAATAATGCAAATCAAAATGACCGTTATGTAAATTAATGACCAGCGTTATCACTACCTTACTAGGGCGATGCCTCATTCGCATGGTACGATGCAAAAGTTTCCGGTGACCTCCACATCTCATTTTGCCTGCTGTTTTGGACTTAACACTTCTTGAAGGTTCATGGAGTCCTGAATGGTAAACAAGCATTGGTTTGATTTTCAAATCCCTACTCACATTTGTGTAAAATAGCAGTGTGAGGCAGCCTTTTATTGTCCTTTGGTTGGGCAGTGCATTCTCTTCTACTGTAATGTGCACCAATATAGGTTCCCTTTGATTCTTCTTTCCGCAGAAAACTATCTTGTCATAATAAAAAACATGTCGTGGCAGGCACCTGAATCTTCAAGCTCTTTGAAGTAACTGATGAAGTTCCCATCTCACTTTTGACTTAGAGCATGCTACTTCACCATGCCTCACTATGCCATGGATGACAGTTCTTCTCATAAACGTCTCAAATCACACACAGCTCCACTTAAATACTTGTTTGGCCATTGATGATCCTGATGTCTTATTAGCAAAGTCGTCGAAAATCACTTACCCCCCCTCTCATTGTATTCTCGTTAATGGTGTCGCATTACAATTTGTTTTCATTCTATTTGAAGCATCCTTAATCTTTCAAGAAACTGCAGAAGATGCCACAACAGTAACTTTTAACAGAGTCATCCGCTAATATGCATTTAAATCAAACAATTTCAGAGTGTACAAATCATTTGCCTTATGATTTTCACAGTCCAAAATTGTTGCATTGAAATGCATATTGGCAGATGACTCTGTTAAAAGTTGCTGTTGCAGCATCTCCTGCAGTTTCTTGGAATTTGTCAAAGATAAAAACAGCCTAAGTTTTTAAAGTTGGCTTTAACTTCGTGAACTGTGGCGCTCGCACACGTCTAGGAATGCCTGTGACATTGTATGTACGGTGTTTCGTCACAGCATCTTGTTCCTTTAAAAGCCCCCATAATTTCAGAGTTTAAGAGGATGTCGTGATAACTTAACTGGCTAAAGCACTCGGCCGGACATCAAGGGATCTGGGTTTGTATCCCGGTCAAGGTAAATGATTTTTACCCTCTGAAATTGTTGCATTGAAATCCTTAATCCTGTCTGTGTTCTTTAGGAAAGGCAAATCGTTGATGTCCAGCCATGCTCAAATCTTTATCCAGATTTTCAATGATTTTATTATTTTTCATTTCTAATGCTATTTTTTACTTTAATGCTCTTATGGCTTCCTTCTTATGGATTTTTCTTTAAGGTCAATTTTAAAACCACACAAAATACTATTGCTCAAAAAATGTTACTAATAATATGTTTGAGCAAAAGTTTGTGGAAATGTGTGATCACTAGCGACGCTAAGATGTTAGTGAAACTAGTGCTAGAGACAAACTGCAGTAGCAGGCATGCAATGAATCTGGTGATTCCTCTCTCCTCATCCTTCATTGTGCAAAAATTTGCTCAATAAGTGAATTGTTTTCGGGGCCAATATTTTTGCTCATTATGCTAATAACTCGCTGTGTGAGGTGCTCATTAAGCAAGGTTCCACTTCATTTAAATGACTTATTTGATTCCCATTTATGACATTAATATACCAGGGACAAAATATGTGCAATAAACTTTTGAATAACATTTGTATCTATCTTTAATGGCAGTTTGTTTTAGTCAACAAAGGTAAACAGAAAAGGCAACATATATGTATTGCTTTTGTTTGACAATCCTGCTGTATCAATCATGGCACTGAATCTCACACTTAGACATTAACACCGGTGTGTACACCAATGAAGCTAGTGAGTCAAACACTGCTTTGCAAACTTGAATCATAAATTACTGAAATAAGTAAGAATATGTGCAAAAAATTGTTGCATTAAATCCTTCCAAGACTGCCAATTAGCAGTTATCAGCTGTCTACGATTTCTTCTGGAATTATGTATTTTTAATTATTAAAATGGAAGATAATAATTGTGTGTGTAATATTTAATAATAAAAAAACTCACAGAAATGAAGAAATTGTTTAGTCCAGTGTTGTTACTGTGTTATGAATCCAAGTTGTTATTACACTGCTAAGGCTTGGCCATTATGCTTTAAGGTTTTTAATATTTTTAATGTGCTGGTTTCAAGTGTCCTTAGAAGAAGTAGAGGTATAGGTCATAGGAACAATACAGACACTGTCATAGAGTCTAAATAATCATGCACTGCCATTATATTAGTGATGCCTCTACACTGCCCCTCAGATTTTTGTGCTCTCTAAAATCATTTCAAAAAGAGGGTTAAACTCGCAAAAATTAATGGCTAGACTCACATGAAATTTATAAAAGTCAACTTTTATATTTCAGGTTCATAACATCGACTCTTATTCTAAGAAGAGTAAGTATGATGTGTATATGAAAAGTCTCATATTGTGATATCAATGCATTGATTTTTTTTATATATTCATTGAATGTTATTTTGTAAATATATTGCCTGAATTCTGAATGGTGTTATCTGTCACTTATCATTTTCTATCATCTTATTAACAGAATTACCTTGTGCAATTTTTTCTCCAATTTGCCATGTCTATTTATTTCTTATTCATGATGTTGTTAAGTGTAACCAGTAAAACTGCTAGCTGGGAAAGACAGCAAAATGAAGAGAAGTTTTAGTAATTATTTTGTTAATTAGCTCATAGTATCCTGAAAAATATTTTGTTGACTCCCTATCAACTTTTTTAAAATTTCAAGTCTCACCAATTATCATTCCTGGAAAAATTTCATTAACTTAAAGATTTGAAGTATTATACAAATGGAAGGTTAGGAATTTTAAAAATTCTATATTTTTTAGAGAAATTTGTACTCTCTAAATATCTAATAAATAGGTTTGATGATAAAGAAATCTGTTAGACAAGTTGAATTTACCAATTGAAATGAATTGATTAATGGCCAACATTCATTCAACCAGTTTTGCTGCCTGTTGTAGAAACCAATTTTTGTATTCTCATTGATTGTAATTTTACAAATAAACTTTGAATTAACTCTGTTATGGGTCATGCTTCATTTTTTTGAACTTGAAATTGCTGCAATAATGTTCCTCATTTCATAAACAACCCGTTCTTTAGTTATCTGATGCACTATATTGAAGATGAAAATCTGGATGTTAAATATGTGGCTAAAAAAAAGGCCCTTTTGCCGTTCAGATAGCTTAAGGATGCAAATTGTGTGGGTATATCTTTGTGAAATGAGTGGTCGATGTTGATAGCCCAATGTAATTAACTAAATGCACACTTTTAAATCTTCACCCTTCTGAGAGCCTTGTCTGCCACCCAATCCAATGACAATTCGAATATCCATCCACTCTGCCCCAGGTGAACACACCCGGGGAAGAGTGGATGGATATTTGAAGAGATTTCGAATATCACTCCTTCCATACATTTATTTGACGTGCTCGCCCATTTCATCAATCTCTATCATGGTCTAATTTTTTTTGCCCCTATTACATCAAGGCCAACTCAGATTTTATTAATAATAACAAAGAAGTTGAAAAAGGAATTCCCAGAAGCAAATGCAGTTATAGATTGGGAGAAAGAAATAGCATTATAAAAAAAACAAAATTTAACTCACTTGAAATTTAATGCTTTTTTTGAATGGTAGCCTTTAAAAAATGGCTAAAAAATAATATTTATTATGATGCCATAAAAACGATAAGTGTGCTTACCTATAAATAATTTGGACACAATTTTAACTTCACTGACTTTAGTAATTACTCCATTAATTAAATGAATAAAAATTCCAAAAAGGTCGAGAAATACAGCAAGACCAAATGTAAGAATGAAAATGAAGAAATTGAAAGAAAAGCTGAAACATCTTTGAGTTAGAAGGAACTGATATGAACAAATCATCAACTTCAGAATTTGTAATGGCATTGGTGCAATTCTCATGGAATATGAAGATGGAGTGAAGATATTTAAAGGGTATGTGGAGCATAAGGGTAAAAATATTTAAGCAAGGATACTCAATGATGCTGTGAGTTGGATTAGAGATCAGAACCCACCCACTGGGCTAAACTAGGTGCTGCAGTGCATGGACATAATGTGAGTAATGGTAGTGGTAAGGCAAATTCCAAAGAAACTGCGGGAGATGCCGCAACAGTAACTTTTAACGGAGTCATCCGCTAATGTGCATTTCAATGCAACAATTTCAGAGTGTAAAAATCATTCGCCTTGACTGGGATTCGAACCCAGATCCCTCAATATCCGGTCGAGTGCTTTAGCCACTTAAGCTACTGAGGCGTCCTCTTAAACTCTGAAATTTTGGGGCTTTTAAAGGAACAAGATGTTGTGACGAAATACCGTACATACAATGTCACCGAGGGATCTGGGTTCGAATCCCAGTCAAGGCGAATGATTTTTACACTCTGAAATTGTTGCATTGTAGTGGTAAGGCTTTAAGTTAACCTATAAAAATACAGCTACTCTCTAAACTCTTTGTTAAGTGCAATAATGTTTATAATAATTCAATAATTTTAATACTTGCCTCTGTGACAGTAATCAAGCATTGATATATTCATAATAAAATCTGTTCAAATCAATATGTATGTTTAAAAATATAAAAGCCTAATTACTAAAAAAACCAAGTAAAACAGCACTTTGAATATGATTTCAATAGGATATGTTAATCAGAAAGTGTGGACAACTTTCATTCATTAAGCATTTGCACTCAAAGGCTATGTTTCTTGTTGTATCAAGCAAAATGGCTTAGGGATCCATCCCTGTCTCAAGACTAGATGAGTGTTGTGTAGCGCTGGAGGTCCAAACACTGATAAAACTGATTATAATGTTCGGATTGAGCACACTGGCATAAATATTTCCTACAGCTCCTTCCAACCACTTCAGCTATTAATCTTTTTTCAGAAAACTTGCAGGGTCTGTCTATAAGTACATACCAAATTTTCAAACACTCATCAGAAAATTTTTATGCATGAAACAAGACATCATGTATAAGTCAACAGGGTGCTTACTTAGCAATGAGCCCATATTGGGAACGATAAAACAATATTATGAATATTCAAAGATTCCAACCTCATGTAAGCCATTTCGATAACAAGTTAAGCCGAGTTTTATGCCAAGATGTTTTATTTCCTTAAAGGCATCTTCTTATGCCTCTCTCTCTCTCTGGTCACATTGAAAGACTTTATTGAGATTGCTACTGTAATTGTCAAAATAATTCAGTTCTATTCCTTAACCGTAAACATACATTTCATGGTCATGAGTCCTCTTTAACCTGTACCAAATCTATGACGAAGCATTATTTGAGCCTTTTAGACTCCCTCAAATTTTCCCATTTGGCCATCTGACCCTCGATGCCCTCCGTGACTGTATCTCTCTATTTGGCTTTCTCACCCTCAGAAAGCAATTACTGTGCCTCAAGAAAGACAAAACGGTGTTTTAATTTAACATTATTACAGTGGTAAATTTGCCACTCAGGTGGCACAAACACCTCCCAGTATACCATACATGACATCACATCCACACATGAGTATTCCACGCCACACAAATGGCTCTCATTATTCTTCGTTTAATGTGAAGTTTCCCTCTAGGTTCACTACGGTCTCTCCAGTGGCATCACTCCTTAACTCTCAAGCAAAGGATCTATAGGGAATTATTCAGTATGTTCCAAAATATACAGACAAGAGGAAATAAATGTGCAGCTAAGTAGACAAGCAATGTATGGTACTGAGGTTAATTAATAATCAATAAAAAAATCAATAATTATAGGTAATCTAACGATCAAGGTAAGTTTTAGATGGAAACTGGCTACAGAACAGTACAACGATAGTTCCTTGTCTCTCCCTTAAAACACAACCTGACATCCTATATTTGCCCAGCCTCCCAGCAAAACCCCTCATCAATTCAGTATACTTCCCTCATTCTGCCTAAAACACTTATCCTATCTCAACCTGTACCTCATTTGCCTAACCCTCTCCCCTCTATCACAGTCTTCAGCATCCTATTCCCAATCAAAGTGCTCTGCACCCATCTGTCCTGCCTCGTATGGATTTCCCCCAAAAATCATTTCTCTCTCTCTCCTCTCCTAATATGCCTAGCCTCGTTTTTTTTCTTTCTGCCCATTTCACATTTTCCATTCTTCTCAGCACCAACATTTCAAAGACCACCAATTTACACCTGTCACCTTGTTTCAATGACCATGTTTTCACGCCGTACATAACCACTCTCCATATCAAAATTTTGACGAGCCTTTTCTTAGCATTCTTATTCAATGTCCCTGTCATCATTCCCTCCTATTTGTGAAAACCACCTTGCTTAAATCAATTTATCTTCTTCGCGTCCCTAATGCATTGACGCTTTTGGTCCAGAACATTTCCGAGAAAAGTAAACTGTTTCACTTGATTTAGTTTATGGACTCTTACTTCAATATTTAACTTCCTTCTTCTTTCTCAAAAACTGAATTATATTTGTTTGCTTACTTAAATCTCGTCCCTTTATTCTTTCTTATCCCCATCTATTCTCATCCCATACCTATCTAACTGACTTTCTAATGAGCTTAGCAATGCTTGCAACTTCTTGGCTGACTTGCAAACTAAAGCCACTGGAAGACCCTATTACAACTACAGGTTTCTTAGCATTTCACGAGAGAGTGATAAATTTGTCCCACATTAATATTGATACTCAATATAAGGATCTACTGGAATGAGGCCTAAAATATGTATCAAACCTCCCAATTGGTGTCAAGGAATTGGTGAATCTAATTGTAGACTCAGAAGTGGCGTTGAACTAAAAAGGAATCGGTATAAAAATCGTGCCCAGAAAGTATCACAGATTTTTAGGAACGATATTAAGAATAAACGAGAGCATGACAAAGAATTAACGTTGGTAAACTCCAAAAAGTTTTTTGATGACCAAAACTTAATCGTGGAAAAAGCTGATGAAGGCAAGGCCTGTAGTAATGGATCGAGATTAATATGTGAACAAGTGTAATGACTTCATAAAAAATAACAATGTTGTGAAACTCCTGTATGATCCCACAAACAAATTCCAAAAAACTAAAGAAAGCTCTGAAATCCACAATGCCTATCATCAAGGCTAATGAATCATACCAAGTGATAGTGATGAATCTGAGGGCTCCAAAATTATTTGGTTACCAAAATTGCACCGAGATAGCATGCCAGTCAGACCAGTTGTCTCTAGTGTCACCGCGCTATCAAGGAAATCAGCCGCACTTTTGAACACACGATTCAGGGAGTTTACTTTGTTTCAACCCAAATTTTGAGTGAAAAATTCAGTAAACCTGTGCAAAAACTATCGTCAATTGCCTCTCCACCTTCCGATCACAGACTAGTGTCCTTCGACGCGTGCAACTTGTTCACGAATGTCTCATTGAACGAAGCTATCAGGATAGCGGAACAGGAACTCCAGAGCGCAGTAGCGGAACCACCCTTCCTCAGTGATTTTGAAACTTAAATGAGAGTGAGTGCGGAGGAGAATTTCCGTACGGATTTGAGGCGGGGGAAGAGGAAGAAGTCTGGTGGGGCATTTTCTAAAATATTTGGTTCCTAACTCACATGACCAAGAAGCTCTTGGCAGACCCGCGTGCGAGTTTCCTTTTGTTCGTCCGAGATCACTCGCGGCACCAACTTCGCACACACCTTTCTCATGCCCATGTTTTCAGTCAAGAGTCAATGCACATCACTTATAGGGATGTTGAGTTCATCAGAAACCATGCAAACACTTAATCCAAGAAAGCCTACACTCTGGCAAGTTTTTCGTCTTTTTTTGAGGTCGAAGTCGTCATAAACGTTCGGCGTCCTCAACATCTTCTCTACCCTCCCGAAACAACTTGTGCCACTCAGAAACACCTAATCTACCCATGGCATTATCACCATAAGCTGCCTTAAGCATGTCATGAGTCTCTTTCCCAGTTTCACGCAAATTTTGATGGCGTAGCTCTGTTCCAATAACCGGTCCATGACGGAGCATAACGAGGTCACGTTGTAGAGGTTTCGCAAACGAACCATCCGTACTCCGCAAAGGCTGGGAGCTAACTGTCACTTTCCCGAGACTCCTCTTTCTCGATCCCAGCCAGACCAACCGCCGCCCGTCTATCTCGGAAAATATATGTCTTACTACTTTAGGGACAGACCTTGTATAAGAAAAAGTGGAAGAAACTCTCAGCTGATTAACGGAGTTCTGTTAGTCCTACTTTCCAGCGAAGATGCATTTTATGGCAGTGCATACATTCTACCATGTCTCGCGCGAAAGCTGGCGCATTATTTGGAAGTAGGACTATGGAGGCTTAAAAGCAGCTGGGATGAAATGGCAATACTGAGTTTTGATTCCAGATTTTCAAACACTGTCCTTCCTCCGACCTTGGATTACCTGGGTGTGACCGCCTGTTTTGAAGGTTTATGTTTGCCAGAGACAACCAATCAAATGAACTAAATGATTTGGATAGAGAAAGGAAAGAATCTTTCTTTTATTTCGTAGGAATTTCGTGATCTAAATAATTACATACATTATTCCGGAAAAGGTATCATTAGTAAGAGATGGTAATTAAGGAATCCAATGGTGGAACAAGGAGCGGTTATAAATCGCCTCTGCGTAATAAAAGCAAGGTAACGGAAATTGTGTCTGGCTGGAGTCCTTCGCGGGAACTTAGCTGTTATTTAATTGGAAGAGGACATTGGGTGGCGGGGAAGAAGTCATCCGAGAGCAGACTTCAATACTTACGTGCGAAACCGGTAGAATCTCGGATGGGCTTCAACGACTATCTTTCCGCGCCCTTTGACGCATGCTTTCCCTGGTGGGGAGAAAAGCTCCTTTTAAGAGTAACGAACTGGGCACGTCCACCGTGTATCTCGCGAGAACCAGTCCACGCGCCACTTCCATATATTTCGGGCCGGCTCATTCCAAAGTGATATTTTAACTATTGAGCGGGATTGCTTAGGCATACAACACGCAGTTAGGGTGGAATCATGGTATTATGCCAAGAATAATTCTTCTTCAGCTTTGTCAACGTTGGATCATCGTAAGTACCGAGATTTCTCTCAACGAAGCACTCACAATCAAAAACCTCACATCCAGTGTTTTTTGCCGCAGCTCGGTTTCTCCTCGACCATACCCAGAACTTTTCTGACGTCAATTTAAATGCGGCTATTGAACGTTTCTCAGAAAAAAATTACTAATGTAGGTCGCCGACTATCACCTTCTCTATTTCAAATTAAAACAGATTCCCAGGTCAGTAACGATAACAATACTTCAGAAAAAAATGTTGCAATTGAGACATCATTCAAACGGTAGGTCAAGGGTCAAGAAAATTTCTAAATTAACGTACGATAATCTGTGACGCGCGATGCTTCCAATAATATGTGTGCTTCATAATTCATGAGTAGTGATTTTCCTTGCGCGAAAATATTTTTCTATAACTCTATAGCAGAATAATAGCCTCGCCAAATTGATCGAAATCTGTCTAGGTGGCTTTAGAAATGAATAGCCAATTTTGCAATTTACTTTAATAGTTTTCATCACGGCAAGATGAAAATATTTAAAGGCTGCAAAATATAAGATGTATCATGTCTCAAATTAAAGAAATATGAATTGGCTGCCACCAATGAATACATAAATGCGACTGGCATGGAAGTGGCAACTATCAATTACGAGAACCCATTTTTTAACAATGAATGTACATGTACACCAAAAAGACATGCTCCGGGATGAGGGTCCACTATTTTAAAACAAATGAATGCCACTGTATGTACATGGATCAAAACACTATTTCATAAAGAAATGTTAGAAATGTAAAGTTGGGCAATATTCATCTTCAAGGGGGAAAAAATCAATAATATCGCAATTTTGACATATGCCTAATAATTTCCACAAGCTTCAGCTATCAACCCCTTTTAACCTTAATGAAGAAGTGCATGCCTATCATACTCTACTCCACTATAATCACGCCGACATCCATGAAATATTGCAATAATAAACACTTATGTTGCCGATGGGGGACAGAAAACGATAACAGGCCACCGCTAGTCACTCAGTCAACAGAATTGCTAAACATTTAGCTTATTCAGTTACTTTTTTATCTGGACGATTATTTTTATAAGGTAATTTACCGGTTAAGGTAGGTTTTTGGATGGACATAACGACCAGATAAATATTTTGTGACTCCTAGCAAAGCACAATCCAGCCCCCTATTCTACATCCAGTCCTTCCTCCCTTCATTCCGTCCAACATCCCCACCCTATTCCTGCCCTTTCCTCGTTTACCTAACAATATCCCCTCTATTACAGTCCTCAGCATCCCACTGCCGATCACTATGCCCTTCATCCATTTTTCCTGCGTCCTTAGGATTTCTCCCAACGAACCCCTCTCCTCGCCCACCATACCAAGGAATTCCTCATTTGTTTTCCTTTCGGTCCATTTTACCTTCTCCACACCCACATTTCAAAAGCATCTAATCTACTTCTATCATCCTGCTTCAGTGGCCATGTTTCCGCAGCGTTCATGACTATGCCTCATATCAAAGTTGTCATGAGCTTTCCTTTATCATCCTTACGCAACATTCCTGTCATCAACTACCTCCTCCTTGTGAAAGCCTCTTTGCCTAGCGGAATTCTTCTCTCTTCATCCCTACCACTATGACTGTGTTGATATAAAACACTTCCGAGATACGTAGTAGTAGTTTTGAGGGGAGGCGACCGACAGCTAAGGTCATTTGCGCCATAGGGGAAGGACAGGAAAGGATGAAGGGTGGAGAGAAACCCGGCGTCGGCATTAGCCTACTCTTTACGAAAGGCGCCAAGGGGTCCGCGGCTTAACGTCCCATCCGACGGACGGCGTACTCACTCAAAGTGCCCTCCACAAAGCACCTCAAGTAGGGATCGAGATACCTCTGAAAAATATTCAACACCGCCGGGATTTGAACCCGCGCCCTCAGGGTGGGAAGCCAGTACGTTAGCCCCTCCGAGATACGTAAACTGTTCTACCTGCTCTATCTTTTACCCTCCTATTTTAATGTTTAGCTCAGCCTCTGTGTTTCTGGAAAATCGCATAACCTTTGTTTTATTAATATTGATTCTCATCCCATATATGTCGCATTGAATGTCCAAATCACTCAGCAATTGCCTTGGCTGACTGACCAACTAAAGCTTGGTCGTCAGCAAACCTGACTGATTTTACGAATGCCCCACCGACTTTCATTCCTACCTCCAATATTTTAGAATGACGAGCTAATTAAACAACCAACTTTTGTCATTGATGCTATATAATGCAAATTAGCCTATTATTTTCATCTTCTGAATCCTAAAGCACGAACCCCGAACATTTATGCAACGTTGATCCTAGAGGTGTTCGGATTTTTTCGTCAAGGGTAGATATTTTCCGATGCTCGTTGATATAATCTAACATTTTCATTTACATCTAAATCGCACTCAGCGAGCCGCCCAACTTACGTGTGAAATATCTTTATTTCACACTCTGGGCAGAAGAGACGCATTTAGAATAATTCTCTCCCTCTCAGAAGCAAATTCAAGTGCCCTGTTGTTTTTCAAAGCCATCAAACGGGCCTTTGATCTTTTCGTGATAGGTTAGTCTGTCTAATAATTCTGCAATAGTGGCATTCTCCCTGTAAATGTTTTCCATAAATTTAGCCGATCCATCTTATCCAATTCCCTATTTTTATCCGAGTTCGCTTTCTCTAAAGTTTCATTTTAATAATTTTAAATAACTCTGTATTCGATGTTTTTCTTAGATTTAAAACAGCTGACTGGGGTGCAGGGACTTGCTTTTTATATAGATTTCATTTCACCGATGTCAACTTTTTCAACTAATTGGCAATGTTTCACACACAAGCTAGGAGTAGAAATAGCAAACACTTAGGTGAACTAATTTCTTCTCATTAAACACCCAGTATTTTTATAACCTTTTTTTATAATTTAAAATAGCGTGAGCCGTGTTCCTTGGTGATTAGAAGCTTAAGACTACCAAGAAATCGCAGTTTAGCGAATGTAGTATAATAACCTACGTATTCCAAAAAGTTAGCTCTAAAGTTTACGTATTCTACCGATTTTTTGCGTTACTCCTCTTTTGTTACTCAAATATGTTTTCTAGGTGACGGGGTTGTTGCTGGTGGGCACGCTTATTCCGTTTCCCTTAAGCTATTAATTTCCAACTGGCTTGCTGTAGCCGAATTAAAAATTAACTCCAAAGAAAAACTTAACTCCATTTGAATAAAGTCCATGCTACTTAAAATCTGGAAGTAAAATGAAAATGTAGCATTCTAAATATGTTACTATCCAGATCGTGTCATCAATGCCGCAGAGATTACATTATGGACTACGTCACATATATGTTTACTAAAGAAGAAAAACGATTAATTTCAAGAATAAGTATTTTAGCGAACGATTGACAACATAGCCTCGTCCTTTCCAAATGCTAGTTTTGTTCTGCCCAATTGATTTGAAGATCATTTTTCCCACCACGGTGCATAGAAAATTAAATAATTTTCAAAATTTTTTTAGAAAACCGGAATAATAAGATTTTGAAAGGATATGGGCATGAAAACCCGGCCTTCAAGAAACAATCGATAGCAGTACGATACGTAGACGTTCACTAGAGATTTCAACGCTCGAAGAGGTCGTGGGTAATTGAGAAATGAAATCTACTTCTTCCATTAACTGTGTTACAGTAAATAAAAAAGAGAAACGGTGAAGTGTAGATTAAATTTAAATTTATCCAGTATAAAACGGGTGTTGAACGCTCGAGTGTACGGAAAGAATACTTGCAGCGACACGTACAAATTTCCTCACCTTGAAAATTTGAAAGTAATATTCCAAACAATTCCGGCCGCCACTTAAATGAGCGAAAAATAAGGCAATGAAAGTTTCCCAAAATATTTGACAAATCCGGGGAGAGCAGAAGATTGAAAAAATGTTGCGACCTTCCTTATGCGTTTAATCCCTCCTCAGATCGTAGCAGCTCCACATTCCCTTCCTTGACCAGTCCTTTCCTTTCGTGAGACTCAAGAAATCCACACTCAATTGAATGTGTTTGAAGCATTGATGCTTTAGTCTCTCTCTGCAGTCCCTTCATATTTTATTCCATGCCATGATCATATGCACGAATCAATTAGAGCAATCTGAGAAATTAACTGTGATTACAGTAAGTCCTAGGACATGGAGTGCGGAAATCACAAACCTTCCTTTCCCCTCGCCACCCACGGTTTCTCAGTAAAATAACAATCACGTTGAAGCTGATGGTGTCCAAAACTTTGCCTGGATTTGAACCCGGGCTTTCCGGTTATTAGTCGAAATCTCTACCCAATTGGCTACCTCGTATTAGTTCATCACGTTCGGAAATGAGTCCTATCCGTATCTTTTCTAAGAGTGCTCTTTTCCACAGATTCTTTTCTTTCTCATACTTGTCACTATTTCACCACTCCAACTCCCCTAATCACTATTAGGCCTCGAATATTGTCTCCGTGTATGTCCCAATCGACCAAGCTTAAATTTCCAAACAACAGGACTCAATGCGCACGAACCTTAATTTTTGTCTCACTCTATTTGAGCTGAAGCTTTATTAAAAACAACTTTCCCTGGTTTCTTCTTCTCGCCGTTCTCATTTTATTTTTCCATTCGATGCCGACTTACTTCCATTGTGATATAATTATTGCGTGCTCGATGAATCATCTGATCTCAAGTCTTACTTTCCAGTTCCCTTTGCGTAACTCTCCCAGCCCTTATAATTAGTGTCATGTAAGCTGGTAATGAAATCATCACTCTACGGTAAGAAGCTTACCTCAGAATATTCTCTTTCAGGCGTTAAGTCTTACTCCTTATATCAATACTGTCACCCCCATTGGTACCCTGGCCTCCATCCTCATGTTATTACCGCCATCACATCCTTTTTTGATTTCTAAATAATTCTTTCCTCATGAATCACTCTTAGTGCTCTCTATAATAATTATCTACCATTCGCTTATTCGAAGGTTCTCTGTTTGTGAATAAATTGGCCTTTTTCAACTTCCTCTCAACAATGAGATTGGCCCTTGAGGCCAGTCTCTTTATTGAGAAGAGCTTTATCGGCACCTTTTTCCGAAAGCCATACCCCAAAAAATCCGCGATTATAATCTGCTATCATCTACCCGGTTATTGCAGCTCATATTTTTCAAGCACAGGAAATGAGTGTCCATATATTAGCAGTCATTTTAAATGGAACTGAAACAACAATACGCTAATTGAAATCTGTGGGCATTTCTCCAGTCTTTTACTTTACTTAACGAAATGTCAATGACGGTACAATGTGTTTAAATTCCCTACCTTGCAATTCATTTAATGAATTAAGAAAGTAAATATAATTAAATAAGTATACATGATACACGAATTCTAGATATTTTTATATCCTGGTAGAAATGGATATTTAGTCTCATGGCTTCAAATATATTAATTATTCAAAATAATTAAAAACCTGATGTTTCCTTGAAACAGGATTTGTTTTTCTTTGCCTCCTAGAAGATTGACGTAAAACAGAAACAATGAATCAGACTGTATGCACGTACCGGTAGGGTTCGGAGGGGGCATAGATCCCAAAGATAAAAATACTAAATCTTCAGTGCACCAAAGTACCTAGTGTCCAGAGCAGACTTCTCTCGAATATTAGAATTCAGTCCCTCTTCCCTATCCATAAGCCTATCCTCGCTGGAAAACACCAAATTCGATTCATAAAATCATATTTTTTGCCCGAGTTGGGAAATAGAAAACCTCAACTCAGAGAGAGTTTCTATCCGGACGTTTTGAACTGCTGCGTCATCTCGGGTAAACTCGCACATCAACGACTGCTGCAGACTTTCTGGAGATTTTTTCAAGGGCGATCGATTTCTTTGAATTTCCGGGATTTTAAAGCCGATTTTATTTCAGGTGAGCGGCATCTTGGAGAGGAATAGTGGCACGAATCCGTACTCGAAGTGCGTAAGTAGAGAGAGTAACTGACCTAATGACCCAATTCTTGCACCACGGCAGCGCAGCCTACAGTTCACGTCAAGACCAGAGTGGTGAGCGTTAGGAGTAGGTCGTCCGTTCACGCTCCTCCAAAAATTGCCAAACGAGCTTTCAAGTATTAGATAATAGAGGATGTGTGGAAAAATCATCTGACAAAGTTTAACAACGGGTACCACCACTAGCAAGAATCGTCTCTGCTCTGACCGTGAATCAACCTAAGTGCTGACAAAATGTGTGTGAGCCTAGGGAAAAAGACGTCTTCTGTTCTTCTCATGATATCATGTGGGTATTTGAATCGCCTTTTACTTACTCTCTACTTTTTCTCTCTGGGCTTCTTTCACCTCCCTAACATACTACTGTACAAGACAACCAATATTTAATTTGTCTTCAAGGCGCGGCCTATGTGATCGACGCTCTAATTGTTCCGGAAGAATTGCCTTCAATTTTGTCATTAGTTTACTCCAATATCCCGCCAGTTAAAAAAGGTAAGAGCTCAATCGCATCTCTAAGATGTAACACACACTAATTTCTGTACTGAAGTAACATTTTGATTGGTAATTAATTCGACCTGTACATTTGCTTTCATTTGTCGCAACCATAACTGTTGGTTTACGCGACAAATTTGGAAGGTTGGCCCGCTTAAATGCAAGTTTCAGTACACCATGAGAAACAATTAACGAACTGCAATGCAAAGAGGTAACTGGTAGTAATAATGTATAAGAGTGTAATTTGTATTTTTCCTGAAACTCTTGCAAATGTATAAATGCGGATTTTAAAGTATCGAGTGTTTTTTCCTACACGCGATGAGAAACCACTGGCTCAGCTTTGGCATCATATTCGCTAACGGACATGAGTTAAAACAGAACGGAAAATACAAGTGCAGATTTTAAAAAAGGTAAATGTGAACATTTAGCAGACAAAAATGACTCGAAGTGGGGGAATCACTACAAATAAATGTTATAAAGAGCCCGAAAAGCCGAGGGGATTGTACTAAATTGAAGAGCTAACAATGAAAGTATTCTTAAAATCTTGATTCGTTTCGATGAATACATTTTATCACTTTTTAATATACCATACGAAGGGGTCAATGCATATTATCAAAAATACTATCAATCTCATCTAAAATTGCGACAAATCTCTCAAATCACCGGCTGCACATAATAGGCGGAAGATTACCTTTTAACTCAACCGCGGGGAAGGACCGCTAGCTGTGAAAACTGGTATCCCTAGTGATAATATCCTGTTCGAGGAAAATAGTTGCAAATGGTTTGGCAAGTTTGTAACTGAATTATCCTTCATTGGAGTTGGCGCCGCTAGCGTATAAAACACGGGTGGGTAGAATCAGGCGGGCAATGCGTTGACAAGCTTGTGCCAACAGGAAAATGGATTCAATTAAAATGCCTAGGCACTTACTTGAAGCGGGCCATTGGCAAATACTTACCCAATGGTCTTTCAATATTACAAAGTGAGAGTAAAAGTAGAAGTGTTATACAGTCAAGTTTATCTGCGTAGCATTACAGGCTTCAACTAATGCACGCGGTTGTGTCAATATGGGTATTTAACATTTATTTAAGAGTGCCTCAATCTGCCACTCTGAAAACGACTGTATTCTTTTCCAAAGCATTTATTTTTATAGCACAGTATCTATCAGTGAAAATATAGTAAGCCAATAGCTCTTGTGAAGGAGCTATGCTGGATCTTTAGTACCAATGCAACATCTGCAAAGATGAGGGATCTGTAATTTAAATTTCCCAGTGCATAGTCCTCAAACAGCAATTGACAATCAGGGCAAGGCTAAACGTGGAAAACGTCTCTAAAGATTAATTTATTCGACTCCTGGAGAGGCATTCATCTAATTTTCCGCAAATACTCATCCCCAGTTAAAATAAACCTCTTTAAATTGTGCTACTCAACAAAAATATTTTACTCTCTACTCCTTAAGTTGCGTCTTAAATGGGTGGGTAATCAATAATCATCACGATAAGACCCTCTCTGCATTGTTATTTTCTTCAAAGTAAGTGGACACCAAATGAAACAACCGCTATTATTTCCCTAGTTTTTAATGGCAATGCATACCATCAGTAGACTGAAACACGCACATTTACACAAACTCCTAAACAGCTTTTACCACTTCTTACATGTTTATATGCACACATTGTAAATTATGATAACCATTTGGGAAGCAAGAGTTAAGTAATGCTATTATTAATGTCATTTAAGTATTTGAAGGGTTTTGAACAATTTGTTGAAACACTGTTTTCATTATTAGGTAGTCAACCAGCTAAAATAACTTTTGGATGAACGCAGACCAAATGAACACGGCCTCATTTCTTAGCCCCACCTAAGACAACCTGGCATACCTCACTACAATTATTTGCACAAGCCCCAACCTGATATTGGACATCATAACCTCATTAGTTCTGCATGCATCCTTCTTCCCTTCATTTCATTCAGCATAGTACCTACCCTTTTCCTAATGTTTTCCCTTCT
This sequence comes from Hetaerina americana, assembly GCF_022747635.1. NCBI lineage: Eukaryota > Metazoa > Arthropoda > Insecta > Odonata > Calopterygidae > Hetaerina > Hetaerina americana. The sequence goes on from NW_027286763.1 coordinate 66,152,281, forward strand.
ATCAGTCTTCACCAGTCATCGGTCAATCAAAATATTCTGCATCCATGTTTCCTACTGCATTAAGATTTTTTTGACAGTCCCCTCTCCTTCCCCATCATACCTAGCATTTATTTGTTTTCTCACTTCACCTCTTCCACCCAACTCCACACTTGTCTCAAAAGCCTCAAATTAATACCTATGATCTTACTTGAACAACCAAACAGAACATCCCCGTTATTAAGCTCCACCTGAAAGCTTTATGGGCTTATGCCCATTAAACTTTGACCAACTCAGTTCAAAATACTTTTTAGAAAAATAAATGGGTCCACCTGCTTTTTATGCCCACCTATTATAACATTTCACTTGGCTTTCCTCTTTCTAGAGAAAAATTCCGTGCCAAAAATAATAAAAATCTAATGAAGCCAAAGGACCGCAGTAACCCATGAACTTCCATAAGGAGAGGATGCATTGCATACTTAACATATAAAATACAATTTAATTTTGAGTTTTCCCCAGGAAGAAGTTATCAAAAATATAAAATAGATTTTATAAAGAAAATTAATACTATATAATTAAGTCTATTCTATAATAGGGAGGGAGTCTGTACCATTAGCATCTGAATAGGCCAATGACAGAAAAATCCCTCGGCTATGATTTAAGTTCCTAACACCTGCTGCTTAAACAACCATATTACTGCAAGGATTTCTAGAATTGTGCCAACTGTAAATACTGAATTCCTTAATTCTACCATTAATTTGAAGATGCACTGAAAATCCATTGGTTTTAATAGTCAACGGTGGAAATTCCAAAAATAGTTTTTAAACTCAGCACAGACATCTTTGACAATGCATGAAATTAGGCAACAGGTTGGAAGGGCCATTCCATTCCCTATGCCCTCTATGACTTACCAAACAAATTTATTACCTAAAAAATCAAAATTAAAGGGGCGTTCAAGAAGTCCAAGACTCAAAGTCATAGACTTCTTGAACATGGAACCCTCTACTCATCAGCTGAAATTGGCATGCCACCAGTTGGATACAGGTGCAAAAAAATGGTAGAATGAAATAAATTATAACACAAGTGAATCAAATATCTATACAAAAATCTATAGCTTACAAATGATATTGGGTGTATTATTTTCACGATTCAGTTGCACCCGAGTTCAGAGCAATGATTTCTTCTGGCCAAAAGTAATGCAGACATCGATTTCACACTTACCTCTGATGTTTTACCATTCCAGGACTAGACTCCAGGGTGGGACTTGGCTTTCGACTAGGTGACCATGCAGATTTTCAAGTTTTATTTGAAGTTGGACCACAGACCAACACACAACCCCTCGGATCTGAAGAAACTCAAAGGAGAAGGCATGTGACAGTTGATGTCCCCACGCAAAAGAGACAAGTCCCTCTCACCATGAATGATAACCCAACTCCAGACACTGAGAAGAGCACGTGGCTCACAAAATGGAGAGCAGCCTATTCAAAGAACTAAATACTGGTTTAGCCAAACACAAATATACAATCCTATTTATCATACGTAGAATACATTTTTTTTAACTCAAATTCATTTCATAGGCATGTAATTTGGAAAACATGAATGTATAGTACTCTATTTATGAAATAAAAATTAAATAATTTTTACCTAAGTGAACATCGAATTCCTAATATTTTCAAAAGGGATGCCGACCTCAGTTCAGCAGTAGTCATTTAAAAAATTGCTTCAAGTTCACAAATTAAACTTTTAGAATGGCTTGTATTTGTCAAACAATAAAAATTATTAAAGTACACATTCTATAAATGGTTAAAAACAATTTTTCAATAATGCTTTTACTTAAATATATATATAGTATAATATATAAAAGATAAATTCCTTAATTGATGCAGGATTGAGAAGAATTTGGCCCACGGGCCCACTGCAAAATGCAACATATGATGCAACAACTGTATCATTCTTATTCTAGTTTCACTTTAAACACTATTTAAAAAAATACACATGAAACTGTATTTGCCCATCAAGGTTTTTCATAATTATTTTTGCAGGTAGTCTACCAGTTTAGGTAAGTTTTTGATGGACACAGAGACTGATCACCACCATAATTCTAAGCCTCTCCTAAAATGACAACATCACCATACAATAAACCGTTCCGCATTGCCACTTACTTATTGCCTCCCTTTACTCTGTTCAACACGCCAATTCTTTTTTTCCCTGTCCACTTAACCCTCTCCTCTCTACTGGTCTTCAACCATAGCAAATCAAATATTCTGTACCTACATTTCTCATCCCTATACTTTGAGTTCTACCTTACAACTCTTTCTTCCCTTACCATGTCTAGTACTTCCTTGATTGTTTCATTTTTCATCCGTTTCACTTATTCTATATTCTCCATAATAAGTTTGATTTCCCATACAGCTAAAGTTGTTCTCAGGATCATCAACAAAAGGATAGAGAGTAGGGCAAATGATTACTTATGGAATGATCAGTTTGAGTTTAGGAAGGGGAGAGGTGCACGTGATGCCATTGCAGTCATGAGATCACTAATCGAGATGAATATAGAATACAATCGGGCCTTATTCGCCTGTTTCGTATATTTCGAAAAGGCATTTGATAGGGGGAATGGGGAAAACTCTCGAGTATATTGAAGAAAAAAGGAAAAGATTGGAGGGACAGGAGGCTAATCCGCAACCCATACATGTCTCAGACTGCTCAGGTGAGAGTTAGGAACGGTGAGTCCAGATGGGCAGTATTAGGAGGTGAAAGGCAAGGTTGTCCTTTGTCACCGGTGGTATTCAACATATTTGTGGAGGAAATGATTAAAGAGGCATGGGGAGAACTGGAGGTATGAATGAAAGTTGGTGGGGAATTTGTAAAATCAGTTAGGTTTGATGATGACCAAGCTTTAGTTGGTCAGTCAGCCAAGGCAATTGCTGAGTGATTTGGACATTCAATGCGACATATATGGGATGAGAATCAATATTAATAAAACAAAGGTTATGCGATTTTCCAGAAACACAGAGGCTGAGCTAAACATTAAAATAGGAGGGTAAAAGATAGAGCAGGTAGAACAGTTTACGTATCTCGGAAGTGTTTTATATCAACACAGTCATAGTGGTAGGGATGAAGAGAGAAGAATTCCGCTAGGCAAAGAGGCTTTCACAAGGAGGAGGTAGTTGATGACAGGAATGTTGCGTAAGGATGATAAAGGAAAGCTCATGACAACTTTGATATGAGGCATAGTCATGAACGCTGCGGAAACATGGCCACCGAAGCAGGATGATAGAAGTAGATTAGATGCTTTTGAAATGTGGGTGTGGAGAAGGTGAAATGGACCGAAAGGAAAACAAATGAGGAATTCCTAGGTATGGTGGGCGAGGAGAGGGGTTCAAAGAGTTGGGAAGGAAAATGAAAGAAGGCATTATTTGAACTTGAACGCAGTATTTATTTGGTCAAAGGCTTGCTTAACTCAATTTTATATCAGATTCATAAAAAAGTGTAAAGCAGCTGTTTGTGAGGTTTATAGGACAATGAACTTAATTTTCCACGATATAGAGGTAATTCCAAGAATAATCAACAGAAGGTTACAAAATACTGCAAACGACTAAGATCAGTTTAGAAAGAGGAGATAAACTTGAGATGCACTTGCAGTGATGAGAATACTAGTATAAAGGAAAATGGAATATAATCAGGATGTCTAGGTAGACTTTGAGGTGTTTAACTTTGTATTTGGGCAAATTTCACAGAAATATTCCAGAATATGCAAGTAGATTAGAGGGATATGAGACGTTTGAATCTTAAGTGAAGCAAGTAATGAAGGTAACGTTAGCAGAGGGGGAATTGGGAGGGGCACTGATGGGCTGTGAAGAGAGCTACGGTTGCCCATTACCACCAATGCTTTTCAACATATATTCTGAGGAAACACCAAGGCTTAAGAGGGAAGAACTTGAGCTAGGAATAGAAGTGAGCAGGGAGATAAAAGTCAAGTTAGGTTTTCAGAAGATCATACTACAATGAGCCAGACAAGCATAGTGAAAAGAAGCATAGATTGCAGACTTATATGATGTGGGTGTGGCAAAGAATGGGGAAGTAAGTTTAACTGAGATGACAAACATGAGTTTTAAATAGAATGGGCAAAGAGTGGAAGTTGCTGGAAATTAGAAAGCAAAAAAATGGGGTGAGCATACAGGGAAGAGTACTGCGATTTTGAAGGCCATGATAGATGAGAGAACATTGAGTAATCAGGAGAGAGAAAAGAAGGGAGTAGGCTTTTTGGACAGTATGAGGATAGCTAGAGACTAAAAAGAAATGAAGTAGGTAAACAATAGGAAGTTCCAGCGACATGTCGAAATAATTATACCTAAAACCTTCCCATAGTAGAAAATTTTGAAAGCAAATGTCGGATTAGCTATAATCTTTTGGAAATAGTACTTGATTAATTAGGTATTTCTGTTTTCTCTTACAAAAACTATAAAGACAAAAACCTATTTGGTTTTATTCTGCTTAAATTCAAACAGTATGAATATTCCAAGTTTTGTGTGGTACTGCCATACTGCACAACAGGCACAAAGAGTAAGACTACAATTACGTTTTCACAGATTTCACTAATTGCACACCAATGATTTTTACTGCCTTTATTTAGAAAGTAAATATTTTTACACTGTTAACTTAGGGTTTCACTGTAATTATAAATACTGGCTATTACTCACTACTTCCAGAAAATATAAATGTCAGAAAGATGAGAGCAAAAGGCAAAAAACTTGAAAATCTCTTACAAACCCAAGCTTCAGGGACATTATTTAATACATAATAACAAAAATAGATTACAAAATATTTTATTTTACAAAACTTTTTAAAAATCTACAACATCTGCAGATTATAATTGGTAGTACACTTCTCATGCTAAAATGAAATCAATCAAATGAATGATTCGGAATGTTTAATATAATTTAGCTATGCAGGGCATATTTTCCCAACTGTTTCATATGTGATTGGTGTAATTACCAGTATCAATCAATATATTCCAATTTATTCATCCCTTCGTTTTTTGACAATAGTTCGTCCAAAATGCTAGCTTACACAACTGAACTGTTATGCCAAAAAATTGAACCTGGAGATTCCATTTAAATGTTTCTCACAAGTTTGAACAAAAAAGCATAAAAAAATGCAATCATGGATAGGAAATAAGTGACAGTAACAATCTTACTAAGACAATAATTTTCAATTGCGGAATCATCATTGAGTGATATCAATCTGCATATTAAACCTATTGAATTATATTGGGAAAATTAAAAATATAGATATATTTGCAAGGAAATGAACCACTTTCCTTCATTTGAGAATTCAATAGATATTGTACAATGCAAACAATATTTCACTACTTTGCTAATATCAAAATGGCATAGTTTGTCATAAAAAGCATTTAAAAGTTACATATTTGTACCTCTAACTTTGGTTCAAATGGTACTTATTCTAAAAAACTTCAAAGACAGACAGAAGAGTTTAATATTTGTACTTGAAATTTACCTTCAATGCATACCGTATATTTACTTGAGCAACATCATACACAATATATCTGGGGATATGTTAAGGTGCACACAAAAAATTGCAGTTTTGTATAACTGATCATCTAAACTAAAAGTGTATAATTAATTATAAACTTATGCATGATAACCAGCAGTATTCCAATTAGGTTGTCATTCTAACACAAGGGAGTTTAATGATTTTGACTTCTCTGGCACCTCTTTGGCTATAACAAGACCTCGTTGGAGGCCATGATGACAGATCCTCCTATCAGTCAAAATACCAGACAGCAAAGCATATCATGAGATGGATTATGACCATCTTGGAGGTCTCTGCTAATGTTCCTACCATTACTCTTTGAAGTGAATTTTCCACCATAATGAACGACTTAAATTTCCAAGCAATGGTGTATAGAATACTATTACATTGTGTCCATAATAAAATATGACATTTGGGAGTTTTAAAAAAGTTCTTGAGGTGTATATATAGATACAAATGTACAAGGCTTTATGTATTGAAACCTGGGATAAAACCAGAAATGAATTCAATTTTAAGTTTCTAATATCTCCTGCTCTCTTCCATCAACCTAACACCAATCAAGTTTAAAATACACACAAAATGTTAGTGATGAGAGCACCATGTTTGCAAAATCAAATTATGACTCACACTGTTGCTGATAAACTTAGCATGAAGTGACCGGCATTTCCAAGAAATTTCAATGCTAAGTTTTAAATGACCCTAAAAAGTACTTCAATAAAAAACTATTAGTTCTAGAGAATCATGCAATGATAAATTTACATTCATTTCCTATACCACCTATATTGATTAAACAAACTCACAAAAGAGTAGGAAAGGAACTTAAAAAAACTATATTTTTACCTGATATCATTGATAATAGAATATAATCTTATTCTAAATTGACTTATGCAGTTGCTTATTCACCTGTCCAAGTCAAAAGGTAATAATCAACACATGGCCTACGCTGTGATAATATGTAAATTCATAATTTTGGAAGTAGTTCAGATAGCTGAGAAACTGTCTTCATATTTTAATAAAATAGGACAAAACTATCTAAACTGACATAAATCAAAACATTAACATATACATAAAATGGTAAATAAACCAACCATGTCATTAAACAACAAGTTCTTTCTTGTGGTCAATATGCACTTCTTTCAATCTTGAAAAACTACAAATTATGTTAAATGAAAGAGAAAATTGGCCTTGTACCATCACTTGTACATATCACTGATGTAAATGCACATGTTCACGAGCTGCTATGATACTATATGCTGTTAATAAGCTCCATTAGGATGTTTAATGCTTAACATCAAAGTTGAATGAGCAGAGATAAGTGCTGATAAATTTTTTGCTATCTTCATTACTGAGGTTGCATTTTTTACTATCATTTGTACACATGTTGAAATAACATCCGCACACACTATTTGCAAACATTTACCTAGTTAAAGTTTTTTTTTGTGGAGGCGACCCATAGCTAAGGTCATTTGCGCTTTTATGGATGGATGGGAAGGGAAGGGTGGAGAGAAACCCAACATTAGCCTACTCTTGTCAAAAGGTGCCAAGGGGTCTTCAATTCAACATACCATCCAATGGACCTCATACTCACTCAAAGTGCTCTCCACAAAGCACCTTAAGTAGGGATCGGGATACCACTGAAAAATATTTGTTGCTTCCAGGACTTCAAACTGCGCCATCTCAGAAGTCTGGATGTTTGCCACTGCACTATCCCGATCCTCATTAGACTTTGATTTTTATATTATTTATTCATTTTTATCTACCACTGATTAAAATTTTAGATGACCATATTATAACGAAAATCACAGCTGGCAATATTATAAAATACGCCATATATCAGAAAAAACATAATTGCCATGAAAGTAACCATTGTGACTTAATTCCAGGATGAAAGCATTTGATAATTTGCAAAGTTTTTGTACCCTCACCGGATGGTTAGTTTAAAATAATAAATTTTACTTACCTCTAAGCACAAAAAAATTAATTTTAAAGATACTATGTAACTGACTACAATACTATGTAACTGACAATATAAAAAAGGATACTCATTGTACAGCAAAGATGACTTAATGGTAGGCATAGACACTCCTTTGCCAAGAGGAACTTCAACACCATCGGGTAGAACATGGGTTGCTTCTGGATTTGGTTGAGTCATACCAACACCTTTGACACTGTGCACATTTTTCGGGAGTTTTTCAACAAACTGTGCAGAGGTTTTTTCCATCCTGATTAAGTACAACAAAGGCAAAGTCAACATCCTAATATAAATGACAGAATCTAGCATGGCTATTCTCCATATAACATTAATAATGTATATGAGGATGTAAAACACAATGTAGATAAATATTACATTGAAAAAAACTACAAGTGTTTTTGTTAAAATTGTCAATCACACCTGACCCAAAGTCGAGGAAAATACAATATTTTTACATGCTAAGAAAAAACCCAGATAAGAGGGTGGTCCCATAAGCACCCAACCTGACCTAGAGATGGCAGTAGTTGTTTGAAAAATATCACTGCATTAAAAAGTACGCCATCTATAAAGCATATGTTTCAAGTTTGAAGACGCCACATTGTTTATTAATTGTTTGACAGCCATCAACAGGGAACGTTTTCAGTTAATTTGTGAAAATGGAGAAAATTGGTCTTCATCAAATGATAGAATACTTCTATGTGAAAGGCCTCAGCCCAACCAATACAAAAGCTGAACTGGATTCTACTCTGGGTGAGTCTACTCATTTGTTTACATCAGTAAAATATTTGGTCGTAGAGTTTAAACGAGGCCGTATGTGTCAAGATGAGCATCGCATTGGTTAACCAAATGAGGTGACGACTCCAGAAACGGTAAAGAAAATCCACGAAGTGAAACTAGATGATCGTAGACTGAACTGTGTGAGCTAGCAGACATAGTAGGCATTTCAAAAAGTGAGGTACATCGCATATTAACTGAAAATTTGGACATGAGAAAGCTGTGTGCAAGATGGGTGCCACCTTTGCTCACACTCAATCAAAACCAGTGTCGTGAAGATGTTTCAATGGAATGTTTAGCAAAGTTCCACAGCAACAAATCAGAATTTTTGTGCTGTTTCATAATCATGGGTGAAACATGGGTCCATTTCTTCAAACCCAAAACAAAAGAACAATCAAAGCAATGGATTCAAAAGGGAGAACTGCCTCCGAAGAAGGCGAAGACCGTTTCATCTGCAGGTAAGGTAATGGATTTGGTTTTTGGGATGCACATGGGATACTTTTCATTGGCTAACTTGAAAAAACTATCAACAGCGAGTATTATGCGAATTTATTGCAACATTTGAGCAAAGAAATCAAGCAAAAGTGGCCCCATTTGGTTAAGAAGAAAGTGTTGTTTCATCAAGACAATGCACTAGCTCACAAATCCGTTATATGGCCAACTTTCATGAATTCAAGTTTGAATTGCTACCTCATGCACCCTATTCACCAGATTTAGCCCCCTTGAATTATTTTCTGTTCAGAAACTTGAAAATATGGCTCGGTGGTCAAAGATTTTCTAACCGTGAAGAAGTGATTTTGGCAGTTAATGACTATTTTGAAGAGCAAGACATTTCCTTTCATAGAAAGGGTATCAAACTTATTGAACATCGCTGGGAAGTGTATAGAGCTGAAAGAAGATTGTGCTGAAAAATAAACACATTTTTTCCAATATTGCTGTGTTTTTGTGGTTGGGTCAGGTACTTCTGGGACCACCCTTGTAGTTTGGATTCAACTTGAGACATTAAAAATATGTGAGAAACATAACAGAATCATGAACTCCACAAAGCTAAATATGGGACCAATCGTACAGAATAGTAAAACTGAACATTAAGACATAGGCAAAACAAAACATTTATTTAACTAGTAAAATCACCAAATTAAGCAACATTTTGTATCAACATTAATTTCATACAAGTTTTATTAATGTTTCACCCCATTAGTTGTCAGGTGTACGGGGGTTTTCGGTTAGCCATTGAGAGTACTTGCCAATGAAGCACGAGTGAATTGGGAAATTTCAGCCAAAAATATCACTGTTATCCAGAAAAAAATTGCAGAAATTTATTTTCTGAGCAAAATATTTTTTCATGTTTTTTTGGTAAACCATGGATAACAAATAAATACACAAAATGAGAGCAGCTGAAACAAAATGCCTGAATTTTATGCAAACCAATATTTCACGTAGTTCTTGTTTTAGTGGTACTTAAGACTGTAATCTTCCAAACTTAAAAAAAAAAAGAATTCTTATTTTCCAAACAAATACTAAAAACAAATGTCAATTGAAGAGTAATTTAAAAATTAATTAACAATTTTTCCTCACAAACCATTTATTTTTCCTTCAATGCTTAATTAGACTTTAAAAGATCCATAACTGTATTAATTTGGAGTTTAAAAAAATATACTTGCATAAAATTTTATTAATTATGAATTGATGTGTATTTTCCCGTCCATTTGCACTTATTTTGTTTCCACAGTCTCGCAAAAAAAGATAGGATAAGTTCCCAAAATATTATGCATTGCTGAAACTCTGGTGTTAACCTGTCATGCGCAATGTTGCATCAGGTTTTTATTCAAGTGATTTATTTCAGTGAAAACCTTTAGTTTTACAATCATCCGTCCCACATTGTTATTTTCAGGAAGGAATCCCAAACATATTTAAAAATATCTTAGTGCAATGGTCATGTTTCATTGAAAAATTTAAAATGACATTGCGGTGATGCTATTAAAAAACCAATAATACTTTTTACATGTCACCAAACAAAAATCAATTTTAGAAGCTAATTTAAACACTTACATGTTGCCAAGTGCCACCTCACACAGCAATAATATACCAGTAGAATTTGTTGAAGAGGTGCAACAGTAGTTTGCAGACTTTGAAACCATATCTGCAAAGTAAATACCCTTTCCAAACATGTAGCCTGTAGTTGGAGCTTCTGGAGGAGCAATTCTCAATCCCTGGAATAAATTTTAATAATACATATTACACAATGAGTCAACAATTAAAGATACTTAAGCACCTCAATCTAATGCAAAAAGGACGATAAAAATGTTTGGGGATGGTTTCAAGAAAGTGTAGGCATCATTGTGTTTTTTTTTTTAAATCAAGCACGGAAACTGCATCCAACTTCTAATTTGGTATCTGTACCAACCACCAAAATTTTACACCCAACCACTTTCATACTTCCAGCTAACATGGAATAGAATGCAGACAAGTCAAGTATGACATTGTGAACTCTGTTAGCTAAAGATGGGAAGGTAATGGTGGCTACCTATCAAAATGAGAGCAACTTTGACAGTTATCCCTTTTCCAAAATTCCAGGCTTCATCAGGTCCCTGGTACTCACCAACGACTCATTACAACTTCTAAAAATAATTGTAAAGGAGTGCTATTATAATTAAGACAGATCATGTATAAAGCAGAGACATTATGAATTGTAAAGCAGCTTTTAAAGAAACATTGGAGCAACAAGATAGCCCCTTAAAAAGTATAAATAATTTATTGTGATATTTGTAGGTAACTGAAAGCCATCCTTCCTTTTTTGGGTTAAATTCTGAGCAATCTTACATAGTTTATTTCTTAAAAAGGGCCATAAACCACTACCAAGGCAAGTTCATTACAGCTTTGAATGAAAAGTCACCATGACCCACCGAGGAATGCATATTTCTTCTGTGATTTTTTGGGTACCAGATATTCCAAGGAAACCAGATCCGGCTAAGAAAGGACCTGCACCCACTACCCTGATGTGTGATTTTTACATGTCATTGGGCTAAGTGAGCTATCAAATCACCTATCAAACCAGCCTAAAGGTTGATAACTTCGGTAATGAGGATTAACTATTTAAATAGAATGATACAAAATTTTTAAATGCTTTTTATTAATCAGCAAATATTCTGGGCCTACTTGATAATACAGGAGAATATCAGTGGCACCAACTGTTAATATGAAAAATATTCACAATATGGAGGATTTGACAATTATGGTATATCCATTAGGAAACTGCTTACGAGGCAGCAATCTTTGCTAAGTTATCCAATTTCTTAATGTGAAAGGTGTTCAACCTATTGATACTCATAGACAGTTGACTGAAGTGGATAAAGCAAGGTGTATGGATGTAAAACATTTCTGTAAGGGAGAGTTTGAAGCTAATCATACAGAAATCCATGATGAAAAATGAGGTGGGAGACTATTGGTGTCAGAAAGACAACTAGGAAGTCATGTGTTGAAATCTGAGAATCACCATCCACGAGTTGGCTCCTGCTTTATTCATTAAGTTTTGCAACCCACCATTCAGATAATTGTCTGATAAGTTAAAAAATTGTAGTGTGTACTCGAAGTCCCAAAAATGCTTGTATAAGATCACAAATGGCAACATGAGGAAGCTGCCCACTAATTTATTGAGTCAAAAAACAAAAAGTCTAGCCACAAGGTCATGGCAACTATTTTGGAATTGCAATTGGATTAGGTTGATTGATTTCATGCCTACTGAGACCACAATAAATGCCTACGCATATTAGTAGACATTTGAAAAACTCAAATGTGCAATTTGGAAATGGAGAAAAGGATTGATCAATTAGGGTGCGTACATTCTTCACAAAATGCTTACCCATGTTACCTGCAAAGCTGTCAATCTCCTGGACCAGCTTGATTGGGAAACATTATCACCCACTTTGGTCCTGAATTGGCACCCAGCAATTTTTGTGTGTTCACATATTTGAAAAACATCTGGTTTGAATGCAATTAGAAAGCAATGATTGTGTGATGAAGTTTAAATGCTATATCAATGAGTTGGCAGCAAGCTTTTATGACACCAGTATTCAAAACTGTCATTACCACTCAAAAAATGCTTAGGGCATAATGGTGATATTATGCTGAACCAACTTTTAAACTATTTTGCAAATGTTTTTCCATTAACAAAATACAGCAAATTTTTGTAGGGTTAACCCTCATAGTTGAAAAAATGTCTTTTACCAATAGGAAGGAAAATGAAGGAAAATTGTTCCAAAAAGGAAAATAAATTACTGATGTTTACTTGAGCACCTAATTACTACCTATATATTTGGAATATAAGAGTCCATGTTTGCTCCATTCTGTCCACAACCAATGCACTTTTTCAGCTATGGTTATCAATGAGCAAATTTACTGTAGGGGACATAAGTGTCAGCTGCCTTTGTTTTACAGACAGTCGAGTATCTAGTCCCCAATAATCATGAACTCCAGTTATTCTTAGGTCATACTGATGTTCTTAGAAACATATACTCTAGCTACTCTATGTAAATTCATTAAGATGAACAGTTCACCTTAGAGTAGGTAGACGTCAGCAAATTGCTTTTCTACTCAATGAAAACGTCCCTTTGACTTCAAGTTTGTTTCACAGTAAAAATAAAACTTCTAGCTTACGGCACTCCATGTCCATGGTAGCAAACTAGTGTAGTCGCGGTTTGATCACTTAACATTTTAATTATTTAATAGACATTTTAACATTACAATGCATGAAGCCATTAAAATGTGCTCAAAATTTACGTATTTACCCATAATAGACATTTTGTCAATAAAAATTTTACTTGAGGTAAGCTCACTGAATTTTCTATGTACATACATTTATGTGGTTTGGTTAGGCAAGTGAGTTGAACATCCGCATGCTAATCCAAAGGTCATGGGTTCTAATCTTATCATAAGCATGTGTGTAGTAAACTCAGGTGGACTGGCCACTGGATACCAAATGACAGGCATGGAGTGGGATCCCAGTGGCAAACAGAACCCCATATAATTCAAGAGAGCGCAACCAGCAACACCATTCATTTAGTAGATTCATTCTCCTTCCTGAAGCGGCTTAGGTGGCTTTCATTTGTTACGATCCCACATGGCCATTTACAGATGTATGTTTACCTTACGTAGTGCTTAATAGCAGGGATTTCAGCATAGATACTAGCTAGAAAACACCTCACCTGTGAAAAAATACCAGCATAGTTTGTTAGCCGGGAACCATGCCACAACAGCTTGCGATTGTGCAGCTTCTTAAACGGCTTGTATCTCTTGTTTTCTCCATGCCTATTGAGTTGGAACACCTAAGAGAAAACAGATGAAAGCCTTCCTTCAATCACAATTTTTGTGAACAAAAAACAAACATTCAATTTAAACCATAGAGAGGGGCAGATTTCTATACCATAAGGTTTAACTGAGGGAAGTTTATAAATTAAGTTAAAAAATCAACTTATAGAGGGTATATACTTACTTCAATTATCTCCAAGTCGTATTGATCATGTGTCTCAGCATGAGTGTTCTGTACATATTTCTCCAGGACACTAAACATTTCTGAATTTCTTTCAAGAACTTCTATGTCAGTCTTCAGTTTTTCATAATGAGATTCAATTGGATGTTTTGAGCCATCTCCATCACTTGATTTCATTAAGCTATATGCAATTTCAATTTCCATCAAACTCTCCAGTATATGCAATTTACTCTGAAATGTGCAAACCAATGTAATTAAAGCATAGATGGAAAAGTGATATTCCGCTGAGATACATTTATAGAGGCTGCAATTTAAAATAGAACATTGCAATAGTCAGAACAATCATACCTTGATAAGCTCTTCTGAGTTCAACAAAGGTGGGTTTTCCATTCCAAAATCATGTGGTATCAATGTGTAAAATCGATTGGTGGCATCAATGAAATTTCCAGATTTTCCTTTAGACGTAATGATTGCCTGCAAATCTGTCAGGATTGAGTAGGCTTGCTGTATATGCTTTTGGCTTAATTTTCCTAGCGGCATTTTCACCAAATCCAACTAAAAAAAAATGTTCACATTAGAGACGAGTAATAACAAATAAATGTCTTGTGCAACAATACTTTCTTTGTGGAATGATTTCTCAGTACTTCCTGCAATCATTTATTATCATCATTAATCATTATTTCAATTCTAGGATTGGTTTACTGCAACCCTCCATTCCACTATTTTTTAATACAAGGATGTATATTCTAGGGAGAATAATGCAGTGGTTTCCTGTTGCCTAACACATCGCAGTACTATGGTCAATACCGTGAACTATACTCTCGCCCATGGCTGAGTCAGCCCATGCCGGGCAGACCCACTCAGACCGAGTGGGTCTGCGCCACCAGGGCCTAACGGTGAAACTTCCGCCTTTCACCATGGGTTCGGGGTAGCTTTTTAGTAGGAGTCTATTTTTCTCATTGTCTTATTCCAAAATCATGATTTTGTATTATACCAGTAAATTTATTAGAGAATGTTAACATTTTTAAAGTTAGTATTTGGCATGATTGATTAATGATCATTAAGCATTGAGGTTGATGTTTACATTTCAGAGGCAATTTTGTTTGTTGTAGCAATACTGCATTGCTCCTACTCCTAAGAATACTTTTTCCAGGGATAGATTTAATATATAATTTAGTAATTAAATTTCTTGTTCTCACATCATTACAATAAAGCACATATCACTGAAAATGGTGACACAATGTTTGAGTTACAAGAGTTTCTATACCACATATGCTTAAAAACTAATCGCACATAATTGGATATTTAGCTATATGTATTTATAATTTTTAATAATACATATGTATTCCAAAGAAACTGCGGGAGATGCCGCAACAGTAACTTTTAACGGAGTCATCCGCTAATGTGCATTTCAATGCAACAATTTCAGAGTGTAAAAATCATTCATTAATTAAAATGAGTGAATACCCGTGATAAGAAAAATTAGTCTCTATCAAAGCAGGATAAAAACATGTTTTGTTATTGCTATCATATATTGTGTTAACATGCTAGTACATTCAAAGGGGAAACAAGTTGATGATAACTAATCAGAAACCTTGTTGAGAAAAAAGTCATGTGACAGCATAATGAAAACACATCAATTTTGCTTAATGATGAAGGCTTAAAAAAAAATTTCAAGAAATTGAGTTAGTACCTGAGGACGGAATTAATAGCTAAGATAAAGCAATTTCTTACGCTAAATACAACTAAGCAAGCTAGTATGTTCTTCCAGGGTTTAATTATTGAAATTGACAGTTAAACAGATGTTTTGTTAGGCCATATGTTTCTGATTTCAAAATAGCTGCTGATTCAATAGGTACTTTCACTTTTAGGTCAAAGCATTTTTGCTAAAAAATTATTTTTAGATTGAAAAAGATTATTTTTTGCAAAGTTAACATGAAATATGGATGACCTACTCAATCTGGTAAGTAACATGCTGTTTTGAGCATTATGAATTTATTCATTACAACTAACTGTATTCAACTAGCTTTAATGACATAAACCATGGCTTATAATTTTGATGTGTTCTGGAGAATCATAAATGGTGGATTTCATCAGATTTTTCCATTCAACTCATTAAAACATTTTCAAAAACATTTCTAAACGATGTTTTCATTGGGAAAGCTAAATAAAAGTTGGATAAAATGTGTTTGTAAAGAGTGGGTTACACTCCAGATACTGGGCACATCATTTCCAAATCCTTTTGGATTTTTAAAATTCATTGATTAAATGTGCATCAAAATGTTTAGTTTTCAACAACAAATAGATTATGTCACTACTAATCAAACCTGAGTACCTCCATTATGAACAAAAGAGTAAGAAGCAATTGTACATTATATCAGGGGTAAGAAGTTATGATGTGCAAATGTATTAATGATGAGTTGGTTCAGTTCTTCAGTTCATGGTTCAAACATCTTGAGCTTAAGACTGGATACAGATTAAAGTAACATGAACTTCTGGAACTGATATTTAGAATATGCTAGGCAGTGGTCACACATTAATTATTTACTTCCTTTACATGGTACATATCTGCTATAAAATGTGAGAAATTAATGGTTTTCTTACAATTATCTAAACAATTTTATGCAAGGAAGTACAAAAAAGGTATCATGAAGTACATTGGTATCTATACATTACATAAAATCATCTTTCAATATGGGAAATTAAAAACAAATGATAAAGATTGCATACAGAGTGCGGCGCTTATATCTGGACACGCACATGTTTCCTTGAATGAGATTTCCTCGCTGGGTTAGTAAAACCTTCCCCAGACTTCTCCGAAGCATTATGCGAGGGTTGCTATTTATATTTTCAGCCTAATTATTATTATTATTATTACCTTTTATTTGCCCAGAGATCACAATACAAAAATACCAGGTGGGTGAAGTATGTACATGATATAAGGCACGTCAATGAGGAGCAAAGACACAGGCTCAGTTAAGATACATAAAAGAATAGATGCTCATAGTTACATAAGTGTTTGGTACAAACCCATGAACATCGGCTGTAACATGCACATACAATATCAAATTCAGAAAAATCATTGATCACAAACATGAATCAGACCATTACCATTGCTAGAAACTAAAAGTATGAACTTACTGGTCGGGAATATTGTTGAGATATTCATCAACCGAGTAAAACATATTGCGTTGTAGATATCTTTTTAGTTTATGCCTGAATACGGCAGTTCCCTGTGTATCCTTGATACTTTTGGGTAGTTTGTTAAATAATCTGATGCCCATTTCATTGGGTCCTAATTTCAATGCTTTAGTTCTTATATTCCCATAATGGAAGTCATTCCTGCCTCTGGTGTAATGATGATGATAGGCAGAGTTAAGAGAATAGTTGCCGATGTTATTTTTTATATATAGAATTAAAAACATAATGTAGATGCATGGGAGTGGTAGCAAATTTAATTCATGGAAAATAGGCCTTGATGGAGCATTGTAAGGTTTCCTGGCGATGATTCTAATAGCTTTCTTTTGCATTTTAAAGATGGTTTGAGAAATAGCAGCTGATCCCCATAATATTATACTGTAGGTTATATTTGAGTAAATTTCCCCATAGTACAAATTGAGTAGTACAGTTTTACTTGTAGTTTCATACAGGTGTCTTAATAAGTAGCAAGTTGAACTGAGCTTGTGTTGGAGGGCTTTTACATGAGTATCCCAAGAAATATTTGCACATAGAGAAATACCTAGAAATTTGCATTCTGTCACACGCTCAATTGATAGGTCATTGATTTTTACCAGCAGATCATCTGATATGTTCTTATTGTGTGTAAAGTTTACTATTTTACTTTTATTTACATTTAAGTCTAGAAGGTTGTCTGTACACCACTTGTTTATAGCAAGTGTGACAGACTTAGCTTTTTCCACAAGGCTGGGAAACAAATACGAGGGTCATCCGGAAAGTAGTACCCGTTCGTGAAATAAAGACACAAAAGTAAATATTAACAAACATAAAAAATTTTATTTGAAAGAGGATACTTTAAACTACTTCTCAACATAATCTCCAAGCAAATTAAGGCATTTGTCATAACGTGTGACAAGTTTCTGTATTCCTGCTGCATAGTCCTTCGCCGCCAGCTCATTGAGATACAGGGTCACTCCTTCTTTAAGTTCTTCATCGCTGTCAAATCTTTTTCCTGCCAAAAAGTCTTTAAGCTTTGTAAAGAGATGAAAATCTGAAGGGGCCAAGTCCGGGCTATACGGTGGATGGTCGAAAGTTTCCCATTTGAATTGCTGCAAAAGTTTTTGTGTTATCCCAGCTGCATGAGGCCTGGCATTGTCATGAACGAGAATGACACCAGTAGACAATAGACCTCGCCGCCGATTTTGTATTGCCCGCCGTAATTTCTTTAATGTTTCACAATACGCATTGGCATTAATAGTGTCTCCACGGGCCATAAAATCAATAAGCAATACACCTCGTCGATCCCAGAAAATGGTTGCCATGAGTTTCCTGGTGGACAGAACTGTCTTGAATTTTTTTGGTTTGTTTGGTGAATGAGCATGATGCCACTCCATTGACTGTCGTTTACTCTCAGGTGATGCATAACAAACCCATGTTTCGTCACCAGTAATTATGCGAGTCAAGAAAGAGTCTCCTTCATCAGAATAACGTCCCAAAAACGTCAGTGCTGCAGCCATACGCTTGGTTTTGTGCTCATCTGTAAGCTTGCGAGGGACCCATCTTGCACAAATTTTTGCATAATGCAGATGGTGTTTAACAATTTCATGAACAATTGTTCGAGAAACATTGGGAAAATGCTCACAGATGTCATCAATTGTGACGCGCCGATCGTTCCTCACGAATTCGTCAACTGAGCTCACCAGTTGGTCTGTAATGACAGACGGTCTCCCCGAACGCTCATCGTCGTGTGTGTTCCCCCTCCCCATGTTGAAGTTGCGACACCACCGCCGAACAGACGACTCGTCCATTACATTGTCTCCATACACCTCCTTTAATTGGCGATGAATATCACATGGGCGAACGTTTCTTGCATTGAGGAATTTAATCACTGCCCTCACTTCACAACTGGCGGCGTTCTCAATTTTTTTAAACATTGTAAACAATCACAGAAACAACACAGGCAATGCTAGCGTCACGCAACTTGGCTCAGAGAAGGCAGACAAGCCACTGAAGCTATCTGACCTCGTCCAGCGGCTACTCGCGTCGTCAGCACTTCATGCGGCACGAACGGGTACTACTTTCCGGATGACCCTCGTAGGTAGTTTTCTCAGGCCATTTGTGAGAGCTTGGATTGTGAATCATTCTTCATCATGATGAAGAATGATCCTTTGCTGCCTCATCTTTTCCGTATTTCACCAAGCACTACTGGCAAATGCTCATGTACCATTTAGTTTACAATTCTACGATGCTCTAATGGTATGGTAGCCACATGTCCAGTTATTCCGTAGAAACAGGCAATCAATTGTTTCGATTTGCTTCATGCACAAATAACTTTCATCAGATTTGTCTGGTCTTCGAAGACCCATACAGTGGATTGCTGATTTGTTTCGGGCTTGAAACGCATAGATCCAAGATTCTTCACCTGTGTAGATGTTATACACATCTTTCGATGCACCGTGATCGTATTTGCTGAGCATTTCTTTGCACCAATTGGCACGAGAATCTTTTTGAGCTTTTGTCAAATTATGCGGGATCCAATGCGAACAAATTTTTTTCACAGCTGAATGTTCATGCAATTTGTCATTGATGCTCATCATACTAATCCCCAAGGATGCCTCAATCTCACTATAAGTCACATGACGATCTTCCTTTACTAGTTCTTGCAGACTATCAATGTTTTCTGGCACAACTAATTTTAGATGACCTTCATAACTTATGCCTTTGAGCGAACGCCGGCCATAATGGAGTTCATTATACCAGCGTTTCACAGTGGCAAAGGATGGAGCTTCATCGCAAAACGTAGAAGTAAGTTGATTGATGCATTCCTGTCTTGATAATCCACGTCGAAAGTCATAAAAAATCATCGCATGAAAGTGTTCACGAGGTAACTCCATTTTTTTGCTAAGACAAGATTTTCAAGTCACTGTAAGTTATGATCAAACGACAAAATGTTCTGAAAAAAGTTAGCAATAACAGGGTCAAACTATCAGATGGAAACGCCAGATGGCATCTTAAGCACTTAGAGTTGCTAAGGCTCAAGATATAAATACAGGTAGCAACCCTCGTACTACGCCAAATATAAACAATATCGTGAACAGTTGATCTGCAGTACCAGAAGAATCGAATTATTTCGAACTAATATAACACACAGCACGAACACTTTCAATCATGTGGGTCTTTGATTGTACTCTGCACTTGTACGTAACATCTTGGCCATTTCGAGGTTATGACTGTTTACTAGATGCCTATAAATTTCAACCTCCAGTGGAACTACGACATGGTGGAAATTTCAAATTGAAATTCATCGGAATTTAAGCGTCGCACCCTCTATGCTGTCCATAATGAGAAAGAGAGGGGCTAAATAAACATTAAAATAGGAGCAGGTAGAACAGTTATATATCTCAGAAGTGTTGTGGACTGAAATGGTCAAAATAGTAATAAAATAAGGAGAAGAACTGCATTGGACAAAGTAGCTTTCACAAAGAGGAGGGAATTGATGACAAGGCTGTTGACTAAGTTTCGTGAGATGATGACCATTGCCTCTACCGCTGCCGGGCACAATACACGTCTGATTGGGCTGAGTCTATAGTTGCCAGGACTCATTTTCTCTATACTGTCCATCATGAAAATCATGGGATTAATAATTGAGATGGTTTAACGTTACCCTCTTCAACAGCATTTTTTATGTGACACCATCTCTCAATGGCCACCTCACTGGGGTCAGATGACTTTGCAGACACCTCAATGAGGAACAGATGCTGTGCAGACTACATTTCGTGTTGCTCTTAACCTTCGGCCTATCTCGTATGGGTGACCCTACTAGGATGAATTATCTTTGCCTCCACAAGCATAGCTCTGGGGGGTCATTGGAATGTACAGACCCTTCCACCACACCAAGATTGTAGCACATGTAAGGGTAATATACCATTTTTAAGATTAGAAGTCTAAAATTATTTATATGAAATACCATCTAACCTAATATATCAAAGAAAAATAAAAAACGGAACGTAAATAAATAGAGTCCAATCAGAGAAAACTAATAAGAAACTTGTCCCAAAAACTGCCAAAGCTATGAAATTGAAAAAAAGAAATGAAACTGAAATGTAATGAAAATTTAAATGAAAAACTACAGAATGAATTGTAAAAAGAACTCAATGCAAAAACCATTAGGTTTTTTGCAACTACACACTAATGTTTTCACAAGCTATCTCAAATATCAAAATGTTTACATTCGTACAAGATGTTTATTCCTTTTTCTTAGCCACACTTGGCAGTACTACTGCATAGCATGTCCAAACTCGAGCTGCCTTTCCATTAAACTTTCCAGATTTGACCTCATTCTTGGGACTGAATGGAATGGTTAATAAGTGTAAGAACTCACCTCAAACTCCTTCATTGTTTTCTTCATGTTGTTAACATCAAAGATGAGTGTAATTAAGTTCTGTATAGGCTGAGGTAGTTTGCACTCCATATTTGATGACAACTGAAGATTCCCTGGTTCATCATCCTTGAAAAAAACATAAAATAATATCAAAATCAACATAGTCACTTTCTGTGTCACAAAATTTACCCATAATATTATTACAAGGACTAGCCAAACTCATAAGCTTATCGGGAAACAAGTAGTTTGGGAAGATAAATATGAAGAAAAAGTCAGTCAAATTTTAGGTCCTGAGATAAAAGTCCCACAGAATCATTACAAATTTTTGTCAGATCAAATTGACAGGTTTCAGGACATGGATGTTTCTTCTGGTTTAAAATGCCATGTAACAAAAAATATTCTGAATGCTCCATACGGAATGAATCCATTTTATAAAATACACTTCTTTTTTCACTCTGGTTTAAATTAATTTAAAATGATTATTAAGTGCTTTGAGTAGTATTCCATAAATGACATTGGGCGAAAACATTAAGTAAACCATGAAACAAAATGCAATATGGAACTTCCAAATACATTACGAAAGCAACTTGGCAATTAATTACTGTGTCTTGTAGCTCTTAAGGCACATGATAGCCAGGTCAGTTGAGCATTAAGAGTGAAAGACTGGTTTTAAATCCACGTGACTCATGGCACCCTGAGCTTTAAGCCCCCTTATTTTTGGGAAATGAGGTCTTCTGGAGAAAACCCTGGGGAACAATGAGGCACAGAAGGGTGCCAACGAATTCTTCTTCCTTAAATCAATGCTTTTCCAATGTTTTCCCAGGGAAATGTCATATTTTAAGGGGGTTATAATGTACTATAAATTTGGCCAAAAATTTATCCAAACCATTATTCTAAGAATAGTTACTCGTTACACCACATATTTTTCACAGTTGGCAATAAACAGCAAATTGTGGCATGCATTTGGGAATACTCTACTCCTTCCATTATCCCAGCCCTTTTCTTTGGGAGTAAAGCCAAATCATTGTAATAGCTTAATCCAAAATTACCAACCAATTTAAATGAACTCAGAAGCAGCAGTAAAATTTCATGAGCACATACCTGTCCATAATCTATGTCAAGAGGGTAATAACACCCAGGTACTTTCATAAAGGCATCCCTATTATCCCAGCAATTTCCAGTTTTTTCTTCATATTGCTCCATGAAATGATTTATAGCATTTTTTTTGTCATTCATTCTTTCCAACTTGTTTTTTCCAACTGTTGTACCAATGCGACCCCAAGCTCGAAAAACCCAGTACCTGTTATGGAAACAATTTTAACATACAAATGGGGCATACAATTACCAAATCTCAAAAACAACAGATACCCCCAAGCAAAATATGTATAAAAAATGAATCACCTTACATAATATAAGAGTAACAGTTCTTCAAATGTAAGTAAAAATTAACATGTACAGCGCATTAAAAAAAGTCATCGGAGTAAATACGAATTTTACGTGCCCTAAAATACCTCCAAAAGAATAAACATTAAAAAAATCGATGGGGGATAATTGAATAAATATAACTAACCAAGTTAATTTCTATTTTGACAAGGACAAACTGAAACATGAGCTGGAATTCAAAGCCAAACATAGCTTTGATAGGGACAATAAGAGGAGTCTGTAAGTTCATCAGCAGGCAGTTTATTGGCATATATTTTCTTTAAGCTGCATTTTTAGCCACTATTGATATTAAAAATAAGTATTAATATTGAAATGTCTCTATTTTTTAAATCTTAATAGTTATCCATACATACAATATACTAAAAATCCATTTTGGTGGCTTGTAGAGAAGTGTAACTTGAATCTTTATTAAAATTTAATCAATTAGCTGAAGGGGCAAGATTAGGCATTTGAGTTTTACACTTCTTGTCGCTGAAAACAATCCCATTCTGTGACATCTTCTAACATAAAACTTTGTCAGGGTGACTGCTTGTGTATTACATCATTAACACCTATTTTGATCAATCCATGAAACAAGAATTTTTCATTTTTTGACAATACATTACCTGGACAAAAGTTATTTTTGCCTAAGTATTCTTGGCAGACACAAATCAACTTAACATTTTGCTTGTAATACTGCATTAATGCTGTCAGTTTTCAAAACACTATCACTCTCAATTAATCCTCAAGAATTATAACATTATTTAAAAATTATGAAGTAATTTGTTTCCTTAAATGCACATACCTACCTTTCCGCCCTCATTTTTTCCTCAGCTTTACAGCCCTATGCCTAAAGGGAATGTAATGTTAATTGTATCATGATAAGAACCCATTTAATCAGCAGGAAAAATTTTCTAGCTGAAAAAACATTTTTTGCCACAGAAAAATAGCATTAAATGATACATGACTATTCACAATTTTGCAAATGTTTTCCTTCAACTTTCCCGGTCTTAAGCCATCATGCTGCCCTTGCATTCTTAATGCAAATATTTAACCACTGTTTTCCCAACACAATGACGTCAGCGGACAGTTCATGGCAAGTTTGCATTGGAACACAGAAATTTTCCCTTTTGTAGTGCTTTTCAAAAGTAATTAAAAATTAAAATCCTCCATACCATGACGAAGACACTAGTGAATGATTATATTGGCTATCAATTGTATGGGCCAAAAGAAAATTGTAGTACTAAGCTCGGACTCTTGGGTTTAATCACCCATGGGGTCAGCATAGATAAACTTCACATCAGTGGTTGGTACCTGGAGCAAGAAAACTATGTACCTTAAGATGTAGTACCTTGGTATTCAGGTTCTGGTACCAATCTGTCAAAAATATACATGAAATCTGTAAAGTTTACATGTTCGTATAGTGCATTTCAATATGGCAACATCCTCGGGTCGGTTGAAAGATGAAGAGATATTTATGCGAAAAATATTAAATATGCAACAGTATATTTGTTGTAATGGTGCATACAATTTGAAATATGCTAATAACAGTACCTAAGGCAAAAAAAATAGCCACTGACTCCTCACTACCAGGTCAGGAAATCTAGGTACTGGTACCACATTAGGTAGTGTTGGCAACCAGGTATGGGGGAACCATGTGAAGAGTTTAAAAATAACATAACCCCTAAATGATTTTGATATTCCAAAATATATAACCCCTCAAGTTTAAGGGTATGATTTATTTTGACTAGCATGAATGTCTGGGTAAGCCATGCTTCGTTATGACCTTGAATTGTTTAAAATCAGTGTCTAAGGGAAACTTTTTACAGATGTCTTCATGGCAATGACTAACTCATTTGATGACTTTTAAGAATCAAATGCAAGATTAAAACAAAAGAAGTCCAAAACACTGACACACTGAAGAGGACGACAAAATTTAATATTCAGTTAGATCAGTCAGATTCCAGCAAAGGCAAACATCCCATGAACACCCCTTCACAAAAACTGCTGTAACTAATCAACAAAACAAGACAACTGGTTGAAGGCAGTTATTCGGCAAGTTTCCGCAGAAACAACGCATCAGAGTGGCTTAAAAAATAACTAACTGCAAGCATGCTACAGTAAAAGTTTGGGAACTATTAGAACAGACCTTGTACTTGTTTGTCACATTTTTAAAATTTGAATTGTCACTGAACTTCAATCGTTTTTACATTGTAAGCATTTACTCTGCTCTGTTGACATAATTATTAAAACTATCAAGGTTAATTTAGTACTACTAAAAAAATTTTCCCTTTTTAAAATCTACAGAAAATGAACAAAAATGCAAAATAAAGAAAAATATTTTGTCCACAGGCCTGATCCAGTGACCTTTGAATTGTTAATAGGGACACAACCACAGCACCACATTTATTGAGTAGTAGCAGATTTAGGGTTGGCAACCAACAGCAGAGGTCATTTGTGCCATTTGAGCTGGATTTTAAAGGAGATACAGTGTGGAGAAACCTGGCGTCCGAATAAGCCTACTCTTCCCTGAAGGCACCAAGGGCTTTGCAGTTTAATGCCCCATCCAACGGATGGCGTACTCACTCAAAGTGCTCTCCACAAAGCATCTCAAGTAGAGAGTTTGGGATGCCACTGAAAAAAATCTGCTGTCTCCGGGAGTCCGAACCCGGGCCCTCGGCATGGGAAGCCAGTATTCTAGCCACCACATCATCCCATTCCCCACCATACAAGGCCTTTGAATTTGAAAACAGAAAAACTACCATAGCAAAACATATATATTGTGATATATTAAATATCTGTCCATATCTGCATTACATAAATGTGGACAACCATGGACCCAAAGAAGAGAATCTCAGTGACCAATAGGTCACAGAGAACAAGACTGCAAAATCTATCACCTGACTTGTTTTTCTCATTATTAGACGCATGGCCATTACAAACCGGCTATACTTCAGGGAAGATTCAGAATCGCATAAAAGGATCATTATCACTAAACCATTACTATGTGAACCCATATCGCATTTAAAGAGTGTATGCCCCGTATCTGGCTGCAGTTGGTCTCTCAAAGGCTGCAATCATCAGAAGGCAAAGTTAATGTCTGGAGGTCAAATGAAAAGTGCCTTAGGCTTAGAGGCAACTTCGTATCATAACCTCCGCAATACCCTTATATTACATGTGATTGAAAGCTATAAGTACGTTAAAATGGGTTCACAGAAAAAAATAACACCATTCCTCTACCACTTAGTAAATGAAAACTTTACCCTCTTTCAGACTGCATGATAACAAATTTTGAGATGGAAGTTTAAGTCCACATTTTGTGTATTCTGTGAAAAATGTGTCAAGGATTTTTCAAGACCTAACTGAAGTTCAAAATTCAGAAGGTCTTGTGAAAAAATGCTTCCAGTCAAATAGGGAGAGGCTAAACGAACAACATAACCACAGTGAAGCCACTGAAGACTTCTCACATAGATAGCTCAGAAAACAAATGAAGATCATTAGTACGGCAAGAAATTGCTATTCTCCTCCATAATGACTAACTTCCCAATCCATCATACTTATGTTTTGCTTAGATTACAAGTGAATATTGCCACCATTTACAGAGCAGTAAAAGATCCGACAAGTTTTGTCCGACTAAAAATAAACTGATCACAAAACAAACCTTGATATGTGAAACAAGAAAGTCATACAAAAACAGATCCACCGAGTTATATACATTTCAAAAGCCATACTGTTTTTTTCTCAATAATTGAATTGCATTTTATACAACACCGACAAAAGTAATAAGATCTTTAAAAAAAATTTTAAAAATTCATTGCTTTACAAAAAACCTGAACCCAATAATAAGTTTCCTATTTTCACACTAGAAAAAATATTGCTTACTGATGTCCTTTATCACTCTCCAGAACTTGCAGCTTGTAATATGAATTTTTGCCTAATGTCACATCAGTATATCCAAGAACAGCATCTAAAATTGCTCCATTATGCTTCAGAACATGGGCTTTATCTTCCAAACCTGAATCAGGGTTGACAGCAGCCCCACCTTTCACCTTTAGCTTTACTGAAGTTGGCATGCTTTTAGTAAACATACCTGGAAAGATATGGTGTTTGATACCAGATATCTAAATTAAGTACTAGGCACATTTTCAAACAATAAAATTTCACAGCTGTTACATAAATATGGTATACAATTAAAGGGGAAAATCTATAGCAACAGGATCACTTACTTCCACTAGCCATTGATTTTTTGTGCTCTTGCACAACATCAGGAAGCCTGGTCATTGGCTAAACAAAGATACATTATTACAACTTTAGTAATGTATTGTCACCAATCACACCAAAAAGCATCATATTTCATCCAGGGTACTTACATTAGATCCCCAATCACAAATGCTCTTTTGAATGATCAGATTTCTGACATCTGACAATCCTCTTACTTCTTTGATAAAATCCTCTGATACCACTTGAATATCCATGTCTTGAGCATCTAATATTTGCTTTCCCATTTTCTCAACTTGCTCTATAAAGATGACCAAGTGCAGAAAAATTTTATTAGAAACATTAGTAAAACAGCACCTGTTTTTACGCTGCACTGAGATCTATGAATTTACACCATTTGCAAACTTTACAAGTTATGCACAATGGAAGTCCTCGTAAACAAATGTTAAGATTTCCATCAAGATCACAGCAGTCCATGTGGACTGCTCTGCAGTTTTTTAATGAGAAGGCTAACAAGGTCAGAGTATTGATATTACATTGCTCATACAAGTCAAACAGACTGCTGTGACCTCAGCGAAAACTATGGACACAAGGTTCATGGATTTAAAAGTAAGTCAATATTTAAAAAATATTATATCTTGAAATTTCTGACCATTTTGTTATATCTTTGTTACATACACGTTTTAGCTCTGTCTTTCAATAACTATTCTTGAAAATTACCTCAATATTTTACTATAAATGCCTTACACTTATTGTTATTTGAAAATTTAAATTGTGATAAACAACAAAACATTCAAAACATGATGGAGTTTTCCTCAGCACACATCACAATAAGTTTTACTATTTACTTTTCCCATTTATTTAGTTAAGATTATTTATTTTTCTACAAATAATATCCCTAGCAGTACCCTCTAACTTCATGTCAATGTCCATACTTGTTTCTTAGTATGCACAAAAATAGAAGCTAACCTTGGTGACGTATGACTTCATAATGTGCAAGAGAGGAATTGGTAAAATTATCCATCCTAAAGTAGAATATTAAAAAAAATAAAGACTATACCTTTCGTAGATATAACAGCAGCAAGCTTATCATGGACCTTTGTAATGACTCTCCCCCCAAGCCTTATGATTTCTTTTGTTATCTCCTCTTTGCTCTTCGGAAGCAATCCATGAAGGACAAATTCCAATTTTTTTAAAGGTGGAACTGGTAGATCTTTCTCTGATCTGAAAGATATAATCACTATTACCTACAAACCAAACCACCAGAAGAAATGGAAAATGTAACAGCAGCAGAGCAATAGTTACCCCATTTAGATATTTACTTACTTAATGTTAGAAGATCCATTGGAGGAACTAGTAGATGGATCACGGACCTTGATTATTCGATTCCGAGGTTTGTACTTGTAAGATTTTCTGCAATTAGAAAATATAGTTCATCAAAACCTAACTTCAGATGCAAGAATCTATTCTTACACTTGCAAGATTACATATACATGCAAGATAGATAAGTAAATTCCATAATCTTTTCAAAGGAATTTAAACATAAACACCACCCAAATAAGCAAAATTTCAAGTTGTCAATTTAACTCTCCGACAAATTGTGATCTAAAAAGACAGGGTATAACATAACCAAAAATATTGGAAATTTTCAGTCCTACTAACCAGCAAAATATGTAGTCATCGGCCCACCTAATATTTATAAGTAAACTTCATTCAAAAAGGCAAGCAATTTTCACAAATTAAATATCAATGCCCTACGGTCATAATAGCATCATTTAAAGTGCAGATTTGTATACAAGCCGAGTCTTGCTGCCTCGCACTATCTTGCTATCACACTATCAGAAATTCTGAGAAATGTCTTCATTTATAATATTTACTTAATAACCCAGCAAACTTCATACCTGCTAACACTCAATGAACAGTTTAGTTATACCATTTATAAATCAAGAACGGCTGCACCAATTTTAATCATATTTGAATTGTAATAACAATACAAGGAAAAAATTCAATAAAATTACAAAAATGAGGATTACAATGGCTTGTCAGAAAGAAATTATCTTTATTCAATCTATATAGATTCGGGGCTATTCTATTGAGTCAAACACCTTCTGATATACACAACATTTTTGATTTGTAATCAGGCGCAAGAACAAATAAAGCGGATGGTTTACAAACTCGTGAGGATGTCATATATAATTAACCATGAGAAAAACATGGGTTTCCTAGATTCAGACCACAAACACTCAACGATTGTCCTTGTAATTTGTTAATCGTCATCACGAATGCAACACAAATTGGAAATTGAATTCGTTTAAACTCAAAGGCATATCGGTTGGGATCATGGGAATCCTCAGAATGAGAACTTCCCCATCTTTGAATTTTCCTTTGAGTATAGCCGCGTGAATCACATTGATCATCAGTATTTTTTCACCAAACCCGTTCCATTGCATTGTTTTGGTTGGTTTAGGTTGCGAAGAATCATGAACACCAAGCCTAACTTCAGCAGTAAATTAACCAGTGGTAAGCCAGGCACATCCAAGGAGTTCAAAAATTCAGATGGGCAGTTGGTGACTTTGTCTTAGTTTATTACCAAGTCAATAGATTTGAATGAGAGCCGAGTACCGACGATTTGATTCCGAATTACAAAGTTTAAGTTATTCACATCTTTCTTCTTAGCCGCCAAAATTACTCGCTCTCTCAGCCACTTATGATTTGTGATTATTGGTAATGTTTTGGAACACTTTGTTAATGAGCTCATTTTTCAATGATACGAAATTGAAAAATTTCTGAGGGAATGAAATCAATCTGCTCGATTAGTCGACAGGAACACGGCCCTTACTGATAGTCAACAATTGCTAGGAGAAATCTTCAGCATATAGGTCGTTCAGCAATTCAACTCTCATGTTTGTTTTCAATTGAAGTTTCTTCACATAGCGCCACAAATTTGATGATTTGAGGCAAGCATTTACTTCATCGGCAGCAGTCCATCTCGCAAAGACTGGCAGTGTTTGGGGGAAATCGCCAGACAGTAAAATCATTGCGCCACCAAAGCATCTTGAGTCATTGCGCAGATCTTTTAATGTCCGGTCAAGTGCTTCCAATGCATGTTTGAGCACCATCATGCGTTTGTCTCATATGATTTTAGATGCTACTAAATTTTTGGACATAGTGGACTGTTTGGAAATGTCACATGCCACTTATTCAGAATTTTGTAGGTTTAACGGGAACTTTAATGCTGAATGAGCCATACAGCATCCTTCCAAGAATGTGGCCGCTATGCCAGAAGAAGCAACTGCTACCGTAATGTCCGATTTCTCATGAAGTGGACCAAAGTAATGATATAAGGAATGCTTTCCCAGTTCCACCAGGGGCATCCAGGAAAATAAGCCACCATTTCCATCATCAATTGCCTTCATTAATGTATCATATACTTCCTTCTGTTGGAGGTTTAGCAGAGGTGCATTCTTTTGTACTGATAAGTTAGTCTAATTCATGTTGATCATATTCACGTTCACATTCCAAATCTCATTTAAATGCAGCGTTCATTCCATGATCTGGCGCTGGCATTCCTAACTTCACTAATAAACTGCCACATATGAGGCAACACATGTCTTCAATCAACAGCAAATTATGCATCTCCTCATTTACCTCAACATCAAGATTTCTTGAACTTACACGAATTTGATGTAAAATGTCTTCAGGCATGTTGTTCCACAGGTCACGTGGTGTGGATGGGAAGCATGTCGAAAGGATGATAGCAAATAATGTGTGTGTCTGACTTAGAGATGCAGAAATAGTTGCTTCAGCCATTGTCGTGTCCTAATGATTATTATTTTCAAGCAAATTCAGCTCTTGACATGCAGCACGAAATGTTGAGCACACTATACCGTTACCGTTGACAGTTCGTAGTGATCCGAACGATGTTAGCCCTTGACCATTCACCATCAACAACCCCAAATAGCAGCATTCATCATTCTTTGGTTGAACTGTATAAATATGGCCAAGAGCATCAGTAGAATGCACATCCGGATTACCAGGAACCACATCACCTTGCTTCAGATGTTGAAATTTCTTTGATGAAGCGATACAATATTATACGATATGATATTACGATACGATACTTTTACGATATTTTAGTGGTTATTCTGCTATTCTGGGCTGAGACGAACTCAAAAAACCAAACATCATTAATTAGTACAGCCGTTCTTGAGTTATAAATGGTGTTAATAACATGATTTACGACTTTGTTTTACATATATATAGATGTATTAAGTTAGACGCAATGTGATCCTGAACAAACAATCTTCCTCACTTAAATGATCATGCAAGACCTCTCTGTTTTGAGAGGGTAGTCTCAGAAATCCTTACTCCCCAAGAGTTCCAAAGAAAATTTGGCAGGGCCGTAAGGAGATACAAATTTTTTGTTTAAAATAAATTACAAGATACTTATTGAACTAAAGGAATACAAATGCATTTTTACATCACATTGCATCACCACCATATCCCCTTCTAATGTTTGTAGCAGTGAAAAAAGGAAGCAAATAACAATTAATTGAATAAATAGAGTATCTGTTTTCAATCAAAGCCACAACCAATGAGTCCCAACCTACAGTAAAGATCTTAATCCTGATTAGCTGCACATCCATCAGTGAATTCCAAGCCACTCATTTTTTCCAAGAACAATAAGAGACCAGAATGCTTGTAATCACTAGTCGGCTCGACATAATAAGTATTAACCTACAAAGTAGCAATTGCGAATGGTTATACTGGTGTGTTTATATTATTTTTTTTGCAGGTTCTCCCACCTTTCCCCATCCATTTGAAAAACCCTAACCCCCTCATCCCTTACCCTTTCCTCCTGGTGCTGCACCCCCTACCACACACCTTTTTGGTGGTTTGCAGGGTGTAGATGTAGATGAAAACTGACAGCATAAAAACATAGCTTTTTACGAATCTCACTCCCGCAAAACCTTATTTTCTGAAATCCAAAAACCACCTATATTTTTAACAACTTACTGTTTAACAATCAAAATCAAATACCCTTACATGAAAAATAATTCAAGTATCAGGTCTTCTCATAACTGAACAAAAATGACAAACAATATATGCCCGAAGGCTCTAAATCCTGTTGTTCAGCAGATTATAAAAATAACATATCATACATCTCAACAAAACTGAAAAAAAAAGTTTTAAATAATTTTCTGAAACCACGAAAATATACCCACAAAAATGGATGGTCAGCAGAGAAATCCTTAGGAAAGACACATTCCCTTCGACTTGGTTCCAAAGTTGAATGCTGACATTTAGCCCATTCAGTTTCGTCTCCAGTGCACTCGTATCCCACACCAGACCTTAAAAACAGAATTGAAGGGTAAAACAATTTAAATCTCAGTATTGCACTTTAATATTACTGCTTTAAAGATTAACAGCGTAAACAAATATTTGCATTTTAAAGGTAGAAGGTCAAAGTACAGTAGTTATTTTTTCATTTAATGTGACACATTTCTTACTTGTATGAAAGCTGCCCCTTACATTTTGGACAAGGGTTCAGTGCACCGAAAGTTAACATATCTGCAATTGCATCCAACATCTGCAAACAAAATGAAATAAGAAATAAATTAAAAATGACGGTAAAACTAATGTTTCAGCTACAATTCTTCATTAATGGGAATAAACATTCATCAATTAGCAAATTCTAATACACACTTTGAAAATACTTTTATTTACTAAGAAACCTATTATTATAGTATGCACACAATCACATTGTCCCAAAAAGTATATCTTGTATCTCCGTCATAATGTACTCTAAATCAGTTAATTGTCTGGTTCAGTAACAGTCATTCAACATTTCAGAAATAGATCGGTGATAGTTCTATATCTTCAAGTTCACATACCTCACAACTACTTCAATGACAAATTAGTAATAGTTATCTATCAGTAATTTACCTGTTATCCTTTCAAAATCTATTTTCCCATAATTTATGACAAGCATCAAAATAGAAACTGATGGAAAGCATTCTCTTTGATCCAGGTTTTGAGTAATAGTGGCACAATAATAGAGTTGATCACATTGAATATGACTGAATAAAAAAAACACCGGAACAATGTTCATATAAGACATTAATAATGCATACTGCCCAAAAAAAGGAGGATATTGTATGATTTCATCTTTGATATTTTTTTCCTATCAATTCTATGAAGTTTTTATGAGGGGAAGATGTATCATTCAAACAAATTTTAGCAAAAAGATTCATCACTAATTAAATTCCCAGTCCACTGAAAACTCTTGCCTAACATAATGGCGAAAGTGTATTAAGCATTGTTTTATTCTTGCAACTTTGCTTCATTATTTCACAAGAGTGGTCATTTTCCTTGATTTTTTAGGATACCATCTTATAACTTTAATTTTTATAATTTACGATTTGAAAATTATGTAAAATTAAGCAATTTTTTATTTAACCATAGAAAATGAACAAAAAGGTAAAACTATACTTGGGGCTGAGGAACTACGAGGGGGGACCCAAAAATAACAGGAATGTTGTTATAGATTCTTTAGTTCTCAATATATTTACAATAAATTTTGTTCACCTTCAAAGTATTCCTCATTGACTACAATGCACTTCTCCAAATGATGCTTCCATTGTTCGAAACTTTTCTGAAATTCATTTATCGGGATGTCCTTTAGGCTTTCTAGCGATTTTTGTTTTACCTCCTCCACAGTGTCAAAACGCTTTCCTTTCATGTCCCTTTTGAGTCTGGGGAACAAAAAGAAGTCACAGGGAGCTAAATCCAGTGAGTGGGGGGGGGGGGGGGGGGGCAATCGATGTAATGCAGTTTTTTGTCAAAAACTGCATCACAGAGAGGGCGGTATGAGCCGGTGCATTATCATGATGGAAGAACCAGTCACCTGTGTGCCAAAGATATGCTCTTTTCTTATGGTTGACAGTTTGACCTGGGGGAAAAAACTCTAAGTGCACAATACTTCTGCAATCGAAGAAATAAATAAGCATTGTCTTAATTTTTGATTTCCTGGGGTTGGTCTTCAATTGACATTTCACCATTTTTAAAACGTGTAAACCACTCGTAGACTTGTTTTGCATAGGGCAGCTTCCCCATTACCAGTCTTGAGCATTACAATAGTTTCCGCGGCCGATTTCCCCAACAAGAAACAAAATTTCACTGCGGCGCATTGCTCTTCATAATCCCACATCAAGTTTTTTGCTAAAATGAAAATAGCTGTTTTACTGAAACAGCTCCCACGGACGTACCGATCCAGTCACAGCGGCAGCACTGCTCATACTGACGCAGGTGGCGTGAGCCTGGCGTACGACCGGCTGAACAAAGACTTCCACCACTCTCACTCCCCATCACAACCCAATTCCCGTTACTTTTGTGTCCCCCCTTGTATATATTTTGACAGTATCAGCATTGTCCTTAATAACCAGTTCCATTTCTCCTTAAAAACCATAAATCACACAAAGAAATCCCGATTTTATTCTAGAATCCTTATGAAAAAGTTCAAAATACTGTCATTGATTCAAATATTCCCATTCCCCTTCATAAACCCAAACCAATCCCAGCATAAATAGTTGCTTGCTCTAGCTTATTAATTCCTAGCGACAACTCTCAGTGTGCACTACCCTTGCTTGGTAAAAAATTAAAATAATGTTCTCTTGCAGTGCCACTTCTTTGAACCGAGACTCAAAAGGGATCTCATTATGTTTCTGACAATTCCTTCCTAACGATAGGGTGGGTTCAGTAAGGGGAAGGGCACTGTATAAAAATCCAGAGAACCTGTAGTAATACAGGAACAGATAAAATAAAAGAATTCCCCCAACACACTTCTGAGAGTTAATTAAAATCCAACTGGAGATAGTACAAATATTTTTCCATTTTTTTTAATGATAAAAATATTAAACAAATTAAATGGCACTGTAATTCTAAATAACGTAACAGGCTGATGACGTAGTTAATGAAAGTAGATCTTCTACTGTAGAAATGTGCAAGGCTAAGTATTTTTATGTTGTAAAGATAGATTCTATTCACAACCTTAAAAGGACATAGATTCCAAAGTTAACTTTTCATGCTTGGTGAACTCTGCATTTTGGAATTTTAAAAAGTTTGCATCTGTGAATTAAAATTTCCATCTTTCCATGAGTAAAAGTTTTACTTTTGTCCCTCACAAAACTTGAGTCTGATATCACCACTGCATATTGTTGGAACATACCACTCTTATTATCAAGCAGTTTCATAAATTAAAATGTACTGAAAATTAAATGATACTACTTAATAAATTGTTTTCCGGTGGCACATGATCAGTGACAAAGACAAAGAACTACCAGATTCATCCTGCATGGCTAAAAATGACTTGGTTGACCTAACCCAAGCTGTGCGATTTTTTGGGTCCCAGAACTTCATGGGAAACCATAGGCGGCACAGGGAAAGGATCTGGTCCCCCTGCCTAGAGATGTGAAATTCACATGCCATTGGACTTAGTTTTGGGTGAACTCTACCAACACCAACCAAACTGGGTTTGGGTTGATTGTGTTTATATTTACATCTACCCGACCATTCATACTGTTAAGCTCTGCACAGAGCCACTTGGTTTCCATCACTGAATGCATGAAAAATTTCTACGATGCATAATAAAAATCAAAGTGTTCTGGCTTTTGGTATTCAACTACCAAGAAATTCCAAGTATTTTAGGGAATATTTTCAGTTTTCCTGAGCGTTCCACTTCCCCAAACAAGTTCATGTTCCAGCAAATATTGGTCATGCATTAATAATTATCAACTGCAGGTGTCCAACTTGAGAGGTAACAGTTTGAAGCCAATTGTGCCATTGAAATATAAGGAATATGTAATATAAGGAACATACATGGTTTGGATTAAGTATCAGGAACAATTTTTTCCTATTGTGACTGTACGTCGTGGCAAGCTTGCATCACACAGGCACAGTGGTGTGGAGTCTGACCTTCAACAAGCACCAATTGCTTGAGAGCTTCTGCTCAGGCTAGATTGCTTTTTTCATGGAACCTTGTCATGTGACCCGGTGCAAGTACAAAATGTAGCAAAAGATTGTTTACAATTAAATTTCGTGTTGGACTAAGAAAATCCGGCATGGAAACGTAGGGCATGATTCGCCAAATGTTCAAGGTAAAAAGCATGTCACAAACTGCAGTTTTTAAGTGCCACAAGCTCTTCAAAGATTACAAAGTGAGAATGGAAAATGAGCACCGCACTGGACTGCTGTCAACATCAAGAGCCGAAGCCAACAAGCAATGGGTGCATGAAGTTCTGAATTCAGACTGTTGGTTTAAGTGTGTGCATTATCACAGATTGTATTGGTATTGATCATATGACAGTGCAAACCGTTATCACAGAAAATTTGATAATGCAAAATAAACAGCACAAACTCACCCACCCAGACATCAAGTGCACCCAGCTACACCTGCTCCAAGGTAACTGACTACCAGACAAAAAATGATATCGCGACAATTCCCCAAACCCCTTACAGTCCTGACTCTGCACCAGCTGACTATTTCCTATTCCCAAGGTAAAATTTTCCCTTATAGGATGCCACATGGGACCTTAAGAGCCATCAAAGAATCTTGCATGAAAAAACCTTCCAGAACCTGCCTGCCAAGGAGCCTTCAAATCGTGGAAGCTCATTGGCAAAATGCGACAACATTCAGAACAGAAGGCACAGAGGAACAAACATACCCAGGAATCCAGGCATTGATAGCATCTCTCAAATGCATTTCAAAATAACAGACAGGGTATCCTCTTACCTATAATGTGTTAAATACAAATTTTCACAAACCCCTTCCAATTTCCCCAAAATTGGTACATGTCCATGAGCTTGATTTTGAAAATTAACTATTCCCTAGCAGACTTAGTCTACTAATATATTTTCTTAAATTGGAAACTTTTAGTGAGTTCAATTGATGCCCTTAATGGGAATGTTTTTGTTCAGTTAATAGCCTGGGAATACATACCATACTCGGACCACCAGGAATCTCTTGATCATTACACTCCAAGATAAATTGAAGATCCTTTTTGGCAAGTGGCTTCAATTTATCTCGATAAGAACAAAAGATCTTGTTTTGCTTTTTCATTTCCTTTTCTTCTTTTGGATCTTCAACTTTGGGCTTCTTCATTGGCACATCCGGCTCATCCTCAGACTTGATTTTTCTATGGACAGGATAACAAAAAAGGAAAAAAATATACGAATTTCTAAAGCAAATAAGTCAACTGATACACATAAATAAAAGAAACTAAAACAATAAGTTCATCGACAGACCGTTTGCACTTTTTTCAAATACCAACAAAGTAAAATATAAAATTAAAGAATTTTAAAACAGTAGAGTGAACTTACACAGGTTCCATCTTGGGAATTTTTTGCTTTAATTCTCCTTGATCTTCCTTCGAAAGAGTTTTAGCTCCTGGAAGATCACCTCCACTCTCAAAATACTCCAATTGAATACGGTTTGATGCAAAACAGGCAACATGATGCCAACGATCCAAAGCTCCGAAGCGCTTGGCCTTTTCACTTTCATAGTCTTTCTTTGAAACTCTAACCTCACCCTAAAAGATCAACATTCATCATTACCATCATTATCCAGGCAATTAATTATTTGCAAAATTTAAATGCCCTAGCTTATGTAATAAAATCTGGGCTAAAAACTAAATACTGAAACCTCAGCAAAAGGAGACATGGATTTATTACACAATATCTGTACTACATAGCAACAGAGAACATATTAGCCTACATATATTTTTTATGAAAATACATCTCTGACATTTCATTGCACCATTTCAATGAATTCATTTCAGCAGGTTAAAAATACATCAATTTCAGAATTTAACTCACCTTTATCAGTTTCTCTCCACAAACTATGCATACAGCACGGCTTGATTTGGCATACTCGACGCAAAAATCTTTCACTTTGTCATTTCCTGCTGGTCTTTTCTTGGGTTTCTTTGCACTGCCAGTTGCTGGGCTATTTGCAGGTTGACTTGCAGTTTCTGTAACAAGAAATGAACCCCTTTCAATGGTGAAGAAATATCAACAATATGATGAATACCAAACAACAGTATTACTCACTCAGCTTGTCTTTGATTTTTTGCTGATCTTCCCAGCGCAGAGAGTCAAACCCATCAATATCAACCACATCATTAGGTCTTTGTTTTCCAAAAAAACACATGCAATGGTACCAGTTGGGAACTTTACCATCAAAGTGAGCAGACTATCAAAAGAGAATCAATAATTTAAATTCACACATCATGAATAACAACCATTTAATATGAATTCCACAGCTTAAAATTCCAAGATATTTTTAACTTTTAAGTGCTTTCACAGCCTCGAAATCACTTCTAAGAGAACCAACTTATCCAAAAATAGGCACTCAATTTTCCATGCTAGGGGAAAATATTTGGCACAATGCCATATTACAGTGAACATAACAAGTCCACTCTAACAAAAGAAGACTATTTTGAGGGGGCCTGAAAATAATTTTTACCTTTAGTACCATTTCATGATACACAGGTCGTATGCAACCTGTGAAAAATATTTGACATGGTGCCTTCACTCAGCTTCATGGGCTTCAAATTACAAAAATTAACATAAAATCATGAAACCAACAGCTTTAGAACATGAAAACTTCTTACAGAGTGAAGTATTCATAAGGCATGACTTGTAGAGTTCCACCACTTCGGGCAACAATTCAAAGTTATTAGTAACATATAAGGCTTAAACTGGAATATAGTAAATATTTAATTATGAAGAAAATATCCTAATCATATGGCACACAAACTTTCACCTAACAGTAGTATGTATAGTTTTTAATGAAATTCAGTTTCAAAGAAAATTTCAAATAAAGCATACATTGAGGCCTTTGCAAAAAAATGTAATCTTAAGGTATGCACTATCATCGTTAGTTATTGAAAGCATTCCCAAAAAATGAAAATGATAGGATAACTTCAGTGAAAGATTTCCGAATGACTACATCAGCTTTAAATAAATATATAATGAAATGAATCAATCAAATACATAGTTATATGTTTCAAGGGGGTGCAAGAAACTTTGCAAATATGCTTGAACATTGATAAGTATATTTTAAGAAGCATTCGATTAATTTGGATTGTCACACATGATTAAAATTTAGGTCTTACTACCCATGATTTGTATGTATACTCAAGACAACCCAGCCATGTTTGCACTCCAAGTATTGCTCTACAATTGACAGGGAGGCTGTGACAACAAAATTAATACTTCCCAATATTAAAATGAACAACCAGCTTAATTAAATATGTGTTCATTCAAATATTGAATAGCTGATTGATTTATTTAGGATATACTTATGGTTTGCATTTAAAATGTCATTATAGGCATCGAGTCAAGTGAATGTTACCACAGTTTTCTCATAAATCAACATATTCTTTCTCATGCACATGAAGTACTGTTCTCTCTATAAAACAAATTGGTAGTTCATTGTACACTTCAAAACCTTCAAATAATATACAATTTTGAAATATAGATTTATTTGTCTTTATATACTGTGGTCCTTAATAGTACAAAATTAACAGTGTCTCTCTGCTTCACCGAATGCAATTTCCATTCATTTCGTATTTCTATTACAACAGTGGATCCTCCTCTATTCAGGATAACTCCCATGTCTCTCTTTGGTAGGCATTTACTGCAGTATTTTTACCTTATTTTTCATGGTATTCCATCAAACAGGAAATAGTATTCAAACTGTGGGGTAATTATACACAATAACTCCTTCACAAAAACCAAGGCATCTTCTAATTCTATTCTGGTGTCTCACCACCAGAGTTAAATATCACACCATCATCTAGACATTTTTCAGGTACTTAATATTTCTTTAAATGCCATGATTTCATATTAAAAGACTATTTTAAACCCTCAACCCACTGCGCTACTTTTGTTTGAACTTGAAGTATGCTAACAGAACGCTTCACATTTTGTTTGCTTTCTGTGCATTTTGTTTGTTTTTGCATATTAGGTAAAATAGCGAACCAATTTTTCATTCTGAAATTATGACGGGCATATTTCTTTGCTTAGTATGAGTAAATAAGAACCACTGTCAACCAACCCAAACATTATTTTGTAGTAAAGAGGATTAGTATCAAAAATAAGTAAAACAAAAACATTGTTTCCTAAGCGTAACTAAGAATATAAAATGATTAT
Source organism: Hetaerina americana (assembly GCF_022747635.1). NCBI lineage: Eukaryota > Metazoa > Arthropoda > Insecta > Odonata > Calopterygidae > Hetaerina > Hetaerina americana. The sequence continues at coordinate 66,192,457 of NW_027286763.1, forward strand.
ATACTGCACGAGTAGCGAAAGAGGTACAAATGGAAAATCAATTTGCCGACATCCATACGTTTTGAAAACATGAAAACTTATCAAGAGGTCATAAAATTAAAATAACCAACCCACGAACATTGTAAATCCTCGAATAATGCGGCACAATTCTATATAATCATGCTCTAACACAGGAATTAACGCAACCAACGACACTAGCTTACTGTAAGTACTTCATGGTACTAACATTAAGGAATAACTATTTTTCAGTTTTCTTAATTTCAAAATCAAACCAGGTTATTCTCCATTGCTACGTCAATACCAATTATATGCAAGATACTGCTTTAGCTCCATTTGTGAATCATGGACCTGCCACTGCTACTCCCGGGAGGACAATAATTCGAACATTGCCCACTGTTATGAATACACAGAACTCCAAAAACAAACTTAGCGGAAGATCAAGACATAACCGAGGAGATTTCTTAAGAAATAAATTGCATTACTTGAAATTGGAAAATCAACATATCATGTAGATTTTAATTCATTTCTGCTTATAAATGCAATTGTTCACCGACCACATGGCAAAGTTCTGGTTCCCCTTTTATGTACTTAATTACGCGGTACAAGTTAATGATACATAAGTATTGCTGGCGCACAGTAATTACGAAGCTTCTGTGGCAGGTCCGTCATTAACTAGAACTACAGTCATAGTTCCAAATTGATATCAATATCAGATTAATTCTCACCTGAACCATTACAGCTAAACGTAAACCATCCTTGGCAATTGACTCTTTGCAACCTTTACACGAAGCTCTGCCACTCTTTGCATATTCTGCACGATATGGTAATACTTCAGCCATACTCTTACGCAGAATCTCAAAAGGAATCAATGAAATTTACACCACAAATTTATGCCTAACATTCAAGTAGAAATCACGCTACTACAACTTCGAACGCGCTCTTTTGAACAGGCTTTGTATGGTATCGATGTAGGGAAACATCGATAGCTTAAGTTATCGATTTCTAAAGAGATAATGTAATTAATCTTTAAACCATAACCGCAACATCTAATAACTTTGATGCGATTAAATCAATACGATTAAATCACTTCTTTATTATATTGATCCTTTTAATATCCTTAAGCATATGATGGACATTCGTCAAACAATCGATAGTCCTAGAAACTCCTATTCCTGTGACAAGGTGGAAAACCCGGGAAAGCTATTTTGATATTTAAAGTTTAAGGTTGTAATGATAAAACACTGAAAGAAGTAGCTATGTTAAATATTCGGATATTTACAATTGACAAAATACATTTTTTCAGCGGATGGCATTTCCTATTGCTGAAAAACGTAAAAATGAAATCAATGTGTAACATCTCCCATGAAAGTAAATGGTATTTAAATCTGAACCTTTGATTACATCCACTCAAATTCCATCACTTTCGCTTTAGGGCTCTCATCGAGAAGGGGATACATGGTTATGATATTTGCTAATAATTCTTAACTCAATGGAAACACTAATATAAGGCTCGTTCATAAATCCTTTCCATTTTGTTCTGCACCACGCTTTGGGTTTTAATTCTACATACAGATAGATTATCCTTTGCAGTACAGCGGACGATCACAAATCTTGTGACGTCTAAAAAGTAATTGGTTACGACAGGATCCTAGCGTTATAAGGGTGAGATTTGAACTTAACGTTTTAGTTTCCTATGGCGCTCAAAACAATAATTCGTTATTAGTATAAAGGTTCGTTGTGAAACCCACAATGGTTTAGTGGTTTCATCACGCAATAATTTTAAATCGTCTTAAGAAGTAGCAAATTCGAGTCGATGGTAAAGTCACCATATCATGCATATTATGATTTTGAAACGACGGCGCTGGCTTACTAAACACTAATCGCGGGGAAGTAAGGCAAAATAGGATTGAGGGTTAGGAAACTGCACAGACGGAGGAATGGGTGGTCAAACCCATGACGATAATTGGAAGAGGGGAAAACTATGGGACTAGGTCTTAATTTCAATTAATGTCGCATTTGCGAATGGAAATGCATTCCTAAGGGTCAAGGAGATGGCCGAGGTAGCTTTTTAAGAAATGTAGCGGCAGGTAAGGAGTGGTTGGTTACTACTATATACTTGGAGATGCAGGATTTTTTCAGTCTATTGAATAGGAAGTGTGGTGTTTTTTCCTTGAATCTGTTGAGGAAATAACAGCTTGTTTGTTCGGTATGTATTAGGCTCACGTAGATGACAGGTGCCCTAGACCGCAGATCCGAGGAGATTCTATATTTTTTTAGGGAATTGAACTATTAAGTGAAACGGGTAAATTGCATCGAAGGGATTGATATGACACTCGCGATTTGCAGTCTTCTCTCGAGGATTGATCGTGGACTTCTGGTTGGAACCGAATTGAAGGAATAAATCAGAGGTTTCGTCATTTCTGCAGGGATATCGGGGCCTCCTTCAATGGCCTTTAGCCGACGTAATCCTAAGGATGAAGAAGCATCAGCAGAAGACCTAATGGTTATACAGCGCTGGTGTGACACGTGTTAATTAGAATTAAACTTTAAGAAGTGCGAAGGGATGAATTTTTGGAAAAGGAGCAATTCCCCCCCCCCCCCCCCCCCGAACGCCTATTGCATCTGGGACAACGAAATAGGAAGAGTGGCCTCGGTCAAATGCTTTAGGTGTTAACCTCACTCATGACCTCCCCGGGGTAAAACATAAACGGGGAAGAAGTGGGCAAGCCAACAAAAATTGAAGATTTATTAGAAGAGTATTGCGGAAATTAATGAAAGCGTTAAAGAGAAATTTTATCTTTCGCTCGTTAGTCCTATTTTAGAATATGCTTCTAGAATATGGGATCCTCACGAAGTTGGATAGATCGCCGATTTGGGTCACTTGCGGCGTCAAAGGTAAAGTTTTCAAGGAGCAATCCATTTCCTCCCGGCATGACGATCTCATCTATTGGCAGTATATTCCAAATGGGTCCTAACTAGCGAAAGATAACATTTCTTTTTAACATTTTCGTTGCATTTCCCCAATACTCTTCTGATAAATCTTAATTTTTTGCTAACCTGTCCACATATCCTTCGAATATATTTCGCTCAGTAGAAGTCGTGAGTGAGGCCAAAGGAGTACTAATCGGGTATCTACTCTTTCTATTTCTAATGCATTAGGCGTTCTGGAGGAAACGCATACAATTCCAAAAATTCATCACAGCGAACATTTTTAAGTTGTATTTTACATTACACGTACACTTTGTTTATAATAAAGTGTCACATCAACGTTGTATAGTATTAATGTCCTTTAATATACGAGCTGGCGCTCGAACGGAATTTTTTGTGTGGTGGTTTTTCAGCAAACTTTCTATTCCATTCGGCCAAATTTCAATTTTGGCCATCGGTTGGCGGAAATGATTTGCTTAGCTGTCAAAGAGATAAAGTTTTTAAAGAAGGAATTTTATAAGTTGGGCTTTTCTAAACTGCTGGTTATGCCTTTTTGAGTGATTTATCGCCAGACTTCTCTATACTTCTTCTATGAATAAAGAAAAACTGAATGGTACAGGCATTTGGCCAGCGATCGTGTGCAGCGTAGAGGAGCTAGATTTGTGAAACGCTGTTATGACAAATAATACACGAATAAAGTACCAAAATTATGAGAGGAGCTAGGGTGGGAGTCACTCATGGAGCGAAGATTTAAGTACAGATTAAATGTCTACCTTAAAAATGAAGGACCCTTTAGCGATGATTTTGAAAATGTATTACTGGCGCCATTGTAGTACGGTAGGAGATATCATGTAAACTAAATCATAGAAGTTAAGGGCAGAACAGATTAAAGATATAATTTTTTCCACGTACGATAAGGGTACACTATCCCACCGCAAAGAGGGAAAAGTATTTTTCTGTATTCATTCAAAGAAGCCTTGAGTGTTGTATTTCTCTAATCTGTCTTTAGTCATTGTCCTTCTTGTTACCCACAGCTCCTCTCATATGCGTGGAGAGCCCACTGAGATAGTGTAGTGCATATACCTCTAGTTATCATGATTTACATTGTTTGAACAATTTAAATATTTATGCTTTTTAACGAACACTTTAGAAAGACTTAATTTTTGATGTCACATGCCTAGCATGTAATCACCCCTGCCACACACCCTAGCCGTGGCTTGCAGGGCACCATGTAAATATGCTTTTGCTTCAGTATCTGGGTTATTGAATTTTTTATATACCAGTTTACTGAAGAGTACGAGTCTATAATCTTCAACGCAGGAGAGAAGTCGCATTAATTTGAATATGTTAGAGAAAGAAAATCATGTTATGCTGTTATAGGGAAGTTCATGGTAACAGACATGAAAACTCTTGCGATTTTCCTCTCATTAAAGATTTATTTTTGACTCGTTTCGATATACTACATAATTTTTAAGTCTCAGTAGGTATAGGTTCCACCACATCACAAGTTAATTGTAATTTTTAGGGGAATTTCATAGGTTAAGAATTGATTGAAGATGATTTAATGGCATTTTTTGTCGACCATTGAAGAAAGAGTGGTGGTAGGCTTAATTAGTTTTGAGTTTCTGTATCCCGGAGATTCGGGGTTGCGAATTGGTGTTGTAGTCTAGAGCGATGGTTATGTTTCCTCTCTTTAGTTGCTGGTTGGCCTCTCTAATGTTTGGGCTGTCTGACGTTGGTTAAACTGTCTTGAACGTTGACGTTTCGGAACCCAGTACTCTGAAATTGAGCTCGCTTCTCTCCTTCGTGTCCGTCACCTCCCCTTCCCCCTTCCAACTCCGAATAAAATCAATCTTTGGGTTTTAATATATGTGATACATACCTACGGATTTCCGATGAATGTGCGACGGTAGTCCGTTCTCCCGACGTCAGGTGAGCAGTTAAATAATGGGCCAGAAGAATCATAATTTCATGGCAACCGAATTCACAAATTTTCCATGGGTTTGCTCCAATAGTTTCCACAGGTTTGTACTCTGTGAGAAACGACGTTGGGGTTGTCTCTTTCGATTTCAAAAGCCAAAGAAGAAAATTTGATATCACTTCCATGGCAATGGAGTACATGCCTTTCCTGGGATTTTAAAATATAGAGGAAAGGATTTGAAATTTTTAAGGTCACGCTAATAGAGAATTGTACAAAACACATAGTGATAAAGGATGCAGGTCGGAAATGAGGACCTATTTTGACCTTGTTTCAAAGCGCTGCTTGGATCGGCAAGGCCGAGCTCGCACTGTTCTACGGAGCATTTTCTCGTCCTAGCGATGGGAAGCTGAGGACAGGCAATCCCAAGGGAACTCATAACTGTCGATAACTTCAGGACACTTCCTGCTAATAAAGGCCAATGTCATTCCTGCGAGAGTTTCTGAAATGGTCAAACCTATTCACTTAATAGCTCAATTGGAGTTATTTTTTTTGTTTCTGGCCATTGAAGTTTTAGAGTTACTTATATAGAAAGGATATAATTGTTTCGTTATGATTCAAGAAAAGATCGATGTATTCCAGAAAGAGAGAGAAAATTTATTTCAGTATTAACTAGGTCTACGAGCTATCGCACTATCCATGAGAATTTCTTTCTGTTTCAAAATCTGGTAAACACAACTACTGGTGCTGCTTCTCTCCAATTGAAGAATTTTTGACGGCAAATTGTTAATGTATGAGCATCTCATAGGACAATGCTATGATGGAGTTTCTAATATGAATATAGTATACACGGAAGTTGAAATATAGAACTAGATACTCTAGCATTGCTTGTACTATGTCTAAATAACATGCTTAACTTAGCATAGCAAGATGCATAGCAAAGGTAATCTCCCTTTTGTGTGATTACTTCACCTATATTCATAATGTAACGAAATTCTAAGTAGCTAATGAAGGACTGGATTCGTTGGCATTATTAGTAGCTTTCATCGACTGGGGTACAGGTCTATTTAATGTTACTCCTAAGACTCTGTAACCTATAAGATGAACGTTCACAATGTCGTCCATCAAATACAGCTATTCTGCTCTTCAGGTATTTGATAATATCGCGCACTCCAGCGGGAAAGTCGCAGTCATCGCTGAGTAAAAGTTAAGCTTATTTTGGAAACTTTTTGCCATGGGAGTGGCTCGGCCTTCAGAGGATTTACCTTGGTCCACGGATAAACCATTGCAAATATCGTCTTGTGACTGAAAATCTAAGATCTGGCAACAGAACTCTTACAGGGAATAATGCGTAGTATTCATTTTGATTGATATCGGTAAAAAATTAATAATAAACGAGGAAAAAATATTTTTCGTCCCATAGCTCTCACGATTTCAAGAAAGTTACCAACACGTTTATTTGATGGAGAGAATCCCTCTTTGCAGCCCTCTCAAAGTGCACATCACCAAAAGAAAACTATGAAAGCCATTATTGATGATGTTGACAAGTTTAGGTTTTTTATCGCGGGAAATATCGTCCCTATTTCTGCAAGAGGAGGTTAACTTAAGAGCCCCGGAGTCGAACTTTTGGTTCCGACAAAGGAATGAAAAATATTTTAAAGACATTTACCACCATTCACAAGCACAGATTTAGCCCTGAAGATCTTGAAGTGAGGCTTTTAATCTTCTGATCACTCTTCAACATGGCCCAATGCCAAACCTCAAATATGCAGTCATCCGAAGGCACGATCTTCATGTCTGAGAAAATGGTCCCAATGTATCCATTTATTGCCAATAATACTAACGTCTGATTACCTAAAACTCCCAACCACACGCCTTCTTGGCGGTTTTCAGAGAAGTTGCCAAATTTAAGATTTATTTATTTTGAGATGGCATCATGAATTCGTCAGATGTTTGTTGGGATAATATAATTAAATTCGTTACTATTTGCAAGGGATAAATAGGTAGGACAGTCAAAGAGGGATGTAATATGGAAGACTTATCACAGCATAAGGGAGTTAGCATTAGAAAGAAAAAAATGGAAGGCTGCAGTAGCCAATCTTCGGACTGAAATACTGATGATGAAGTCTGTTATCTCTGAGTTATATAATTTTTTTGCTGTGCGTGGTCTATCATTGGAATGGACATAAAATTTCTCTTGAAACATTCACAAATTTTCGTGGATTTCGAGCATTAGTAGATACTTAAAAACAACTAGCAAGTGGAAGTACTAAATCAAGAAGCCTGCAAACACCATGTAATTATTTCCATTTTCACGATTGAGTATGTCCAGGTATCAATATGACTGAAAAACAAGAGAGGAAGTATCAATAAAAATAATTCTGGTAAAAAATTTTATTTAAAAAATCTCACAGACTCCACTCTTATAGGAAAATGAAATTAATTAATTTTTCATAACTGAGGCAAGCAATGACTTAATCTTATCCCTTCTTTGGGGAGGAAATTATTCTGGCCGATGAACATTAAGGCCCTCCCTTCGATGGTAATATTCCAATGCCTTAATATCTTGGAGAAATTTTAAAAGATACCCAATCGTTCTTTGGCGCTTTTGCAGATACAATGAACTGCCCGCAAGGCGTCTTTTCACACTATGTCATCTATGTGTGACGAAATGTTCCCCGGATCTGTTGGATCATCCCAAGGGCTCGGTTGTGTTCCTATGATACAAATCAGTCGTTAAATTATCCCAAAGAATGGGATTGGAATCGATACTCACTCTCATGAACAAATTTCAAATAATTAACAAATAAACGCTAACCTGCTGGTGTAATTGGCTCTCCAGATGTTGCTGGGACGGCATCCTCGCGGGTCACCTGGCACAGTGGCATGGTCTGGAAGTCTTCCTCGGGGATTCGTGCCATTTTCCTAAAAGAATCAAAGATTTCCCAGAGATAACACATTATAAAATCTCAAATTCCTGGAATCAAAAGTGAGTTAACAAAGAAATCCATGGTTGTTGGAACAAAGGAACGATGCTTGACAAAGCATTCGAGATTTCTCTTCGTACGGAATCAAGGGAGATGGTGGAGAAAATAGGCGCCAAGCTAGTGGGTCGAAAGGGAACCCAATGGAACTTTAATGGAAATTTAATAACGTGAAATCCACGAAAAACTAAGACCTTTGACAAGACCAAGCTTAAAATCAATGAAATTAAAAAATAAGCAACTTTTTACCTAAACGAACGGGATGAAACTCGAGAGTAGAAAAAGGTTTGAGTTGACTGCTGCAAAACGCAATTATAGAATATTATTGCAATTATTTCAAAGGTGTTAGAAATTAAACAATTATTATTATTGGTTTTCTACCCTTCAAGGTAGGTTCTGGATGGAAAACGTTTGGAAAAGCGGACATCTCTTTGCTCTCCCAACGAAACAGCCAAAAATCCGATACCACAATATAGCTTTCTTCCAATCCACACACATTTTACCTTCAAACATTCCGCCCAACATATCTCTCCTTTTCCTTCCCCTTCCTAGCTCGCCTAACTTCCTCCCCTTTATCAAAGTCTTCAAAATCCCATTCATCCATCCTTCAAAATCATCAAAATGCTCAATATCCATCTTTCCTATTTCCTTTGGGTTTCTCCTATCCCCTCTACTCCCCAACTATGCCTTGCATTTCCTTGTTTGTTTTCCTCTCTGTCTATTTCACCTTCTTCATTCTTCTCCACACGCACAATTCCAAACCTTCTGATCAATGCCGATCATTTTGCTTCCACGAAATTGTCTCAGCGCCGTACAAAACTACGCTCCCTTCAAAGTTTTAAATGGCCTTTCCGTTCGAATCCGTACTCAACATCTATTTCACCAATTCCCAGCTTCTTGTGAATGCTTCTTGTCCTCACGCAATTATTTTTCTTGTCTTTACTACTTCTGCCATTTGGTTCAAAATACTGCCTAGATAGGTAAACACCTCCACCTGCTCTAGATTTTGCTTCATTATTTCATTGCTCATATTAGCTATTATCTTTCTTGAAAACTTCATAATTTTTTGTTTAATGAGTAAACTTTCACGTTGTTGTGTCAATGTCGACAATTCCTTTTTATTTTTTAAAACATGATATATTATCACCTAAAAGTTTGTAAATATATAACCATTGAGCTGTAGTTTTTTGCATAACCCAAAACAAAAACTTTCAATCTAACGAAATGAATGCGTTACTATGGTATCAACTATTTCTCTTAAATGAGCTAAAGACACAATTGGGATTACTCTATATCATTTAAATACAAATTACTGGAGTTTGACAATTGCACAGAGGGAATACTTGGGTCCAGCAAATGATCGGTAAGATGAGGTAAAAGCAAATATTTAAGGATTACGAAATAAATTACGGCACCGAACAGCCTGATTGAAAGAATCATCTTTTCATCGCAAAGTTTACTCTAACAGTAAGAAACAGTTCGTACGACAACTATCAACATTTCCTCTAATGTATTGTGGCCTTATATTATCTGCCGCGTGCCCTCGTTGTTGCTAGCAGGGTAAGATGTGGATTATTTTTTGGCAGACTACCATTTTAGGTGGGTTTTGAATTGACAGACTGAATACAGTTACACTTCTTAGCCTTGCCTAACAAGACAACCTGAAACCCTACTCTACAATAAACTCTTCTTCAATACTACATATTTTTACCTTCTCTCATTACGGCCAACGCCCCCATTTTTTCCTCCCTCACCTCACTTGCGTACGGTTCTCCCCTCTATCACAGTCTTCTTCAGTCCTTCTCTAATCAAAATTCTCTGTATCTACCTCTCCTGCATCCTGCGGACTTATCCCAGCAACACTCTCACCTTCCCCACCGTACCTAGTAATGGTTTATTTATTTTCCTTTCCATCAATTTTACCTTCTCCACATCCACATCAACCTATGCCATTCATCTTGCACAACACGGTACACAACCGTATATAACCATGCTCCATATCATAGTTTCCACAAATATTTTCCTAAGATTCTTCCTCAACGATTCCCTTCATTAACTCTCTCCTCCTCGTAAGAGCTTCTTTCCCTTGCCCAGTTTTTCTCCTTATTCTCCTCGTGCTTTGACCAATCGGTCCAATACACTTCTAAGATAGGTAAACTCTTCCACCTGGTCTATTTTATACCGTCCGACTTATAAGTTTAATTTAGTCTTCCTCTTTCTCAAAACCTCTTTGTTTTGTTCAAACTGATCTTCATCCAATAGCTATCATACTGATTTTATAATTCGCTCAGCAATGACTTAAAGCGATGGGCTGGCTTAAAAACTAGTTTGGTCATCCGGAAATATAGTATGTATAACCGATTTTATGAATACTACACACCGACTTTCATTCCAGATGCTGGCTATCTCCAGCTCCTCCTACGCCCCTTTCACCAATCCCCCTCCGTATACTTTGAAAAGCAAAGGTGACAATGGAAAACCCTTATAAGCTATAGCCCTCTGCCCAACACTTTCCATCATGATTATCCGTCTAACAAATGCACCTGAGCAGTCAGAGATAATTAACTTGTAGCTCCAATTTACCTCTACCTTCTGTACTGCATTGATTAATTCTATCTTAATTGTTCTAATGAATGTCTCGATATATAACAAGCAAATGAATACATCCTGAATGTATATATCTTCCTTTCTCTTAGTGAACTCATAAACTCCGAACTATGCTTTATTTTAGGATTTCGCATATGAGAAGATATTCATCTATGCCTAAATGGAGTGGGAATCGTAAAAACACAAGCATAATAGTAAACAGTCAACTCATTCGTCCATTTATTATCTTTTGATATTAGCTACGACTACAGCAAATATTAAAACGTCGCATTAGTAGCTACTGCTATTACGATGAGTTACTGTCGTCGGAAAGTAGTGCAGTCGAAATTCCATTTTCTGACTTTTTAGCCGACAATTCAGCGATATCTAATGAGCATAAATTTTTACTAAAATTGCGGTTGGTTGTGTTTTTTAAAGTCATTATTTACAACTATAGAATCGGTGACGAAGAAATCGTAAAAAATATTTCTTAACAAAAGGAAGCACATGGCCTTCAGACATTCACGGATCACAATCGGAGAAAGACTCTCTGTCCTAGGTCAATTTTATTTTAGTTATGACAAGGATCTAAATGTGAGCAACAGAATGACTTGCATTCAGATGATGACTTTTACGTCTTCCACAAAAACCACCATCCAATTAAAATTTTTGACTGTTTTTAACTTCTTCGTACACATGATACCTAATTACAGTGAATTTTCATAGTCATTTGCTTTTATTATTTTAGTTATTTCAGTATCCTGCAAGCCACTGTTTTGCGTGCATTTTCAACTGTGAAATACTTTATAGAAAATTATCAATCCATATAAAAAGACGGCTCTTATATAAAAGCAATGTCAATCTAACGAAATAATGACTCCGTACATATCGCATTGGAGAAATTATATCCAAGCTGCCCTGAGTACGTTTCTATTTAAATGTTTGACCTTTCTATGTAAATGTCACGGATTTGTTGAAAGTTACTTGATTATAAATTTCTCGTATGATGCCCAAATGAGGGAGAATACATTTGTGATGGCAACGAAAGGAGTATTTTTTCCTAGACTAAAAACGATCAGTTAAGAGTAAGTTAAATGATAATTTGCCGCAATAACCAATTTGAAATAAATATGAAAAGATATAAGGGGTGTGGCACATTTGGACCAGATTTTTGGAATAAAAGACAATTTTTAGGACGGGTAAGAAATAGGAAAAACATTAGCAAAATATACCGAGGGTCCCTATTCTCTCTGGCTTGATCGGTCACCTCTTAATCACAGTTAGGTACTAATGATTGTCTCAATTATCTCCATAGATTAATCACCCATCTCTAGTACTAACAATATTAACAATATGGTGGATTTGACGTTGAATGTTAACTGATCTGGTCGATATATTCCCCGCTACAGCTCATCAAGTGGATTAATAAATTTGAAAATATCGAAAGAGTTATCGACATACATACATGGTCGTTCTGAAAGTAATGCGCATAATTTTATTGTGAAACGACTATTCATGGCAGCGCGGTAAAACTGGTCGGAAAATGTGGTGGGGGGGGTCTGCCCTTGCAACGCAGCCGGTCGTCAGTGTGCACCAAGCAGCCGAGCCGAAAGACTTGCCTCTGCGTGAAGTGTGTTTTTCGACTTTTTTAAACGGAGCGTGGAGCGTTCAGGCACGGTCAAGCTCCATCATAACTATGCCCCCAGCCACACGTCCTCCATCGTTGCCAACTTCCTGGCCCGGAGCACCTATGTAAAAGTAATGTTTATCTAACGAAATAATGGCTTCATACAAAACGCAGGGTGGTCCCCCCAGCCCCCTTACAGTCGCGAATTGCCTCCGTGCGACTTTTTGTTTTGTTTCCAAGACTGAAGAGAGAGCTGGAAGGAAAGCATTGGGAGACGATGGAAAACATCCAAAAGAATGTTACAACGTTCCTGAGAGACATTCCGTCGAGGAGTTTCAGGGTGCCTTCCTAGTGTGGCAGACACGTCTCCGCAAATGTATTGATGCAAAGGGAGACTACTTTGAAGAATTTTAAGTATTTGTACAAGTACGATCAATGAATCTATTTTCTCAGAAAATGTGTTTTGCTTTTGCAGTGGATCCAGCGGTTAGACTATTATCGTATTCCGAAAATTGTATGCATGTATTATTAAACACGTATCAATGAAAACTACTGAGATTTAGCTGGTGCGGTGGCGACTGTATTACAGCTGCCCACCCCGGGGACCAGGGTTCGAATCCCTGCAGAATCTTTTAGAGGTATCGCGACACTTGAGTGCCGTGGTGAGTGTCTTGGGTGTCGTATGGTGAGCACTATAAGTGGAGCATGCCGTCAGTTGGACAGGACACGAAATTCGGAGTCCCTTGGAGTCCTTCGCTCAGAGTAGGTTAAGGTCGACGACGGGTTTCTCTGCGCCCTTCCCCGGCTACCTGAAAATTCCAAATCTCTCAAATTTCCTAACCCTAATGGCACAAATGAACTAAGTTGTTAGGCTTCCCGAAATGATTACGACTCGGCAATTTCATATACAGGTATGAAAGTAAGTACTCACCATCGTGGAATGCAGCAGCCATATACAATGCAACCTCCTGCAAACATGATTCCAAGGATAATGGAGAGCAAACCAGCGGTCACCAAACCAACGAAAACCTTCTTTGCTTCACTTTCAAGTTTATCTGAAAGAAAAATATAGTTTCACATACGTTTAATTTAAGATAACCTTTGAGCAAACAACCACAGACACTATAGTGTATACACAAAATTCACTCCTCTTTTATCGTTGATAAATTCTCTACTTACTTTGACTCTCTCTTTGATCCCACCAAATCTAATGCAAGATGACCTTAGATCTATACAACATTGGTGCGACACTTGTAAATCAGAATTAAACTTAAAAAAGTATGAAGTGATGAATTCTTGGAAAGAGAGCATTTCCCTCCCGAACGCCGACTGCACCAGAAATACCGAAATAGAAAGTGTAGGCCTAATTAAATACTTGAGCGTTAACCTCACTCACGAGCTCCCCTGGGTGAAGCTTTCTATGTGGGAATATGTGGACAAACTAACAAAAAATTTGGGTTTATTAGAAGAGTATTGGGCAGGGTTTCCGGACGGGAATTCCTTCCCACCGTTCTCTGGAATTTTTTTCGCCTTCCCATTCCCGAATCCCCAGAAATTTATTTGGGATTTATTTCTTAAATCGAGCAACACCCACCATGGTAAACGAACGTACTACTCATTCGGTATATTTTGGAATTTTTTCCTATTTATCGCTATCTAAAGTTACAATGTTACACGCCAACAGACATGCATACGCGACACCAGAATCAGATATCAACCGACCAGCTAATTTTAGCCCTTGTAAATCGAGCACATTTGATCAATGAGAACAGAAAACAGTTTTTTGTTTACACAGAGAAATGTTAATCTTCACGATCCAGTATTTTACTATATAGTCATCTACGGGTGAACTACCTTAGATTTCCTTAGTTATTTCACCTTAAGACGACTCTGTAGTCGAATCCTAGGTTGTGAAAATAAATATTAGTGTTGTTCAAAGAACTGTGAAAATATTTAAATATACTCCAGTAAAAAATTCTATTTTGCAGCAAGTAATAACCAGGAGTGAAAAGAGGAATCTAGAAGTTATTTTTAACTCTAAAACACATTGGAAGACACTGGAGAGAACGATAGAGAGATTTTTAATGATCATAAATCCCACTAAGACTGTTTTACTAGAGTTGAAACTCGATCACTTATGGAAAGAAGAGTATAATGAAATATTGAGAGGCATGTTTAATTGCTTACAACCTGTAAGATTAGCAGTTGAAGCCTTAAGCAATAGAGAAGCGAATCTTCTCTTTAGTGAAGGAATAGTTAAGTTCCTGTTTAGTAATTTAGAAAAAGATAACTCTTCAATGAGCCAAATTCTTTTAAAGGCAATAAAATCTCAATTGGTTAAACGTAGAAATAGATATCTTATGTCTCTAACTAAGTACTTGAGCAACGTTGGTTGCCTATGTGAGATGGAAGAGAATACATTTTTTGCCTTGTCAAGTAAGAATGAAATTGGCGATTCATTAATGAAAAGACTTTTAAAAGGAACATTTACAGCAGAAGTTTCAAGAATAAAAATAAAGTATGTCCTTACAGAGAGTTCTGATATTAAATTAATATCTGATCTGAAGTGTGAATTGACTAAAGCAAAATCAATTTCAACATTAAAGCCTATCCCTATGCACGCAGACAAAATATTTGCTTCTCTAAGGAAGGAATTGAGCTTATATGAAGCAACGCATTCTCTCAATCCCAATTTGAAGATGCTTTTTAGACAAACTTATAACAGTCTGACTAATGTGGTTACAAAGATAAGAGCACGATTGTGCAATTAACGCTCTATGTTTCTTAAGTTTCATTTAAAAAATTTCAAATAAAAAATATTTGAAGTATTTCTTAAATTTTCAAACGAATAATATTTGCATTTGATTTCCAGCAATGCTTAAGTAAATTGAAAATAATTTAAATGACTTTGGGAATGTTAATACATTGTGTGATATACTATATGTAAAAAAATCACTGTATACCATAGGATTTGCATTAATTACATTGTAAATATTTTGAGAAACCTAGCAAAATGATACCATAGTGACCCCTATTTAGCGCTCAGGGCAAAATATGCACGAGTCATGAACTTCCAGTAGACGTCCATTTTCAAAACTTTATATACTCGAGTTTTGCGTTGGCCTATTATGATTACGTACACATAGGAGTGTCTAGAAACAAACAAACTCTCGGAGCAACCGGGTTCCTGGCCCAACTACACCGGGGCCAGGAACCCAGTTGCCTCACCTTCTCTGCGGATTTTCTGTGAATTAGCATTCACTGCTAAAGTCATTATTACAGGTGATAACCGAAAATTAAAAAAAAAAAAATCAGAAATTCTCGGGAAATATGATTTCCCGTTCTCGATTCCCAAAGGTTAAAAAATGACGGGAATTTGGAAACCCTAGGTACTTGGGAAATGTGATGAAAAGGTTGAAAATGCTATCTTTCGCTCGTTAGGTTTCATTTAGAATATGCTGCTAGTACAGGTATATAAGATCCTCACGAAGTTGGATTGATTGCCGAACTGGATCGCGTGCAGCGTAGAGGAGCTAGATTTGTAAAACGTTGCTATGATAAACTGAGTAGCGAATCCAATATACTTATTAGAGGAGCTATCGTAGTTTGGGAATCACTCACGGAGCGGAGGTTGCTCGTAAATTACACATAAAATCTCATGTAAAGATTGGAAAGAGGGTTCTTCTGCGTTGATTTTGAAAATATATTATTAGCCCCATTATAATACGGTAGGAAGGATCATGTAAATTTAATTAGATAGAGTAAGTGTAGACCAGATTTCTCACTAACGATAAAGGATCAGGACAACATTATCCGACCGCGATAATAAGGAAAGGTAGGAAGTATTTTCTGTCGAAAGTAGTCTCGTATGTAATCACCCTCTGTCACACGCCATGGGGGTGTCTTTCAGGGTACTCGTATATCATAAAAATAATAATAAAATAAATAATAAAATGAATACTTTTAAAGGGAACAAATTACACGGCGAGAACATCTATTGTATCAAATTGCTAGGAGTATAAGGCCAAGTGCCAATGCTCGCCTCAGACGAGGTAGACCACGTTTAGTGAACATTTAATAGATTCTTGAATACTTTAAATTGTTGTGGTGTTATCCAACGGATTATATTCGCTGATATTCAATATCTTTTGATCGTTCTTCGCAGAGTATATCAGCAATATTTTGAGTTTCACTGCAGAATAGAAACACCAATAAATCATTTACAGCAATCAAGGTGATTGGCAAATTGCCAGATTCGTACTTAAGATTACAGAACTTGGGAGCTCTCAGTTTACAGCCAACGAAAGCACTAATCTTCAGGTTCCATTTCTTACGTCTAGCAGCAAATATAAAGTTATGAGATCAAGTAGTGCAAGCAAATTTGTATTAATGAAATAAAAATACAAAAACACTGGATGTTGGCATTTTTCACCATAGGTTAAAATTATATCAATTATACCTCGCGATAAAGCTGACTCACCGTATGATTTCCACTGTTCTTGCATGAGGTGTAAAAGTTCCGTCATATTTCTAGCATTGACGCATTCCTCCAAGTCTTCGTCGTAATCGTAATGCCTAGAAGAGTAAAAGATGAAGTTTTTATTCAATGTACTTGCAGATTGATAAATGATATTGATTATTTTGAGTAAGTACGACAGGAGATTAGGGAAAAAAGGGTATGGTTATATTAAAGGAAATTTCTAAGTGCGGGCGTGCCGATAAATTTGAAATTCCGTTCCAGGGAAAGCGTTTGGTAATTTTCCTGTGGCAATGCCATTATCATATTGTTGAAACGGGTGGATTTTACTGCACTTGTACATGTATTTTTTTGCTCAATGCTTATTTCATTATTTTTTGGCAAAATAAACGAACCAATAATGAGACTGTTTCGTTCTTCCCCTCTTCTGTTCCACTTATTCCACTAGGTGTTTTGCAAGTCTTGGAAAACAGTTCCAGTTGATCGACGATCACTTAGGGACGATCCCTCTTATCGACGACGATCCACTTCTCGTAACTCACGATGCTTAGGTCGATGAAAACGTCACACTTATGCTGACCGTGGGGCGTAAGACGTGAAACTTAAGTGTAGAAGGCTTACATTAAATAAGAAACGTTAGATTATTTAACCATCTAATAATATTTACCCAGTTAAATAAATATGCTGATAAACTGGCACCCCGAACGGATAAATTTTAGCAGAGATTTTCTAACAGCAAGTAAGCTAACAGGCCAGTAAAATCACAAGAGCCCTGAAAAATTAATGACGTACCAACGGGAGAATGGACATTTTACCCCAGCTTTACGGTGTGTTACCTGAGCTTTACCCCATGGACAGAATAGCTTATACTATTACTAGTAGTAGTCGTTATTTCAGAAGGATGGCGATATGTAAGACCATTGGGGATAAGCGGGCAATTTGGTAGAGTTACAGTGTTCTGGGAATATGGCATGGGTCCCGGGGGTACCCGGGGTCGGCTTTAGCCTCATATTAACATGGTGCCAGAGTTTAACGTCCCATGTAATGGACGGCGTATTCTACTTGAAGCTCTTTCCACGTAGGGATCGGGATACCTCTGAATAATTTTGCCCCCTCCGGAATTCGAACCATGACCCACAGAGTGGGAAGAAGGCACATGGGCCAACGCACTAACCCAATTCCCTGATGAAATATAAACATACTTATAAAAAATCAAGTTTTTCTTCTGTTAATTTAGGAATGGGAGGAAGTAACTTCTCACCATCGACTATGAGACCGGCTCATGCTTTAAAAATATAATAAATCTTCGCCGTGTATACAGGATATTTGGGTTGAATTTATGCAGTTAGCCTTTTCCACTAATTTAACAAAATCACCAGAAATGTTATGCTAAATGACGAAATAACTGTTTTTTCTGAAAATACAATGTAAAAAATGATGAAAGAAATATTAAGGACCAGATTTGAATTCAGGAGTCAAGAAAACCTTGTGAGAGACATGGGCCAGACTTCTGTGAGAACCGGAATCACACATAATTTCGAGTTTCCAGTTTCCAGGGATTATGAAACAAGTTTCACAAAAGCCTTCCCCATTCTCCATTGAATAATTCCGTTCCCATCGTTCATGCTCCCGCCCTTTACCTAACAAGCCCAAGGTCAGGCAGGTGGATTTCCCTTTATTCTTTACGACTAGTGTCCCTTCAACAATTCATTAACGTCATATTCAAGCTAAAGTGTTGCCAAATCGCTGATCTAATTGTTTACGGTTATCGATGATTAATGTCGAATGGTTGAAAAGCGTGTATCATATTAGTTTAACTCTAACGTGACCTAAAGAAGTCCTAATAACATATTATTGCTAATGGATCCCATGTAGAAGCTCCGTCCAAAAGCCAATAACGTGAAGTCAAAATCAAAATTTAAGTCGCTGATTTAGCCGTTACTCGGTGGAATTACTCCATTACACAGATAACAGAAACAGAGCAATACACCAATTTATATATAATTTTTATTGAAAAGTACATCAAATTGATAATAGTAATAATGTTGATAACATTAAAAAAATTAATAATATCAATAATGTTAATAAAATTAATAATTTTAAAATTATTTATTATTAATCATTATCAGATGATGCCACCCAGTGGTGAAACCATCCAAGTCCATGGATGTTATTTGTGAAATTTCTGTGTTCCTGTTTTCTGTCCAAACATAAAATTAAGTCTCAAATTCTTCACAAAAATTCTTGAGAAATATTATTTTACGGGCGCGTTAGTTTATTCACAAGTGATACACCGCAGCTTATGTTCGCCAGTTTAGTGTATTCTTATTACTGGATTACTACTATTCAATTAAAAGTACTGAGCCCGAAAAACTCTCTTTTTGTACTACCCTGCAACCCACCACCGAGTGTGAGGCAGGAGGTGAATACACACCAAACTAATTTTGACCCGAATATGGCCCTACCGCGGTCGAACAATGTTATTATGATCTCCCATCGTTCGTGGAAAAAGTTGCATCTTAAATCTATCTATTCTAGACTTGATCTCTCTAATTTTATTAACATGATCTCTCCTACCGTAGTACGATGGTAATAATACATTTTCAACATCATTGCTAAAGAGACGTCCTTCAAATTTATGCAAGAGATTTAATCTGTAATTTAACCTTCGCTCCGTGAGTTATTCCAAATTTAGCTGCACGAATAATTTTGATACGCTAGTCATTTTTACACGACAACTTTTTGCAAATATCTTGCTCCTCAACGCTGCACGCGATCCAATTCGGCAATGAATCCAACTTCGAGAGGATTCCATGTACTTGCAGCATATGAGGCCTAACCAATCAGAGATAACATTTCTCTTTGACCAGATCATCACATTTACCCTAATGAACCTACCGAGGTCGAACAATGTGATTCTGATCACTTATCGTTCGTGGTAAACATGACATCTTAAATCCATCTGTTCTACAGTTATCCTCTCCAACTTTACTGACATGATCTCTCCTACCGTAGATCGATGTTAGTAATGACACATTTTAAATAACACTGCTAAAGTGACATCCTTCCAATTAATCCAATTGATTTAATCTGGAAAAAAATAAAATTTCCTTATTTAAAGAAGGGGCATCTACTGAAATAAACAAAAACGGAAGTTGTGTCTTGGAGAATCTAACCTATCCGAATCCTTGCTGATCTTCCATTAATAACTCTTGTCTATCGAGATGGGTCCCGATCAAATCAGCGACTATATTTTTCATGAACTTGCATGAAATAAATGTGGGGGTGATAGGTCTGTAATTTCTCGGTTCCTACTTGTCTTCGTTTTTAAATATTGGTGTTACGTTGGTCGTTTTCCAATCTCTGGGAACCTGGTGATCTACCAGCGACTTCTTAAATATGCTTTCTAGATACGGCGCTATTTCCGAAGCTAGTTCCTTAAATATACGAGCTGGTATTTGATCAAGCCTGGAGGATTAATTAATTTTAATAATTTTCAGCAAATGTTCTATTCCATTATATGAGACTACAATTTGGGCAACGGTAGAGGGGAACGATTTGATATGATATCCGAGGCATTCGGTAAGATATTAGTGAAGACGCTTTGAAAGAGGGAATTTAATACGGTAGCCTTTTCCAAGTTCATTCCTAGTAAATTTATAAAATATAACACGGAACCTAGATGGTGCAACGCGAATCTTATAAAAGCACTGCGACGTCAAAGGCCATGTCATGCCAATATGGAAAATATTAAGGATGATATCTCAATTGACAAAAGGAACATATCACATATGATTGTAAGATATCTAGGGTGAATACCAAGAAGGAATAACGGAAAGCGTTGAGAGATTTCTAAAGGAGAAGATTATCGGAAAATTTGAAAGAGAATGATAAAGCATTTTGGTCCTACGTCAGAGAGGTTCAGGGAAATAAGTCAATAGTTAATTCCCTCGAAAATGATAAAGGTGAAAGAGTACACAGCAGTTTGGAAATGGTTAACTGATTAAACTCCTTTTTTCAAAGCGTCTTCACCAATATCTCACAGAATACCTCCGATTGCTTCCCAAATCGTGTCTGGCAACCGATACGCAAAATTGAAAGATCATATAATGGAATAGAACGTTTGCTGAAAAATATCAAGCCTAATAAATCTTCCGGGTCCGATGAAATACCCGCTCGTATATTAAAGGATCTAGCTTCGGAATTTGCGCCGAATCTAGAAATAATATGTTAGAAGTCGCTGGTAGATCACACGATTGCCAGTGATTGGAAAACGGCTACAGTAACACCAATACTTAGAAACGAAGAGAAGGAGGAAATGAGCAATCACAGACCTATCACCCTCACAGCCATTTCATGCAAGTTCATGGAACATATAGTTGCTAGTTCGATCGTGACACATCGCGATAGTCAAGTGTTATTGAAAAATCAGCACCGTTACCGAAAAGGTAAATCCTGTGAGACAAAACTGGTCCTCTTTCCTCATTACACACTTAGTTCGTAAGAGAGGCATGTTCCAATGGACGCCGTTTTTCTAGATTTTAAAAAAGCTTTCGGCAAGTACCTCGTGGTAAACTACTCACAAAGCTAGAAGCATATGGCATAGAATATCCTGGGTTCGATCAAAGACCTTTTGAATAGTCGGGTACAAAGAGCGGTCATGGATGATGTAAGCTCAAAATGCAGTAGAAGCGACTTAGAGTATTTCGCAGGGAAGTGCTATGGGATTTATTTTATTCCTCTTTTACGAAAACGACATTAACTCCGTATTCACCTGGACGACACGTACGTTTTTGACGACGATACTGTGGTTTGCAGAGGTATCCGTAATCCAGCGGATAAAGCACCTTTTGCAGATGACCTGAACGATATACAAAGCTGGTGCGACACATGGCAATTAGAATTAAATTTTAAGAAGTGCGCAGGGATGAATTTTTGGAAAAAGAGCATTTCCCTCCCGAGCGCCTACTGCATCAGGAACACCGAAATAGGATGAGTAGACTCCATTAAATACTTAAGTCTTATCCTCACTCATTACCTCCCCGGTGTAAAACATAAACGGGGAAGATGACGGCAAGCCAACAAAAATTGAAGATTTATTAGAAGAGTATTGGGGAAATTTAATGGAAGGGTTAAAGAGAAATTTTATCTTTCACTCGTTAGCCCTAATTTAGAATATGCTTCTAGAATTTGGGATCTTGACGAAGTTGGATTGATTGCCGATTTGGATCGCGTGCAGCGTAGAGGAGCAAGATTTGTAAAACGTTGTCGTGAAAAATTGAGTAGCCTATCAAAATTATTCGAGCAGCTAGGCTTGGAATTACTTACGTAGCGAAGGTTAAATTACAGATTAAATCTCTTGCAGAATTTGCAAGGATGCTTCTTTAGCAGTGACGTTGAAATGTATTATTACCCCCATCGAACTACGGTAGGAGAGATTATGTCAATAACAGATAGATTTCATATGTCATGTTTTCCACAAAACGATAAGGGAGCAGAATAACACTATCCGACCGCGGGAGGGTAAAAATATTCGGGTCAAAATCAGTTTAGTGGGTATTCACCCCCTGCCACACCCTGGCGCAGGCTTGCAGGGCACTACATAAATTTAAGCAAAACATTTGATATTCTGTGAACCGCTTAACACATGCTAACTAATCTATAATCTTTCAGAAACACCTAATTACACCCATAAATAAAATTTAAAAAAATTAAAGCGAATTATAAAAATATTTCATAAAATTTTACCTTACTCGGGCTCACGATGCGGGGATATACTACACCAAATCAAGAGAACTGTTTAAAGTGGAACTTGGCGGATATGGGTGTGCATAAATCGAAAAAATTGCAAAACCTTGCCAGAGTACCAGCGAGAGAGTCAACTCGCCGGAGGGACGTTTTGCGTGAAGCATAGGGTTCAGAAGTATGTAGATTGAACCCACTTCAATTTTTTTAGGTGTCTAAGACTGTACTAGATATAGAGCCAAAAAATCCTCACAGGATGGGTGAATTCATTCTTAGACGTCAACATAAACCATATATGAATCAATAACAATCGATATCTCCAGCGACGTAGAAACTTCACAGCGCCAGAGATTTGATCAGTATTGCTCGATTCCATTCCACTTGGTCATTCCCAATGCATTAATGTATTCCAACAATTATTTAAATTAGGAAGTCTAGGTCTAAGTTAGTCGTGTGTTTTCTACGAACGATAAGGGATCAGAATAACATTGTCCGGTAGGGTCATATACGGGTCAAAATTAGTCTGGTGCGTATTAACCCCCTGCCACACACCCTGGTGGTGGCTTGCAGGGTACTATAATAAATATATTATTATCTCCAAACTAAAAGTGTTCGAATATTTCACTATAATAAAAATAATATTCTAATATAATTAATAATTTTTACACCATTATTGAGGTGGGTGCTAAATTACTCACTTGTTGCATTGACATATTTTGTATCCATTTTTAAATTCCTTGCAGCCAAGGCGGTGATCACTGCTACATTGGACGTCATCTTCGCATTTTTCTCCGTGCTGCAATCCATCTGATCAGACAACGTTCGAATTAATAGATTGTGGATCTGCCACATAAAACATAACAGGAACTTAATTTAATATATTAATTGTGCTATATGCAGAAAAATGAATGGAATAAAGCAGATACATATTAAGGTGAGAGAAATTGAAGTATTATTTTGAACCCTTAGTGACTGCGTTTTGAAATTTCTCTGACCGCTAAGATAATGTCGCACCAACACCTCAGTCACCTCACTAAAGTAATCGTCATAAAATAATGGAATCATGGCTGACGTAAATGCAATTCAATCATATTCGTATCCTAAAATTAATTTTAATTTCATCGAGCCTCCCGTAATTGTGAATTCAGTTTTTATAAGCACACACAAAGATTTGTTAAAAGTGATTTAAAATATAAAAAACGGCGATTTTGCCTGTGATGCCTACCTACATTTGGCGTTTCCGGCATTAAACAACAATCTCCTTTCCTTTTTTTTACTATTCCTATCCTTATCCAAAATGTTGTAAGTTAGCATATTAATCCTAACATTTTTGATTGGAAATAACACGCCAAGCTTTTACATTCTAATCTGTCCAAATGTGTCCGAATGATCGGCCGATTAGAGGTTATAGACGGCTCCTGAAAAGTATTACACGTCTTCGTATCGTAGAAGTTTAGATCACAAATGCACAACACGAACATATTTTGCTTGAATACATTTTAAATAACCATTTACACTGACAAACGAGGGCTCTACATTTACTTTGAACGGAAACCATTCATGAATGCATCAGCGGGTATTATTGTTTTAATACTAAAACAGGAAATTCATGAACACGTTTGATGTAGGTATTCAAACATAAATTGTATTTCAAAATCTTCCATCTCGCTACCCCCTGCTTATAACTACTTATTACTTCAAACGAAAGTTTCGCTTCGTCATGCGAACAATAATGTTCAAAATATTTGACCTCAATGATGACTGATCGAAGTTCATGACTCCAGAAATTAACAAAATAGCACACAAATTTCATGGAGGTGTCACTTATTTTTTGAGCAGCATAGAGAACCTAAGAAAAATTAAACCAGTTACTGCTGGGAGAATGAATAAGATTGGTGACCTAAACCTCGCACCTAAGATACAATCTTGACACTTCACATGAACGTCTGCTCATCGTCGAGGAAAACTAACCTTGATGACAAGAATTCTTGATCTTGACAAATCCAAGTGAACACTTGCAATATCCGAAACCGCATGATTGATGTTCTTCACAGTCTTCGTCCTGTGAACACTCGTTCCCTTCAAGTACAATATTAGAAGAAAAATAGCACTCCATGATTATTTAATTATAAGGCGAGGAATGATGAACACGAATATAAAGTTCAATATCCAAAAATGAGTATATACCCTTTTGTCCGGTCACCACAACGAGGAAAACCAGTAGTACAGAAACCAAGACTCTCATTTTGGTTTAATTTCTTTCTTCCGTGTAGCAAAGCCCGATATAACATATCATGGAACTATTGCAGATGAATGGGCTAACTACCCTCAAAATAGGGCGTTTTTTTAACCACACAACAACGGAACATAATTGAAGATCACGCTTAAAAGTCAACTGCTTAAAAGTTTGGCCGCAAATGATTCGTTCATTAGAAATTACGTGCTCATCAATGTACACCAATTAAAAGAAATCCTCAAGCGTCCTTTACACTGACATAGCCAATGCACCTGCACCGAGAAAGGTCACACGGTCCGAAAAATATTGTTTCCTGTTATTATCACCCATTAGGCTCAAAAAGACTTCGGCACGATTTGACAGGCGGATTGCTTGAATAACCGTGTCATCTCACGACGTCTTTCAGGCACAGCCAGCCCCACCGTTCCACACGAGACTGGTGCACTTGCCCCGACGGACCCATTGCACAGGCTCTGGCACGAAGGCGCGCCTTATTCATTCTGTTGGCACTCGAGCAAACCCCCGCACACACACACACCCCCCGCCCCCTCAGTTTCCCTGGTCGTGTCCTAACGTTTATAAGCGTCCAGCGTTCTAGAAATAAGCACAGGAGGAACCGGGGAATTGAGCCGGAATGGGACGTTTCCAAGTCAACACAATATAAATTTGCCCTGAAATTTACCAACGCAAGATATTTGCGCCAAAGTGTAAAAAACAAATTGTAGACGGATTGATATTTCCTACGTGATGGAAAGCAGATCAAAGAAGCAATAGAGCAGAGAAAGGTATCGATTGCCTCCGTATTTTTATCGCGTTCATTATTGTTCGCGGAACGAAAACGAGTCGAAAGCCATTCGTTCTTTTCTTCGATAAAGATGCCTCACGCAGTAATATCATGCAATTGTGAGTCATTTAATTATTAATTTTTCCGAAACTAAGCATGATACAATGATCCAGCAAAGATTTATTTTCATCAATAAACTATACCTCGATCGCTCAATTGTACAACTGGCCAAATCATCAAAACTGAATGTTTGGTTTAATGTATTGCATGACTTCTAAATCAACATAAAATAATTTTTATGCGAGGAGGGAACGAAAGTATAATCCATTAGTTCATGAACAAACAGGTTGACCAGAAATTAAATTGTTAGGACTCCAGGCTCTTTCGATATTTTCAATGATAAAAATTCGTTTTCCAAGATCTAATGCCACTATGTTGACTGCTTAGTATTCCCGGGATAATCCAACAAACACTGAGGTACATAAATGTACCAGCATTTTACTCTGTAGCGTAGCTATTCATGGGTATATAATGAATCAATGAAAATATTATTAAAATTTTGATGGATTAACTAAATAAAAGATTGCTTTGCTTGTAGTTTTGGAGCCCAGGACATATATTTGTATTTCATTATTGCCAGAATTTAGGAAATGGGAGCAGGAGGTTTGCAGTTATTTGGTATCATGATACGAATAGCCCGATTGACATCACGATTGCTCCTTCGATGCATGTAGACGCGGTGCACAATTCGTTACCTTCTTGAAGAATAAGCCGAAAATAAAAAATCGCGAGCGAGGAGTAAACCACATAAAATGTACCTTCATTTATCAATAAATCTATGCTTTGATTTATTTTACATTATTCGGAATTTTGGTGATGATCAAGAAAATGTTGTCCCGTAATCTTGTAGAGACCCTTCGACCGCGAATGGTAATAGGAGAAAACAGCGGTATACTCGTCGGTATATATCGGAATGAAAGGCGATTCAGGGGTCGGCAGCAGGATAAAGGTTTCACGAGTCGGTTTTCTAGCCCTTACTGCTATCGGCAAGTGAAGAAAAGGGGTGAGATGTACGTCGCCACCTAGATATACATATTACAGACATACGCATGCAGTGCATGGGTATGTATTTTTTCGCACGAATTGTACCCCTAACAAGATATAAGCCTGGCCTTACATCCTTCGCATTCGTAGGCGATAGTAGTAGAGCTTGGGGCGAGGGGAGGACACAAAACATAAGGGACTTATGGTCAACAGTAAACGTTTCCAATGAAACTGTGGAGGAGGATGTACTCGGGAACTGCTCTGGGGAGCATACATTCTACCTTAGACACTGGCAGGTAAGGAAAGAGTGGATAAGGAGTCTTCGCACGAGTGATGCAGAGGTGGTAGATGGGAAGTGTGGCACATCAGGCCGAGAGTGACGTTCCCGTCGGAAAACTTGAATCTTAAAAAAAACGAATTGCATCCTTAAACAAGTCCGCACACTTGTTTCAAGTCACTTTTCACCAATGAAAACTGCCAGTATATCGGTGAAAATACATAATTATATTTTGTTTAATGGAGAAACTTGAAAAAATGTATATTTATTATTTCAGTTCGTGTTCAATTCATGTGATTACTTCTCGAACATGTGATAATACGTATCACTGAATTCGCAAGATTTAGCTTCTAAATAGTCAAAAGAGGAATGAAATGCATTAGAAAAATACTCGAACCTATTCTAAAGTTTGTATGATTTTCTGAGCACATCTCGACCGTGACATCAGCCGTCGGCCGCTACTTAACTCCGGCGAGAGCGTCGCGATTATATACATGCTGAACGGTTAAAAGAGGACAATACTTGTAATGTACGAATCACCAGGAAACGAATTAACACGGTCATTCTTCTTACAGATATGATGATGGGATCCTCTTGTCAAACC
The DNA here is from genome assembly GCF_022747635.1 of Hetaerina americana. Lineage (NCBI taxonomy): Eukaryota > Metazoa > Arthropoda > Insecta > Odonata > Calopterygidae > Hetaerina > Hetaerina americana. Next base: position 66,219,667 of record NW_027286763.1, read on the forward strand.
GAACACCATCAGCTTAACGAGATTATTACAAGTGTCAATTCCCGAATATTTTCCGCCCGCCTTATTGTTTTCATAAATTGAACATTGTTCGAATCATGCGATTTTTCGTTCAATTGGATGAATTCGACGAAGAGTAATGAATTTAACCATAAATTAGTTTCTACTTTAATTCGATCAGGGTTGTTTTACCGAAGGAGCGAGCAGTTATCTCCCAAAACTATAAGGTATTTTAATGTTACCACGAAAACTTTTATAGGTGAACGAAACATCACAAACATTTTCATTTTTCACGTTTTTCCCCAATGCTAATAATGACTGGGAACATAAAACCTTGGCGATGACACAAATGGGGAAAATCAATTCTGAAAAAAACTCAACCCCGTTTCGATGGTAGTGGAGCAAATATGTCACGTAAGGGAATGGAGAAAACCAAAAATAATCTTGGCGCTAGAAATGGAGCCAAGCTTAAGCATCAGAGCGAGGATGAATGGCAACATTCCGGAGGAAAAATCTTACCGCTCGATGACAAGGTCCATGTACACTAACGTGACACTAAATTATTAACTGTCTACTAAGCGAACTTCTGCACATCGCCTAATCCCACAAACGGGGGCTTTTGTTTAGCGATTTAAAAGGTACGTGAGATTTGAGCATTGAAATGGTAATTTAAAATGCACTTTATACTGAGGTTATGCCCCGATTATCACATTAGAAAAAACATTAATATAGATATTAGAGAAATACGATGTGATCTCTCTCTAATAAAACGTAGACCAAACAACTAACAGCATGAGAATCGCCATTACCGAACTTGTCTATTAATGATAACTTTGACAATAAAACGCATAGTTAATACAAAATGGATGCCACGGCGGCAGAATAATCCTGTATAATGCATTTTTATCATTTATCTTCGTGTACAAAATATACTCTAAACTTTGCAGTAACTGAGTAGTGGTATTTATTGTAAAGGGGGATACCTGCAAAGAGTAAAAAATGCCCCTAGTCAAAGGGGCCCTAGTAATGCCCCATTGACAAAGTTTCCACATACGTAATATTTCCAAAAATACAACGAAGAACCAACAATGGTCAAAATCCAGCAATGCTTTGAACGATTATGTGATTTGATTGAGTGAGAAGAACATTAAGTGGTTATACAAGGAAACTGAAATTTCTTAGGTATTAGTCCAAGTATATAGTATTAATACAATTATTCTCATGGAATGCTATGCCACATCTGTTGTTAGATTTGACAAATTTTCTTTTATTCATTTTCAATTACTATTTATTCTGGAAAATGGTAATCAAACTAGGGAATTAAAGTCAAATGAAAGAATGATGACAATCATTAAGAATGTTTCTGAGTTAATTATTAAATTATGACATAACAAATATCAGTATATACCAAAACCTTTTCAAAACACAAATTAATTTAAAGAGGAATTGAGTAGAAATATAAAAATTAACATTTCACAATATGAATAATATACTTTTAGGCACTTAATACAACCCATTTAGGATATTTTTCAAAGTTCCAATGGTAGTATTTTAAGGAAAACATCAAGTTAGGCTTCATACTAAAATTCCAATTGCTACACATAAGAAATTCCCCCAAGTAGCTTGATAAAGACACTTTTCCACCAAAGGCCCCGATGATTATTAGAAGAACGAGAAGAATGCTGGCAAAAATACTTACCTTGGAATGAAATGTCCAGGATATGATGTATAAAATGAAGATGATTAAGTCTTCAGATATTTTTCTGTTCAAATAAATGGCACATGCCAGAAGGCAATGAAAATGGAGTAAATGCAAATGGGTGAGAAAAAATCATTAGATACCTTACAATAAGATTATTGAGATGCTAGATTTCATCATTCTTCCTCAGAATGAGTTACATTAGCAATAACTGTAAAACAAAAGTTACCAAAAGCCTTGTTCTGTCAGAAAAAACTGACACCTAGACATGATTCAAATTTAGTCTAATTCTTTAACATAGGGTTGATTGGGGAACAGCTGAATTAAAATTGCCTTTATTTTAAATTTGCAATATGGCATTATGATACCCTGTAAAGTGAAGTTTTTGGCAGCAAACTTGGGGATTGAGCTAATAAAAACAATTGCCATTTTCTGGTCATCAGATTATTTGGAAATCTCCATTCTGCCTAGGAAAAGGAACTAGATAATTACCTATTACATATTCAATTTAGCTATTTCACTATCCATCTCATCTTTAGAATGAGAAGTATCTTCCAAATTACCCATGACTACTTATCTATGTCACATGCTCAAAGTCAGACTGGCCTAAAAACATTCAAAGCTTTTCAACACTAAGCGAAAAAATTTTCATGGGGGTGTTTTCCTTTCCATTAATATCAGATACTAAAACTTTCAGAAAATTCTAACATAACAAACATAAACATTATCTGACATAGCAGAAATTTGTAGCATAGCAATAATAAGATACTCAAAAAAGGTTAAGAGTGAAAGGGGAGGCATTACTTTGTGAAAAATAATACCAAAATAGAAATTATTTAAAAGAACACAACCAGCTTTATACATTCATTAAAATAAAAGTATCACACAATGACACCATTAGATAATATTTGACATATATTCTAGTTTATATTGATTCCAATCTGTTTTTAAAATAATTATGCACATCATTAAAATAGTATAAAAACCTCACAAAATACATTATTTATACACAAATTGTTTCCACATCACATCAATTTAAGAAAATATTTAGAGTATTTTACCACTTCCTTGTTGCCAGGTAGAGTAATGATTACCATAGTGAAAAGAATTTACAAGCTTACAGGAGCCCACTTACTAACTTTCTGCTCCATGAGAGCGATATCTCATCCAAGGTAAATAAGTGTGCTATTGATAATACACACACCAGCATCATCAGATGAACTTATAGCTGGTGCCAACTTCAATTTTTAATAGCAAAAAATATTTTCCAGCACTACTTAAGATTTCCTGAGATGGGCCTCTTAAAGATGATCAAATTTTTCCTAACAATTTACTTCAGCAGTGTTGAAAAAATTTTGCCCCAGCTGCAGTATGATTTCATTTTATGGGTGTTTATCTAGTTGACCTCATGAAGACCACACACTTTATTAGCAGGCAGAGCTTTATCTGAAAAATTTAGTAAATATGGACAAATAGGGTAATATTAAATAGATTTCAGGTTGCACCTCATTAATTAGGTAATAGGAATACACTAATATGAAATTACAAGATTAGAGAAAATTATTTATAAATAATTAGACATAAAACAATAAATAATGACATTAAATTGAAATAATTATATATTAATCAATAAATACATAAATTATTTCAAAAATATAATGGGAAAAAGAAGGAAAGGGCAGCAATTCTATAATTGTTCATTACTAAGAAGATAGAAGATTTACCAAGAGATTTTTAACAATCAAAAAGCCATAGGCAACTGCAGAAGACAAAACATAATACTGAAAACAAATGAAAGATTCAGTTTTATTGAAAATAATATAAAAATTAAAAATAATCAAAACCTTGTGGCCCCTTGGCTGGCAGACTAACCCAAGCTTAATCATCAGTTAACTGATTTTATGAACTCCTCAAAGACTTATTCCACATGACTCTTTTACCATTTCCCCCGTACACATTAACTCTCGATTGCCCATGCTAATGGATGCATGATGAAGGATGGGTAATCAAAAAACATGAATAACCAAAATAGTGTTCAAAAGCAAGAGACTACTGTTACACAACAAATGAACTCTTCTCTTTATTCCTTATCATTAAATCAAGTTTTTTAGCACTATAAATCACATTTTTTTCCTGTTTTTCAGTCATTTTTTACAAGGGTGGAATTATAGGTTTACAAGAGTACAGAAATTAAGCGCACTGTCAGAAAGCTAAACTAATCACATAGCCAGTAAAAACAAATGGCTAATGAAGGACAAATACTGACAAAAGATCACTGATATGGATTCATATTTGTCATATGTTTACATGTTATGTTAAAATAATGCAGTGTAGATAGTAAATGATTACTTCGCTGCAAAGTAAAGCTACATATGTTCTTACTTTAAAAAGGAGAATACGGAATTCGAAGGGCTGGTGAATGTGTGAGAAATGATAATGGATAAGGGCAGAGAGTAATAAAAATATTTAAATTAAAGCCTTACACATCATTGGCTGTTGATAGTGATCAAAATCAAAAACTTTAGAGATAGCTGTGGAAGTAAAGTACAGGTGCTAATGGATGCCTTGTTTTACCCCTCAACCAAATACCATACCGATCATACTGACTCACACCTGAGATATCTGAACATCTGCACGTCATGGATATGTCACCTATCCCTATAATCTTATTTTCTTTAATACATTCATTAATTCAGCCCAAATCACTTTACTGACTTTCTCCTCAAAGTCTAAAAAACAAAAAATAAATCCTGACTACATCCTATGTTCTTCTCTATTAGTAACTTGATCACTGCTTTGGCATCATACATCTTTCTCCCATACCTGAATAAAAACTGATCCCGATATATCACTTTACATATTTATTAGCATGGATAAACAAGAGTTAACTATACGAGGAAGAAAGGGTAAGAGAGGCACGTGGAACAGGTCAGCGAGAAAGTCATAAAATATGTTAGGCTTGCAGATGATTACACTTGGGTTAGTCAGCCAACCAAGGGGTTACAAGCATAGGCAAGCATATTAGAAACTCAGTGTGATAGGTACAGGATGAGAATAAATGTATACAAAAGAAAGGTTATGCAGTTTTTGAGAAAGAGGAAAGCCAAGTTAAACATTAAAACTGAAGTTCATAAACTAGAGCAGGTCAAGCAGTTTATCTATCTCAGAAGTGTTTGGACCAAAATGGTAAAAGTAATAGGGACATAAGGAGAAGAATCACATTAGGCAAAAAAGCTTTCACTAGGAGGAGGGAAATGATTACAGGAACATTTGAGTGCAGATTTTGATAAAAAGCTTGTAAAAACATTGATATGCAGTGTAGTTATTTACATCGCCGAAATATGGTCATTTAAGCAGGAATATATGCATAGATTGGAGGCTTTGGATAAGTGAGAGTGAAGGATGGAGAGGATTAAGTGGATAGAAAGGAAAACAAATGAGGTGCTAGGTATGGTGTGAGATGAGAGGGGATTGCTGGGAGAAATCCTAAGGGGACAGAAAAAATTAATGCCAAGCATATTGATTGGCAATAGGATGTTGAAGACCGTGATCAAGGGGAGAACGTTAGGTAAGTTAGGAAGGGGCAGTAATAGGATAGGGATTTTGGATAGAATGAAGAGAGGCAGGAAGTATCCAGAGTTGAGACAGGCTATATTATAGAATAGGATGTTGGGCTGTGTTTGTTAGGAGAGACAAGGGGATTGCCGCTGTACCATTTGGAAGCTGTGACCATCCAAAACCTACATTAACCAGTAGATCACCTAATAATAATATGTTTACATCTAGTGTGATCAGAATGATCAAACCCCATCTATTGCAGAATACTATTGTTTTCTCCCTTCATTCCTTGTTCCTAAACCATAGTCCCCATATTTCTCATCTCTTCCTTTGCCTACCATCACATTCCAATCCCTCATCACTATCAAATGTTTCCTTCCAGGAACACCCACAATTATTTCTTCTAATTGATCACATAAATTGTAGACTTCTTCCTCCCTATGTGTGCTCTATGGCATTTAGACCTGAACAATGACCAAGTTTGTTTGTTCAGCTTTTACTTCTACTAATAATATTTTATCACTCACCTTCTCTGTTTACTATGCTTCTTCCTAGCCTTTTGTTCAATATTTTTGCCAACATCACTGGCTACCTTCCCCTCTGCTGTATATACTCTATAACATCATTGTAGTAATCTTTGCTATCATTCCATCTTACCTCTCACAGCTCTAAAATATCTATGAAGGATAGAAATAGCCTGAGCAGTGTATACATGAATATTCTGTAAATATCCAGCATATTTTGATTTAAATCTTTTTAACACCACCTGCCTGATTCGAATATACATATCCTCATCTCAAAATGAAATACACTATGTTATCCCACAGAAGAGCTTTATTGTACGACCCGGGTTTCATCGAAGATCGACATCATCAGGTACAGAATATTCCCAGTCTAGGTTTAAATACATTTTTCAAACTGTGAAAGGGGGGGCTGGAGGGGGAGAGGGAGGTCTGCAAAAATCGTTAGGAGGTGATTGGGATGAGAGGGAGAAAGGGTTAGGGTGTGGAGATGAGTGTCCAACTTGGGAAGGTACGGCGGTTGACGGTGAGGGGAGGGGAGGCACCACAGGTGGTAAAGCACCTAGGTACTTACCTAAGTTAAGGAGGGGGGAATGGGAAGAGTCTATAACATCGTTAAGGAGAATATTTGACCCGGACACATTTCTTAATATTTCGAATTTCTCTAAACAGTCGAGCTTGAGTCCCTTATTTTCCAAGTGTAAAATTTTAGGTCTAAATTCACTCTGATGTTCCTCTTCAAGGAGGTGTTTCGCGAACAAGGAGGTGGGGTTTTTTTTGCGTAAACACGCTTCATGTTCCTTGATCCTTTCCTTGAATTTACGCCCTGTTTGGCCAATGTATATGGCAGAGCACTCGTCACAGTGTAACCTGTAGACCCCACTTTTTTCCATGATATCCACCCTATCTTTGGTATGGCAAATCATGTTTTTCAGATTGGACCGGTTGTAGAAGGCGAATTTATATCCGGGCATGAGTTTCATAACTTGTTGGCTAATGTCTCTTAAATAGTTGAGTTTTTGCCATTTATTATCCCTCTCCCTTGTCTCCCCATAGATATTATTGATAGCTTGCCTACGTAACTTTTTCTTGTGAAGGTTGTCTACAAGACTAGAAGAGTACCCATTGCTAATGGCTATTGGTTTAATTATCCCAAGTTCTTTATTCTTGTTTTTTTCGGATAGGGGGATAGTTATTAGTCTATGTAGAAGAGAATGGAAGGCTGCATATTTTTGTGTATGGTGATGTCTGGAGGTTGCGTGGATGACTTGATCTGTGGATATGTGTTTTCTGAAGATATCGAATTCTAATTTTTTACCTGAACGCGTGATTTTTAAATCAAGGAAATTAAGGGACCCATTTTGCTCTAATTCTGTAGTGAACTGAATAGATTGGTTGACTAGATTCAAGGCCTGATTGAATATACTCAGCTGTCTTGGGGAACCACTCCATATACAAAAAATATCATCCACATAGCGGATGCATAATATCATACATAGCATATACATATCCTGTTTTTGAATTTTGCTTCATGCAAGTACCTTCTATAGTGTGATTGACTTTGCTCCAGCGTATAATCAAACTCATAATTGTTTACAGGTGTCATGATTGGGATTGTGCATGCATGTCTGGCGACTGTAAACACGCCCTTGTGGCAGCTTGCAGGGTATGATGTAGATGTATTCCTATTCTAACTAGCTTAGTCTTCTTCTGTTTTCTTAGAATTTTGATAGAGATATTAACTCATTACTTTGACCCTGATTAAACTTAATACATTTAAATTTGTTTTGAGAATGTCCCCTGACTAAAAGCATAAAATTTTGCATGATTTTTATTATGGATAAATCAAAACCCATCTACAGAGAAATTGGATGTCATGACCTCGTCATTGACAGGTAAAAGACACCAGGATTTTACTGGCCAACATTGGGTCGAATACAATTTCTTTCACTTGACTAATATCAAGGATAATGAAGTATAATTTTTTGATTCCTGGATTTCAAATGACAAGGTTTTATTCTACATGAATAATATATAATTTGATTTTTAAATCATATTTTCTAATTTTCCTAAAATGGTGCTACATGGGCTAGGGCACTTCATTAGCATACCATGTGAAATAACATTACTTTCTGCATTCAAGACCCATTATTATTTAAATGAACAAGTCAGCCAAATAATAAGAGGTGAAATTGTAATTACCACAGTGAGTCTTACTCCAGATTTTTCTAACATTATTAATCCCAAAAGGGCAACATACAACACACGTTCAACTCGTTAAACGCAAAACGGAAACCAAGTCAAATATTGGCCTCACTTATACCAATCCATTTTAATTGCTATAATCAATCCAAAGATTCAATGAGTTTAAGTGTGGCCAACACCAAAGTTGATATGATTTTAACCTAGGGAGATTTCTAACATGTACATTTTACAGATTACATTTATTTACACTGATCATTAGTATCCGTTGAAGTTAACAGATTTACTTATTGTCTACCCGAATTCCATGATACACACGTATATTATTCTTCCAGATCCAGTAAATTTTGTAGCATACAGGTAATTTTGGAGATAGCCAGCTAATAACTCACCAATCATTTTTGGGTAAGCTAAATTCAAATTTTCCATTATCTTCACAAATTCCTCAATACTTTTGGAGAGGCGTGGATTGTATTTCTTTTCTTCTGCTACTGTGGTCACAGTTTGACCTGTGAATAGAGAGAAATAACCTCTCAGAGAAATTAAATTTACCATGAAAAGATCTTAGAATCCAGGACAGGTGAAACTCATTTTGCTTTGAGTTTAAATTCAAAGTTTTGGTCAAATTATGGTAATGTTCTCCAAGGCAAACATTACAGCCTAGGGCATTTTTACCAACCGTAGTGATGTTGAAATTTAGAAACTTAACTCAGTGAATCCCATTGATGTGATAGTGGAGATTGATTTTTGGAGGCAAAAGCACACTTGGGGAATAAAGAAATGAAGGCTCTCGGAGCCAAATTGAGAAACAACCTTAAGCCAAATGATATGTCTCAAAATAGGGACTGAAAGATGTAATTCCAGGACCTCAGTAGAGAGATAAATAGCAATATCCCTCAAGGAACAATGTTAGCAGGAAGCATACTCAAAGAGGCATGATCAAATTCACCTACTGACTTTAGGAATGACTATTCATGAAATTCATATGTACTACTTCCTAGCATTACCATTTATAATTTAAATTACCAGGGGGTTATTTCCTTATGATGGTACCCAATACTATTTGCTCAAGGATGCCATTAAGGCATCGGAAGCTATTCCATAAAAGTCATCGATGCCATTTCTGGATGCTTTTTGAGTTACAGGCTGCTGAACCCATGACATAGTGGCATCATTGTAACAGCATCGACAAATGTATTGCTTTGTGGTAATCATTTGCCAAAATTGTCATGAAAAACAAAATGTTTCCATGAAAATTGAAGAGAATTAAGGGATGCAACAATTTCAGAGTGTAAAAATCATTCACCTTGCCCATTAGTGGATGACTCCATTATAAGTTACTGTTCCCACAGTTTCTTTGGAATGAAGGGAGTTTATAATGCTGATTTTTATTCACTTGCTACAGGCTGTGAAAATATAAGTTGCAATAATTCTAAAGAGAACGCTACGGGATCAATGAAACCATTGCGGTCAATGAGGTCATTTATGCTATTAGAGATGGATGGAAAGAAAGGAAGGGTGGAGAGATACCCATTGAATGAAAACTCTTAATGAAAGCTGCCAATGGGTCTGCAGTTTGGCATACCATGCAACGGACAACGTAACCCCTAAAAGTAATCTCCACAAAGCACCTCAAGTAAGGATTGAGACACAATTGAAAAATATCTACCTCCTCTGGGATTCGAACCCGGGCCCTCTGGGTAGGAAGCCAGCACATTAGTCACCCAAACATCTTGAACCCCCAATTTTTGTTTGATAAATTCATCAAATAGCATTTTGTACTAGAGTTAATTTTGCTTGAACTAAAATATATGACAGAAGATAGCAACCAGTGGTTTGTTTGACAGAAATTCAATGCCAGGGAGCTAGTCGTTAACTTTTAAAACAGTAATAATGACATTTTTCTCCACTGAACATGGACATCATGTTGGTAAGGGAGTCATCAAACACAAAGAATAGTACAAAATACAGATACATTTCAACACTACAAACAGGCTTGAAAAATATCATATACATTAGGGTATGTAATAAAACCACAATGCACTACAATTGCTTGTCATTCAAATATCATTAAAAGAATAATAACTCTTCATTAGAAGGTTCTTGAGTTTCAATTTGAAATAAAATTACTATACTTCAAACTTGACTTAAGTTGCAGTGACGTTTTCATGCAATTTTTAATTAAAATCTAATTACTGTAAAGCCTCATGAAATGAGTGATTTTTGCTGAGGCAAATAAATATGAATGGCCAATGATAATACTTTGAAAAATAATACCAAAGATTTCTTCTATCACAATTTCATATCAGACTGTATCAACTACCACAAGCTATTCATGATATAAAATGATAAATATAAAATATGAGGTATATATGAGGCATGTGAATTAAAAAGTGAACCCATGGCTATGTAAACAAAACTATATATGTAGTTACTCAGTGAACATAAATAATCCACACTGGCTGTTTTTCAATTGTACAGAATTATCATTTCAACCAATGGCATTGTTTAAAAGAATATGTTTTTCTTTTGACAACCTTATATCAACTGCGATATTCATCAAACTAACTTTACTCTACCCTAATTTTTCCATGGCATCACTAATGGCCACAGTCATACCCAATATTTTTTGCTGATGGCTTTTACAGAATTACTACCGATGCTATTTGAAGAATAGCATCAGGTGACTTACGAATTAACCCAAAACAAACAATTTTTTATCACTTTAGTTAGAACCAGGACAACTTACAAAATAATTTCAACAGATTCTAAAGAGGAAATGGCCAAATATTTACCTTTATAGTCATGAGCTGGATACAGCAAGAAATTATCTGGTAAGGAAAATATTTGGGTGTGCACTGAATTGTAAAGTGTTTTAGGGTCACCTTCCTGGAAATCAGTACGACCACACCCTCTTATGAGTAAAGCATCACCCGTGAAAGCTATTCCTTGTTTATGGAGGATATATGAAACGCAACCTAAAAAGGAATATGTCAAAGTTACTCATGGCATGTATCAAAAGTTCTAACAACAATAAACAAAGCAGAACATTAGAATTATTTCCACAAATACAGAGTTATACACACACTTTGTTGCATTAAATTCTGCAGTTACATCTCCCTAGATAGCTTTGCGAGTCTGGTCTGCCCCGGCAAGTCAAAGGCCCATGGCTTGATTCTTGACAGGGATTATCTTTACTTGAGAGTCCACACCCTTCCACCTTCCCCACTAACCTTGTACTGGTCCTTCATATATATTTCTTTTCTCTACATCTATATACGAGGGTGGTCCCATAAGTACCTGGCCTGACATAGAGGTGGCGGTAGTTGTTTGAAAAATATCACTGTATTAGAAAGTATGCAGTCTATAAAGTATATGTTTCAAGGTTGTAGACACTAAGCTGTTTAGTATTTGCTTGGCAGCCATCAATAGTGAACGTTTTCAGTGAATTTGTAATAATGGAGAAAATTGGTCATCGTTATGTGATACAATACTTTTATTTGAAAGGCCTCAGCCGAAACACTATGAAAGCTGAACTGGATTCTACCCTTGGTGAGTCTGCTCCTTCCTTTACAGCAGTAAAATATTAGGTAGTAGAGTTTAAATGAGGCCATACGAGCTGTCAAGATGAGCATTGCATTGGTCAACCAATTGAGGTGATGACTCCAGAAATGGTGAAGAAAATCCACAAAAGGATACTGGATGATGGTTGACTGCAAGTGCATGAGCTAGCACACATAGTAGGCATCTCAAAAAATGTAGTACATCGCATATTAACTGAAAATGTGGACATAAGAAAGCTGTGTGCAAGATGGGCACCATGTTTGCTCACACTCGAGCAAAACCAGTGTCATGAAGATGTTTCCATTGAGTGTTTAGCAAAGTTTCACAGCAACAAAGCAGAATTTTTGTGCAGTTTCATAACCATGGATGAAACATGGGTCCATGACTTCAAACCCGAGACAAAAGAATAATCAAAACAATGGATTCATAAAGGAGAACCACTATCTTCTCCAAAGAAGGCGAAGACCATTTCATCTGCAGGCAAGGTCATTCCGTCGGTTTTTTGGAAAGCGCGTGTGATAATTTTCATTGACAATCTTGAAAAAGGAAAAACCATCAATGGCAAATATTCGAACTTATTGCAACATTAGAGCAAAGAAATTAAGCAAAAGCAGCTGCATTTGGCTAAGAAGAAAATGTTGCTTCATCAAGACAATGCACCAGCTCACAAATCTGTTATTGCAATGGCCAACATTCATGAATTAAAGTTTGAATTCCTACCTCATGCACCCTATTTGCCAGATTTAGCCCCCTCAGATTATTTTCTGTCCGCAAACTTGAAAAAATGGCTCGGTGGTCAAAGATTTTCCAATCGAATAATAATAATAATCTTTATTTGCCCAGAAGACACTGACACAGTGTAATAGATACATCAGATAAGTGTATAGGACACGTCATATGTACATATAGATGTTAAACAATGATGAAATTCAGAAAAGCATGACACAATAATAATTTTTTGCATAAAATATATTCCATATTCAGTATGGTTATTTTTTCTCCATGAATTCCATTACAGAATAAAACTGTTCTTTCCTTAAAAATGATATTAATTTCTTTTTGAACAGGACTGGATCCTTTACGTACTTAAAATCGTAAGGGAGCCTGTTCAGTGCAAGGAGGCCCATTGATTTAGGCCCCAGGGATGTATTTAAAGTCCTGCAATAAGTTTGATGCAGGTCTCTGCAGGCTCTGGTTTGGTGACAATGAACGTTGTCATTTGTCATATAATTGGATATATTACTTTTAGTGAAAATGCATACGACATAAATGTAAATACATGGAACAGTCAGAATATTTAACCTTTTGAAGAAGGAAAGACAAGGTGCATTGTAGGGAGCATTGCATATTAATCGTATTAAACATTTTTGAGCTTTAAAAATTGAATCAGAATGAGGGGAAGAACCCCAGAACATAATACTATAGATAATTAAAGAATAAAATTCTCCGTAATAAATTGAAAGTAAGATATCAAGGCTTACAGATTTCCTAATACTTCTAATAAGAAAGCAAATGGAATTTAACCTGCTACGAAGATTGCATATGTGTTCATCCCATGATACATTTTTATTTATAACAACTCCCAAAAACTTGGATCTAGAAATTTGGGGTACACACGTTCCCCCTAGGTCAATGGCCAATGAAGCAGGGGCTTTATTTTTATTAGAGAAGTATATGAGTCCAGACTTGTCAGGGTTGAGTTTCAGAGAATTTTGTGAACACCATTCACAAAGAAGTTCGGAAACTCTAGCTGCTGTCAAGGTCAAGTTGTTTAACGATGGTGCTGATACAATTACGTTAGTGTCAGCATATAAAATTGGCTCGGCTCCTGGAACTGACTGCAGAACTTTTGGTAAGTCATTAATGTAAAGTAAAAATAGGATAGGGCCCAAGACTGAGCCTTGGGGTACACCTAATGTAACTTCTTTACTAGGAGAAGTAAAATTAGTACCGTTCTTTAACAAAATAACCTGTTGGTGCCTTGCGCTGAGGTAAGATTTGATCCAGTTATAAGGGATACCTCTGATGCCATAGTGTCCTAATTTGGACAAGAGTAACTGATGATTAACTAGGTCAAAAGCCTTGGAAAAATCGAAGAATAGTCCCAAGGTTTCAATTCTATTATCAAGATTTGAAAGTATTAGGTTTACGAGGTGATAGGTAGCTGTAGATGTAGATCTGCATTTCCTAAAACCATTCTGTGAGCCAGACAAGAGATTAAAAGATTCAAGAAATGATGTAAGTCGATTATGGAAGACCTTTTCAAATAGTTTCCCTATCTGGTTTAATAAAGATATTGGACGGTAAGAATTCATATCCTGCTCACTACCTTTCCCTTTATAAAGTGGTACAACTTTGGCAATTTTAATGGCATCAGGAAAAACACCAAGTTGTAGGGATTTATTAATTAGGAAGAGTATCTGTTCCTTGATAGAATTAATTGATTTTTTTATCACAATCCCTGGGATACCATCTGTACCAGGACTACTTTTGTTAGGGAATTTTTTAATGATGTTCATCAGTTCCAGTTCAGTACAAGGAAGCAGGTACAATGAATTAGACAGGCTTGGGATTAGAGGATAATTAACAGGAATTGGAGTATTTGTAGTAGTCTGGTGGGACAAGTAGAAGTCATTTAAGTTGGATGCCATTTGAGAGTAATCAGAAATAACATTACCGGTGGAGTCCTGTAATTTGAAATCATGATGATTATTGATAGAACACTTAGCTTCCTTTATAATCTTCCAAATTTCTTTAGATTTGTTATCGGCATTGAGAATTCTACAGTTGTTAAATGTTTTTTTAGCCAGTTGTAACTTTTGACGGTACGTTTTTTTCAGTGTTCTATACTCCAAGCAGTCTATCGAGTTACATTTATTTTTATAAGAGATAGCTAACTCCTTCATTTTTTTCGAGAGGCATCGTATTTCATCGGTGACCCAATGGTTTCTAGTATTTAAGGACAAGTTTCTAGTTTTGTGGGAGACCAATGGAAAACAAATGTCAAAGTAATATTGATATGAAGAATAAAAATACTCAAATGAGTCATTGTAGGATCTGAGTTGGTATAAATCAGACCAATCATGGGACTTCAACATATAATTGAAGATAATAAAGTTTTGCTCTGTAAACTGCCTTTTATAAATTTTTTTGCAGTGACTAGGAGAAGAAATTAAAATCTTGCATAGAAGAGGATAGTGATCTGATATGTGGGATTTGATTACTTCAGTATTTACTTTTCCCAAATCAATGTTTGTTAAGATATTATCTATAATAGTAGAGGAAAGGCCGTTTACCCTAGTGGGTTCGGTGTTAGTAACACAAATATTGAAAGAGGTGAGGATATCTAAGAATTCCTGTTTGGTTTTGGAATTACTTGCGAAATCACAATTAAAGTCCCCAGTTATAATTAAATTAGGTTTTGGTATAGCATCATGAATTAGCTCTAATAGTTTAGCAAGTTTGTTAAGAAAAACACTAAAATCACTCGAGGGAGAACGATAGATAGATAATAAATGATATGCGACATTATTTACACTGAGACCCACGACACAGGACTCGAAGGACAACTCTTCATTGAGAAAATCCTGTGAGAAACAGGTCGGGAAAAGGCGCACACACTGTGAAACTAGAACCAATACACCTCCATTTCTATGCTTTGAACGGCAAAATACATCGGCGATGGAATATCCAGGTAGATTTAAAAATTTCAAATCACTTAATTTCAACCAGTGTTCATTAATACAAAGGACATGAGGTTTATATTCACTCATCAGGACCTCAAGATCCAGCAACTTGTTACTAAGATATTGAATGTTAATGTGCAGGACCTTGAGGTACTTCGCTACCCTGTCGATGTTGTCGGGCGTGTCTTCCAAAAAGAATAATTTCCGACGTGCACATATTTGGGCCAAAATGAAGGCTTTATGAGGGTTTCCCTGAAATGCGGAAGGAGGCATGGTTGCCGCGGGTCACTTCGAGCTTGACAACTTCCATGACCGATGAAGTATCCAGATCAGGAATTTCCTCTCGAACATATTCCTGAATAGCTTCCACAGTTGTGCTGGAAGTTGTGCTCGAAGAAGTGATGTTGGCAGTTAATGGCTATTTTGAGGAGCAAGACCGTTCTCATTATAAAAAGGATATTGAACATCGCTGGAATAAGTTTATTCAGCTGAAAGGAGTTTACGTTGAAAAATAAATAAATTTTTATCCAAAATGTTTCAGTTTTCTTTGTTGGGTTGGGTACTTCTGGGACCACCCTCGTATACATAAATATTTTCACCATTTGGTGTTTTCATGCTTAAATGTGTACGCTTATAGGCAAGTTGTACCATCCAACTGAGAACTCACTATATTGCACATATATGGCTAAAGAAATCCTCCACTCCAGGTATTAATGCAATCCGTTGCTATCCCCTCCCAAAACCTCCACCCCTTGTGATCACATTACTTCCTCTCTCCTGCCTGCCATGCATCACCCACCCCACGACTCACCTCAAAGCACCTCACTTTTTCCTTCCCCTAATATTCCCTCTCTCAATCTTGCCCTTTCAACTCCTTTCCTTCCATTCCTCCTCCATCCCTCTCCCGCCCTTGTTCTGAGAGATGAGTCCCTCTTATAGATCACTTCTCTATATCTGATGCAGGTGACATGATCGCAAAAACCGTTGCCATATATGTGAGCATTGCATCTGTCATGTAGAAAGAGTGAAGAATTTTTGAACACCAATAATCATGAACTACGTTGTTTTTAGGAAAGATTTAGAAATAGATATAAAAATTAATAAAAACATTAATTCCTTCTCCTGGGCACCTAGCTACTCACAGCACACACAGCAAATGAATGCAGAAATTTCAATTATTAAAGTTTATTCACTAGCTTATGGCTATGGTTTTTGTGACAGGGGAGTCATGGTAAGCTAATTAATTTGGCTGAAACGACTCACAAGATGATGTTGTTCATGTTAGATTAAGATGAAATTACATATACAGGCTGCCATCTAAAAGGGAATGGCACTTGTAAGCATTGAAATACAGGAAATATTTAGGTCAAATTAAGTTGATTAATTATTAATTTTCAAATGATGATGGATTATTCTTGCATGTAGGAAAACATGTGACACTAACTTGTGGCTATTGATATCCATTTAGGCTTCTAATACATAACTCCCTCCAACTGAACTCCATGCTACTCTTATCTTAAATAAGTATGTACCATCATAAAAATCCACTTAAACAATATTTTAAGTGTAGATGATACATAATGTTATGAACCTATTGCTAACCTGTACCTGGTAGTCCAGTATGTAACCGCAACTGACCAGAGGGGCCCTGGGTTTGACTCCTAGTCACTAAGGACTCCAGCTTCATCCAAACTGAATCACTGAATACCAGATTTTCCAGGAAAACCTGAGATGGCATAGGGAAATAATTTGGCCCCGCCATCCCTGATTAGTGAATTTCACATACAGGTGAGCTTTCTCTTCACTCTTCAAACAGTAAATAATTTAGGCGTAACCATTAATGAAACATTATCTTGGACTGATCATGTGATTGCTATCTGCAGAAAAATAAACTCATCCCTGCATTCACTTAAAAGCTTAAAGTACATTGCTCCTGCCTCCTTAAAGATGCTTCTTGTGTCCTCTCTTCTCATACCCCACTTTGATTACTGTGATGTAGTATACCAAGACCTTTCAGGTGAACTGAAAATCAAACTCCAGAGGGCCCATAATTCCTGTGTGCGGTTTATATGTGATCTTAGAAAATACGATCATATTTCCAACTCATTTACTAGAATATCCTGGTTAAAGCTAGAAGGCTGCAGGCATTTACATATTCTTACAATTTTCTACAGAATACTTTCAAACCACACACTTAAATATCTATACAAAAATTTCCTCTTTATCAGCTCAATCCACAACAGAAATACAAGGGGTGATAATAAACTTCTTGTCCCACATCATCGCACGGAAATCTATCAGAAATTTTTTCATGTTACAGCATACCGTCTGTGGAACTCTCTCCCAGATGACATAAAAAAACTCTTCATCAACAACAACATTTAGGCGAGCACTTCACAAGTTCATTTTCCTCAGGTACTTAACTTAACCAGTATACCCTCCCTCATTCCACTCAGCTGCAATACAGATCACTTTCTACTTTTTTGTTTTGTCATCTCAAGCAGTACGAGTTTGCATCATTATTTTTAGTAATATTACACTTCTCATTACTCCGCATGTGTTGTCAATATATTTAATTTCTTCATTTCCATTTCAGTAACTTCATAATATGTATACTATGTAAAAATGATTGTTACAATGCACATATATCTTTCCTCTAATTAATAGGGTTTTCGCAGGTTTTTCACTCCCCCCCTTCTCTTCGTGGGTGTTTTTCTTCCGTGGATTTTTACTAGGTGAGCAATGCCACACTCTCCCTAGCTTTTCCCACAAACCTCATTCTTTGCTTAGACTTACCTTATTTTATTGTTCTCTATCTTCAATGTCATTTACATTGAGTATGTGTGTATGTGTAACCTTAATTTATATGTGTATATGTATGGGTGTATATGTACATAATTATGTATGTATTTATGTATGTGTATGTATGCATGTGTGTATGTATGCATGTATGTATGTATATGCATGTGTGTGTGTATATTAATATATATATATATATATATATATGTATATATAGTGGGTCGTGGTAGTCCAGGGGGTAGAGCGTTGGACTACTGACCGGAAGGTCCTGGGTTCAATTCCCGGGCAGTCTCTGCAGCTCCACCCAAGCTATAAGATTTTTCGGGTACCAGGTCTTCCTGGGAAACCATAACCAGCACAGGGAAAGGAACTGGCCCCCCTACCCTGATGTGTGAATTTCACACGTCGTATAGGGCTTAGTACTGGGTGATCTCTGCCATCACCTATTAAACCGACCTTCGGGTTGATTACAGTGTTTATATGTATGTATGTGTGTTTGTGTGTATATATGTATGTGTATTTATGTGTACTTGTATGCATATGTATGTATATATGTATACATATACGTGTGTGTGTGTGTATATATATATATATATATATATATATATATATATATATATATATATATATATATATATATATATATATATATATATATATATATACTTTTTTTCTTTTCGATGGGCAAATCTGTGCTAAATGAATTTGTCTGTCTATATGCATTCAAGTGTACATATGAATGTAACTACAAGTTTAATGCCTAATATAATATGTATACGATGATGGGTTAACTGGAAGAAGGGACCATTAGGTCTCAATTTCACCCAAATAAAGACATCTATCTATCTATCAAGACTCTTGAAATTGACTAATATGTAGTTTGGATTATTCATTTTTGAACACCACTAAGCAAATAAAAAGATATTTTTGCAAATCCAGGTTTTTCTGCCCAATTATTTTTGCTCCCCTGGATTTGAACATAGACCCCTCCAATCAGTGGATAAATGTACATGCTTGCTTGGTAACTTATTGCACCACAAAACTACATCTGCGATTATATGATTTTCAACTTATAATGATGACCTTTCATGATCATCGGTAGAATTACAGACTAATGATGAAAACCCCATATTTTTTATCACTGACATATTAGTATTTTATTAGGGGAGGCAACCAACAGCAAGGGTCATTTGCACCATTATGGATGGATGGAAAAGGAGGAGGGGTGGAGAGAATTCGGGAAGGTGGAGTCGGCATTAAGCTACTCTTATCAAAAGATGCCAAGTGGTCTGCTGTTTAACGTCCCATCAGACGGACAGATCTCCATGATTCTAACCCAGGCCCTCTAGGTGGGAAGCCAGTATGTTAGCCACCACACCAACTCGATCCCCTCACAGACATAATGCTTTGAAAGCAGGAAAATATGCATATACATATAGTAATAGAAAATCATATTTTTTTTAAATATACACCATGGCATAAGGCTAAAAATTTAAATTATTACCATTTGTGTGTCCCGGTGTCGGTCTCACCTCTAACTGATGAGAACCAAAACTGATTTCATCACCAGGCTGAACATACACATCAGCCTGAGCTCCACTTGATTTAGAAATGACACTTTTACAGCCTGGAACCAATTTCTTTAGAAGGCCGGTACCAGTAATATGATCTGCATGCATGTGAGTATTCACTACGAACCAAACAAAAAGTTCAATTGAAAATCCCAAGGCATATATTTTAATGTTTCACAGTCCAACTTTCAACAAATAAATATCATATTTATTATTATAATTACTTGCCAGCATATTTCAAAGTCAATTCCAAGTCTTTTACGAGTTGCGCATCTCTTTCTGCAAGTTCAATGACTGGATCAATGATCAAAGCTTCCTTAGACTGAACATCGGCTAGTAAATATGTGTACGTACAACTCTCACGATCGAAGAGCTAATTAAAAACCAGTAAATTGAATTACTGTATATTCAATATATGTGTACCAGTAGCATAGGTGTAAGGAAATGCAAACGTCCGATACTTACTTGTCGGAAGAAAAAATTGGGAGAAAATGAAGTGGTCTCTGTCACCATGGTGCGTAAAAATAATAACTTCTCGCAATTACCATTAATTTCACTGTGAAATTTTGATAGATGTTCCCTATATCTCAGCACTGCACGTATCATTCCTATACAAAGATATAAACAACGAGTCAGAATGCTAACAAAAACTTATCCGACATGAGTATCAACTTACATCCTCCTTTTTAAACAGATGTGTTAGAGAACCTAGGGTCTTCCACTTACTTCAAAGGACATAAAAAATGATGACGAAAAAGGTGTGAATTAGTACAGCAACGCTGAATTCGCCTACGTGACGGAAGTCACGTATAATTATGCGAGAAAATTATTACGAAATTTATCGCAAAACAGTAACTTCAGGAAGATCTTAATCTGGGAATGAGAAGTGTTCATTGAATTCGGCGGCATTGGATTTTGCAATATTTGATATTTATAATTCACGTAATTTAGGATGCCCAATAGGAGTGTGATCAATTTCACACGAAGTCAGTTATTTTTAAACTTAAGCGCACAACTATTACTAAATGGGTGAGTTATCAGTTTTACCGGTTACATCCCAATACTAGACGGAATTCCTTTAAAAACAATTCTTGGCGTGAACATCTGTCAATGACACAGAAATGATTATGCGTTAATTTTAAAACTTTAAATTTGCCCGTTAATTTTACCGGACAAAAATTAAACCTGATGAAACTTACTACGATCCTCAACTCGACAAAAAATTTATGAAATAAGCCACCCATAACAACAAAAGAATTAATATGACTACAATAACAAAGACATAAATATTTACTGGTATCACGGTAATAAATAACTATGCCTAAATCTTAAGTATGGTCAAATGACAGCATTCCGATGTCCGTTCCGGTTAATTCAGGTTACCAGCGAAGTAATCCATCAATCTACCGCTCCGCGATCCGGTTACATTTAGCTCTTACTGGGTTCAGGAAAATTTAATTTAAAGACGCCATGGAAAGGACCTACCTGCCACCGAGGTCACAACAGCGGCGACTTCTCCGTCTAAACCTCCTTCCTCGACGCTCTGCCGTCCAGCTTTCTCGCATGGTTGATGACCTTGACGCAACAGCTGATGAGTTAGAACACGGAAACGAACTAGCTCGCTGGCTTCCTGGTTGCGCATAATTGAAATGCATTATCTGCTATGGTATAATTTTGGGGTGAAAACAAAAGTCCAAATAACAATATTATTTCATGTCCTACTAAAGAATAAATTAAGTTGTTCCTGAAATTCAAAAATTGAAACATGCAGTGTGTAAGAGCTTCTTCAACTATTATTTTTTATATTAATCTAGTGTATTATTTTCAACATCTCTGACTGCATGGGAGATGTCACTTTTTATTTTACCAGTAATATATTATTTTGATCTTTGCTAGTTATTCATTACGATTGTAAACAGAATGACCTCGCTACACTACTGGCCTCTATGAGTCAGTGGAGACATTAAAGCTGTAAACAAAACAAAGAACCTGGACTGTCACGTTTATCAGAAGATATTTAATATTTTTTGTAAGTAAATTTTGAAATATACTCTAGAGTGTCTTTAGTACAAGGTATTTTGTGTTTAAGCATATGATTTCATTTGCTCATGCGGAAATGGAGCATGTGCGATTCTATCAAATATTGTCGCAATCAAGGAATGTTCTTTTCCGTGTGACGTACAATAAGTGAAAGTGATCTTTACGTTCTAATTGTTTAGATATTAATGTTACCTTTTAGTGGAATTGAAATATAGTGTGAGTTTATCATTAGAATGTTTAGTTGATATGTTGGAAGGGAGTAATAGTTAACTGCTGCGTGTGCTCTGTAGTATGTATGTAGTGCGTAAATAATGGTGGGCTGTACATCAGCTGATCACAATAACGTACACAAACAATAGAAATTCATAAAAAGTTTCAAAAGCCATTTTGTCAATTTGATATATTTATTTACATTTTTATCTATAGGAATTCGAATGGCATCGTTACTGGAAGCAATAGAAAATAAATATGGTTCGGATGATCCGGAAATTGGGAGTGACTTGCCTATTGCTATTTACGTTCCCAAAAAGAGTCCTCGAAAATGTATACCTTCCTTACTGGTGCTAAATGACTGTGATATTGAATCTGCTGGAGATGAACAGGCGTTGGATGAAAAATGTCAGCAAGTAGAAGAGCTAGATCTCGCCCAAAATAAACTATCGGAATGGAGTGAGGTACGTTGCTCGATTTTTTAGCGATGAGATGTGCGAGAATTGGGTATCTGTATTTTAACCTTTTTTGTCCACAGGTTTTTGGGATTCTGAAACACATGCCCAGGATTAAATTTGTAAACCTAAGTTTCAATAATCTATCCGATGACATTGGCTGTTTCATCGAAAATAATTGTTTTTTGCATCTGAGGGATTTGGTACTCAATGGGACCCGAGTAGATTGGACTAGCGTCCGAAAATTGCTGCGCATGCTGCCAAGGTAAAATTATGCTAGTATTTGACGATATTGGATGGGATTCTGTTTAAGTTTAGATTCTAGCTAGATTCTGTTTGTGTTTAGATTCACAAAACTGAAATATATGGATTTATAATTTCGCCCAGCAACTATTTCTTGACCCATAGTTTGTATGTTTTCAGTTTGGAAGAACTCCATTTAAGTTTAAATGAATACTCCTCTGTTGATATTGATGACCGTGGCGGACCACACTCAAGCCTGCGGAAACTTCACTTTGCGGGGAATCCAGTAAATTCTTGGAGGGAAATATCAAAAATAGGAGATAAATTTCCTGGTCTTCAAGCTCTCGTTCTAGCTGATTGTCCAATAGAGTCTTTGAACCATGAGCACATAACCTGTGATCCCCATGCCAAGTTCTCAAGCTTGCAATTACTAAATCTCAATAATACATTACTCTCAGAGTGGGAAGATGTGGATCGCCTTAGGGAATATCCTGCTCTACACTGTCTGCGGATACAGTCATGCCCACTGGTGGAGGTTAGTTTTGAATGACTTTTATTTTATCAAGAATAAAGTTCTTTATATTTAGTAAACGTCAACGTATTTATCATTTGTTTATCAAATTGTTTTTGTTAGCCATATGAATTTAACTAATGATAATACAAGGTTCAATTATAACTTTATTATAGGAATTGACTGAACATGAAAGACGGCAGTTATTAATAGCAAGGCTACCAAATGTGGAGGTATTAAATGGTGGTGGTGCAATCACACAGGAGGAAAGAGAAGATGCAGAAAGGGCATTCATTAGATTTTATGTAGTGAGAGACCCAGAAGAGCGTCCAAGAAGGTGAGACTCAAACTATTTTGAATGTATATGCAGTTCGTAATGTGCCAAAATAGTATGTAATATGCTGAATAGTATGTGATGAATTTGGCTTACATGATATCTTGAACAGGTTAATTTAAGATTTATTTTTTATTTTTTAAGTGACATCAAATAAAACTCTTCCATTTCAAAAATGTCTTTCTTGCCAAAGCATGTTTTGCTACTGTATTACATTTCTTTAATGTTAATAAGATTTTTCCTTTAGTATATCCTTTCACAATACAACTACATATATACTTTTGCATAAAGCTGAATGACTACTAAGAGTGTCTTCATTTTGGTCCATATATCAAACTCAACAAGTTTCATAGTATTCAAAAATGTTTCAGAATAACCAAATCTAGATAGAACGATAAAGGTCGATTGGAGCAATACTGACTTAAAGATACAAAAGAAATTCACTTAGTGCCAACATCTTATAATTATTTCTTGTGAAATCATGTTTACCCTTAAATTATGTGTATATAAAAGGATATTTAGTTTTTCCTGATGATGTATTTTGATTTCCATTATGTTGATTAGGGGTAGAAATTATTGCTCTATTCATGCTGAGTTTTATTTTATTGCACAACACAACATACATAAATGCATGTATTGCACATACACGGGCATTTACCCATTGAAATTTAAGAATATATATATAAAAAGAAAAAGAAATTTCTTCACAATTACAAATTGTATCTCAAACATCGCTTAAACTGCATAGCATTCATACCAAAGAAATCAATTTCAGGAGGAAGTTCATTTCCTTCCCTCAGAATTCTAGCTATTGGGCTGTGGTACATAAAGTTGCGTCTATAAAATTCTCTGTGAAATAATAACTTGCTTCTGGTAGCATAAGAAGGCGTTTGTAAAGAGACTAATTCCAAAAGTTCAGGACTGGACACGCTATTATTCAACAATTTGTGTAGGAACATCATATCTGCCATGATGCGCCGGGAAGATAAAACTGAGATCCCCAGGTCCTTGTATGCATCCGGGTACGAAATATTGTACATGTCAACACCAAGTTTGCGCATGCATAGCCTAATAAAGCGTCTTTGAACCTTTTCAAGCCTATTAATATGACACTCATAAAATGGTGACCACACAATGCAGCCATATTCCAAAATTGGTAACACAAGCATGGTGAATAGTGATTTGATGCAAGTTACATCAAAAATATCTCTGGTGAATCGGGTGATGAACCCCAACATTTTATTAGCTCTTTTAACACTAGTATCAATATGTTTGTCAAAAGTCATTGAGTGAGTAAATATTATGCCCAGATCCTTGATCTTGATAGTTCGGTCGAGAGGTGTAGTCATGATGCAATACTTGAATAAAACAGGAGTATTATTTCTATAGAATGACATACAGCTACACTTTTTGATATTGAGTTCCAAGACATTGTAAGAACACCAGTTTGTTAATTGATTTGTGCTATTTTGCAATACATGGCAATCAGTTAAGGATTTAATTTTTAAGTATAGTTTTAAATCATCCGCAAATAGGAGAAACTGTACATGATGGATTGCACTTGCAATGTCATTTATGAATACATTAAACAGAAATGGACCCAAATGTGATCCCTGAGGAACTCCAGAAGTGACATTAAATGTGTTTGAAAGGTGTGATTTTATTTTTACAACCTGCTTCCTCTCATGAAGGTAGCAATCAAACCATTTTAACAATCTACCAGAGATACCATAAGCATAGAGTTTACTAATAAGATGATTAATACTAACTGTATCAAAGGCCTTGCTAAAATCCATGTATATGGCATCGACTTGCAACCAACATTAAATGCCTTTATAACATAATTCTGAAAGGAAATCAAATTAGTGGTGGTGGATCGACCAGCATAAAAACCATGTTGCTCATTCAGAATAACAGATTTAAAGATAGGACTAACATGGTTCAGAACAAGACGCTCAAATACTTTAGCAATGCATGATTGTATGGAAATAGGTCTATAATTCATTACATCTTCTTTGACACCTGATTTAAAAATAGGAACTACATGACTGAATTTTAGTATACCAGGAAAGATACCCTGACACAAGGAAAAATTGAATAAAAAGGTGAGGGGTTCGACAAGGATATCACAACAATAACGTAAAACAGACGGTGGAATACCATCTGGTCCAGGGCCCTTGTTCACATCGAGTGCGTTAAGTATATCAAACACCTCTTGTGACGTCAGAGTAATTGAGGGTAAGATTGAGGTAGGGCAGTCAAAAGAGTATGTAGGTGTAGTGTGAGACAAGGGCCCATAAACTCCAGCAAAATAGTTGGCAAATAAATTAACAATTTCCTTGGTGCTGTTTCCCTCAGTTGTCAAAAAATGCATATTAGCTGGAAGGCTGTTAGACTTTCTTACAGAGTTTACATAGTTCCAAAAAAACTTAATATTGTGTGGAATAGAATCTTGCACCTTCATTATATAATTATAATAACACTTTTTGATCTCTCTCTTGCAAACGCTTCTGACATTGCTAAATTCCAAGTAAGCACTGCGAGATTTAGATATCTTATATTGTTTATGTAATTTCCTTTTAGTATCCACCATTCTAATGATCGCTGTGGTAAACCAAGCTGGATAATTACGATGA
Organism: Hetaerina americana; assembly: GCF_022747635.1. Lineage (NCBI taxonomy): Eukaryota > Metazoa > Arthropoda > Insecta > Odonata > Calopterygidae > Hetaerina > Hetaerina americana. Next base: position 66,245,693 of record NW_027286763.1, read on the forward strand.
TTCAACTTCTTCATTGGAGTCCATTGTAAAATGAGCTCGTTGGGAGGGAAGTCTGTCCAATTCCAAATCTAGGGGAAGGGGGATCAAAACAGGGCCTAATGCAATGTTTTGATTAATTACATAACTTGAATAAATGGGCTAAGTATGATGTTGTGGAAGAAGAAAAATTTTTATTTGTAGTTTTTCTTGGAGAGCAACATATTATGACTGATTTTATTGAGTATTTTTTCCAATATATTGTTTGATTATTAACATCCAGGATGGATGTTTGACTGATTAATAGTTAATCTATTCAAAGAACCATAATAATGATAACAGACTGCTTACCTATCAAGCTATTAATTATAAGTATTGTGGGAGATTCTGTGACAATTACTTTGATGGAGTCATTTGCTAATTGCACTAAAATATAGAAATTTACAGTGTAAAAATCACTTGCCTGAGACTTGAACCTGAATCTGGTCTGGTGCTTTACCCAATTAAGCTACAGAGGCATTCTCTGACACTGCAAAAGCCCCTATAAATTCACAGTATATGAGGGTGCTTCAGAAGTTTCATTGGTTAAAGCACCCAGCTGGAAATCAAGGGTTTTGAGTTCTAATTTCAATTTGGGAAAATGATTTTTAGCCTGAATTTATGCATTATCCAGGTAATTTAATCAAAAGCTTTTATGGGATATTTAAAGCATTTTAGTTACAATCAAATGACATATTATTTTTAAACAATTGACATAGCACAAATAATAAAGCCTTTGAAAGAGTTAGAAAAATTTTCATGGTGCCAACTAATGTTTGGTATACAATGGCCTCAAAAAACAAATTTCTTTAGGTGACTTGATGTTGGTCTTCTTGTTCGTCAAAGTAAGCTTTGTTTAGTAAAGTGGCATCATGCTCCGATGGAACTGAAGTTCCTGAAACCATGTTAAATTTTTGAGCTTCTGAACCATGGAAGGGACAACATTTTTGCTTTCCATCTAAATGTTGTTTGGATTAGATTTCCTGGTTGCTAACAACTCACCAGGGTCATAATGGGTTAATTACATTGGAAAACAGATTTAAGGAAGTATAAATTTCCTGGTGAAGAGTATAATTTCTTTCTTCATCTTCCCCACTCAGGTATATGAATTAATTTACTACAAAAAAAGCTGCAATTCAGGATTAAAATACTCTAATCAGAGTTGAGAAGAGAGAAGTTAAATTGAGTTAAAAAAAATTTGACCAATTATGTTTAAGGAGGGAATATTGGAAACTTTTCTTTGAATTCAATCCTGCATTTGATCACTGTTTCTGCCCTCAATTTTTGATAACCATCTTCTCAGCCCACAGTCATGCCTAAAACCTGTTTTAAGGACAGTTTATTGTGGGTATAACAGTGTTGACAGCTGCCAATGGCCTTCCCTGCCCACTCCTCCTTTCTTGTATGACATCGTGTGAAAATTAGGTCATGAGTAAACTTTTGAAGCTTAGATCTTTCTAAAAATGTGCAAATTTCACAATAATTGACAATTCATTAATACATCTCTCAACTGGAAGGGAGTGACTTCTGAGTAGCAGAGATAAAGAGACCTCTCCCACTCCCATACCCATGTCATCCTATCATTAATATGAATTTACTGTAGAAATCTTCTTGTTTTGGCCATTACAAAAACTTAAAATTTATTTGAGTAATTTATTCAACTATCATTCAGAAAAGGTCACCCAAGTCAGAGTAATTCATGTGATGATTTAAACTATTTCATTTGACTCACCATACAATTTACAGGCGAGTAGTAAGTCCATTTCCTTCCCTCATATACCAAACTAACACCTTCATGTTGTTTATTTCCAAAACATGATTTTCACCATTAATTCTAAATTTAGTAATTCTCTATTTTCATCTATTCATGAATTTGTGCTTGCAAATCAGCAGTGTCATGGTGGATATCTGGAGAATTGTTTTCAGACTTCAGTAGGAAAGCCAGTTAAATATATTAATGAATTAAATGCATTGCATGCATTGATCATAATTTGAATTGGTCAACTTCATGTAATTCATATAAGGACTGTACTGTAGATAGATTATTTATTTTTATTGAATAAAATGGAGAATGGTGAATTTCTTAAATATTATTTATTAACTACCCCTCTTATTTTAATTTTCCATATTATTAATAAACGCCATAATATATACTAACATTTTTGTTTTCAATGTTTATTTTCTCTTCATATAGATTTCACGAACTTGTTGCTATTCATGGGATGTTGGAGCCTTTGGTGCATGTGGATCTCAGTCCAGAGAAAAGAGTGAAAGTGATATTTCACTATGGAGAGAAAAGAGAAGCACGTAGAATTGATGTCTACCAAACTGTTTTTGAGCTTAAGCAACGTCTGGAGTCCTTTGCTGATGGCCTTCCACCCCATCGCATGAGACTCTTTTACTCTGATCACATCATGAGAGCAATACAAGGACCTGAGGAAATGAAATTTCCCCAGAAAAGATTGTATAGTTATAACATTTCCAGTGGTGATGAGATAATTGTGGACAGTAAAACATAAAAATTGCATCTCCAAAGTCTTCTGGTGAACATGAACTAACCTATCTCTTTTTAATTAAGCATTGCAGGTGCTGCAAGAGAGCCCATGGTACTCCACCCTGTTCATTATTTTTATTTTTTTATGATAGCTAATTATTTAAAATTAGCTAAAATAATAAGAGTTTATGGTAAAAGGCTTAAGCAACTATGGTATGGGGGTGATTTTCTAAACATAGAGTAGCTGTTTTTGCATGCAAATATTCTCATGATGAAATGTAATTGTTTTAGGCCAGGAAGTGACACTAATTTTTCTAGTCCAAACCAGTGATACTTAGATTGCATGTTTTCTATATTAATTTTTTTAAATCTTTATGTACAAATTATTTGTAAAGGAGACAACTTGACTGGGACTTGATAGATACTTAAGTGTACATTTTATGTGTAGTGCCCAGGGTGCTCTTGTTACTTTTAACCTCTTGGATGATCAGCTTTTTGAGGAAAGTTGGGAAAGTAATTCAAAATTTATTTCTGCTCAAAAAAAAGACTGAAATTTTGCAGCTTATATTCGCAGCATGTACTTGTGTTGCTTACATATACATGGGGAAGATTAAAGATGTTTGTCTTTCTTTGGGTGACTTTCACTGATTTTGGTCAAAACAATCAGATAAATTAAAACTTGGGTTAGCTGATGCATAAAAATGTACAAATGTTCCCAGAAAATTTGTTTGATACTAATGGAAAGCAGCTGATGCTAACCAAAAATTGTACATACATACTGCCATTTTGCTATATGGAGATTCTGGTGGACTACTCCACTTGGCATGGTCATTCATGCTACTTCGGTACAGTGCATAGTATTCTGTGCTATATGTATACATTGTAAATAATGATATTAAAACTAAAGTGTAAACCACTCTGGCGTTAAATTACTTTCCCCCTGAAACTAACTTTTCCTCATTAATTAGGTACCTATATATTTTACCTAGGATAGAAAAAGGTTTATGAAGGGCATTGTAAGTGGTTGTAAAGGATTATGCTCCATTTTTTTGTGTGTACATTTTCAACTAATTTTATAAATGAGCTATCCTGATAGTATTAATTAGTTTGTACACAAAAAATAATACTTATTATACAAGGGTCATCCGGAAAGTAATACCCGTTCGTGAAATAAAGACACAAAAGTAAATATTAACAAACATAAAAAATTTTATTTGAAAGAGGATACTTTAAACTACTTCTCAACATAATCTCCAAGCAAATTAAGGCATTTGTCATAACGTGTGACAAGTTTCTGTATTCCTGCTGCATAGTCCTTCGCCGCCAGCTCATTGAGATACGCGAGGGACCCATCTTGCACAAATTTTTGCATAATGCAGATGGTGTTTAACAATTTCATGAACAATTGTTCGAGAAACATTGGGAAAATGCTCACAGATGTCATCAATTGTGACGCGCCGATCGTTCCTCACGAATTCGTCAACTGAGCTCACCAGTTGGTCTGTAATGACAGACGGTCTCCCCGAACGCTCATCGTCGTGTGTGTTCCCCCTCCCCATGTTGAAGTTGCGACACCACCGCCGAACAGACGACTCGTCCATTACATTGTCTCCATACACCTCCTTTAATTGGCGATGAATATCACATGGGCGAACGTTTCTTGCATTGAGGAATTTAATCACTGCCCTCACTTCACAACTGGCGGCGTTCTCAATTTTTTTAAACATTGTAAACAATCACAGAAACAACACAGGCAATGCTAGCGTCACGCAACTTGGCTCAGAGAAGGCAGACAAGCCACTGAAGCTATCTGACCTCGTCCAGCGGCTACTCGCGTCGTCAGCACTTCATGCGGCACGAACGGGTACTACTTTCCGGATGACCCTCGTATAATTGAAGGATGTGGAGTATAACTTGGTGATCAGGGGTTTATTTCTTGAAACTGCAACTATAATTGTAGGCTATCCAGTAATGATGAATCCCTTATGACAACTTGCTGGTTGTCTACATTTCAAAGGGTGCAATTTCAAAATTTTTACAAGTTAAACTGAGTGAGCGAAAACAAAACAATGGGATTTTTCATGATAAATGTAACAAAAATGCTAGTCAACAATTTTCCACTGTTTTATCGAATTAGATGCCTTACTGTCATCATAAGGTACATGCTAGGAAATTTTCTATATTTATTTAAGCCTGGAGGTCAAGAGTTAGGAAATGCACATCTTAGGGACATATTAAGAAATGGTTTCCTCATGCCAGAGGCTATTTTCATTAAGAGAATTACTATGAGAGAAGGAGAGCAGAGTTATGAAAGGAGGGGAAGATTCACCAACACATGGTCATTTAATTTTACATTATGTACAATATTTTAACCTGTGTTGCACAATTTCAAATCCTTTCTGAATGTCTAGCATTCTCCCTTTATATGGAGGATCTCTAGTCGGAAGTGTTTGACCTGTCTAATGAATGCTTGGCTAAAAGGGGGAAAGCATTCTTGTCAAAATCCCTTGGTCAAAAGCCATGTATTCATACTATGAAACTTCTTGTCCATCAACCTTCCCCCCTCTTCTTTTAAGTACCATGAGAAACTACTCACAATTATGCAGATATTTATGCAAAATGGAAATACTAGTGAAGATTTTATAGATCAGATGTTTTTCATTCATTGTTGAATAAATATTTACAAGAAGAGAATCGACGATGGGTACACTTGAGTATATATATGAAGAAAAGATTAGCATAGACATTAATATGGAGCATAGAACTTCATGGATCTGAAAACTAGTCTTTGATGCAATAAAATGAACAAGAATGAAAACTTTTGAGATGTGTTTATGGTGTAGAATGGAGAAAATAATTTGGATAGATAGGGAGATAATGATGAAGTTTTCATTGCTGGCAGACTAAGACAGGAAGTCAATAGGGGAAATCTGGAGAAGGCAGAAAAATTGGGCGGAAATAATAGGAGAGGTAAAGGAATGCTGAAAGAAGACAGGAAAGTAGGTTCCCAATGTAGGTAGGGAGACGTTAAAAAGAAATTACTAAGGAAATATTGTAAGGTAAACAAAAAATTTCTCTAGACATGGGAGATAATAGGTATTAATAAGAGACTGTCCAAAAGCCTATCTTTCTAATTAGAAAACCATGAATGAATGCGATTTAAATATGCAAAAACATTGCTATAATCACCTCTCCTCTAGGGAATGAAAATAAACAATGCAAGTGACACAAACTACCAGTTTTAAGTAAATTATTGTATAAATTTGTGAATAGAATATCTAAAGACAAGTGTGGCATTATTGGATCACAATTCACTATATTCTTCATATTTTTTTGCAATAATGCTTCTACAAATGAAAGTAACACCTAATTTGTGATCAAAAAGGTAATATTCTTAGAGATGGAATTTTCAGACACATTGACTTCATCATTAGGGATGGTTAATTTCTGGCACCACATTTTCCTAGGGAACCATAGGTGGCACAGAGGAATTAACTGCTCCGAATGCCACATTCATCAAAACAAAGGTTGGTTTGATAATGATGGCATTTGATGTTTTATCAAATCCGTTACAGGTGTCCTTAAGCTAGTTGGAACTACTGCTGTGTTTATGTACAGGGGTTATGGAGTGACTACTTTGCTGTTACTCTCTTCTTGAATAAATAAGTGCTTTTTGAAGCAATCTGCTCTTCAGAATCTCAAGGTTCAATCGCCTATATATGTCTCATTACAAAGCTACTTAGTAAGGTCATATAAAGATAAGCAGCATTAAACATTGGTTTGTAGCACCATAGATAATAAAATAAACCTTAATACTACACCGATGTAAATTTGTGCGCACCCTCCTCTATGAAAAATAAATACTGCATCATTATTTAGACCTCTGCTAATGTTATCCAATAAATTAAAAATGTGTGACCTCTACATAAAGGTTACTCTAATTTGCAGATGTGACCACCAGAACTATCAGCAATAGGTATATGGCCATTAAACGAGAGGTAGCTGTCCTCTATTCTGTTTATAGTTGAATCAAGAATTATTTCTCATTAATGAATTGATAAATTGTTTTTAATTTACTGTTTCCTCTTCGGTAAAATGGGCTGTGATCATTACAACTCTAAGATGAATCAAGACCCCTCCTTAAGTATAGTGGATACTTCAATGCTAAGGCATCTGATTAGGTTCCATTCTTGGACAGACACACTGTTTACAAATGGTTTTTAACAGCAATGGTAAAGAAATATGATTTGAAATTCCATCAAATTGAAAATAAAACATCAATCATAAATAATATCACCTAAAATTTAATCAGAATTACACTTTATTGTGTTCCAATGTGTGACACAAAATGAATCATGAGTTTCCCCATTGAATGACAACCCTAAGGAACATAATTTATTTTGTACAGGAGTAGGTAACCACTGTATCTGACATTTATTTGTAAATAACCCTTTCATAGAAAGAGAAAGCATGGATGGTTTTTATCATAATATAAATTTGTGAGCCTTTAAGGTCTCAAATTACAATTCACTGCATAATACTTATAATAATTTGTACAGTTGAATCAATTTTAAAAACTGCACTATATAGACAGCAACTGTATTCATTATTAATTAAACATTGGTAAAAATATTAAAGAAAAATACATTAACATTTAAAGTAACACCTTTCAGAGTATTACACCTATTTCAGATTATATGAAATCTCACACTTTGTTTTATCACAAAATATACACATTATGCTTCCAAATAGTCATCTCAAATAGAAATATCAACATGGCCATGTCTTCCTACTTTTATGAAGAACAATGTGTCATGAGATAACTATAAGGTCCACTATTTAAAACACATTATTTTACAAGTGATGGATGATACTAATGAGTAACTAATACAAGTAACTTTTAAAGGAAATGTTATAGGAAAGTGACAAAGAACAACCTTATTTTCATTTTGTACTCATGAAAACATAAGCTTAATACATAGTAAAAACGACAGAGTAATTAAGAGTATTTACTTACAACTAGAGTGTTTAATGATATCTGTTACAACAAAACATCAGCATTTGCACACCAAATAAATTTGTGTAAATGATGACAAGCTCGCAGTAACAGTGTAATAATTTTCATGTTTTACCCAATTTCAAACAAATTTAAAAATGTGCACAAGATTCTGTTTTGCTCCAAAACTTATTTACAAGGATAAACTCCACTTAAATCCAATATTACATAAACAGGCAGAAAAGAAAAAATTAATAAGGTTAAAAATTACACTGAATCTCTGTAATTGTTAAATAGAGGGGAAACGAATACATTTTATGGCATAATGAGCATTCCAAAAGACTATTAGTTATATTCTATTGGTTAATTTCTTTGAATTCAGCAAAATCATGTCACATTATACAAAGATAACATTTTATACCATAATTTGTATTTCCAGCACTGAAATACATGAATTAAGTGAAACATAACTGACTAGCTAATTTAGGAAATAAAGATTTCAAGATGTAATAATCAAAACTACTTCCATATCCTCAGCATTTCAGGAAGTGAATGGCCAAATTTCACTTTTGAAGCTAACCTTGATGATTGAATGGTACTTCATCCATCTCTTGTAAACGCCAATCCAATCAATCAGGTATAATGACTAAAATAATAAAAAAATCAATGCATATGCTATTCAACTGCAATTTAACCAAATAATGCTCATTTTTCTGAACTCCAGTTTTAATACACAATGATGAAAGACAGTACCTCAACCAAGACAATCTACATAAAATAGCCTAATGTGCTGTAATGGTTTCATTGAGCTTTACTCAGGTAAGTGGTCAGATGATAGCTGAGATCTCCCACTGGATGAAGTGGACACCTGCACACTTGGAGCAGATGATGAGGACACAAGAACACTTTCGGCAAGACTGGTGACGGTGGTGGTAGCTGATGTTCCTTGCACAGCAACTGTTGTTCCTTGAACTAGACTTGCTCCAGTAACACTGGTCACCGGTCGACTCGCTAATCCTGCAGGGGGACTAATTATTCTGGCATAAACCTGCTGGCGCCCTGAAAATGGTGAATATCCATAAAAGCAAGTGCTAAAACTGAGGAAAATAACATTAATTGTATTCTGAGGAAAAAGAAATACATCCATACCTTTTCCAGAAGTTGCTTGAGCAATCGGTATAACTTTCAGACCTTGAAGTCCCTGAAGAGTTTTTATGTTCAAGGTACCACCTTGAAATCCAGGGGGAAGAAGGATTTGCTGAGTAGCACCTTGTTGTAACACAAGGGTTCCGCCCTGAGCTCTGAGGGATTGTGAGGTCAGAATCATATTCTGTGATTGAGTAAAAAGAAATACAATATTAGAGAATGTTAATTTTGCACACTAAAATTATATTTATCAGCAGTGTAATCTAGATATGGGTTGATGACACCTTTAATAATTGTAATGGGCCAGTTAGATGGATTCAGGTTGCCTAACATCACAAATGGCTTCCATTTGCTCTGTCCATTATCTACACAATATCCATATTTTATGATATTTTCCATGAAATAATACAGATTTCTGTTTTTATTACTGATTTCAATCATATGCATTATTATGAGCATAAAACATGTTTTCAAGGAATTTGCTCCGTTATGCCAACACAATATAAATGGCAACACAAATTTTAATAAAATTCACGATAGAGTAGTTTCCTGCACCTAAGAACATTAACTTAGGTTAGTACGATGCATTGCACAAAATTAATGTATTCATTTGATGCAAAGCTCTCATAGACTTTCTATATATAAGGATTTCATTTCCGTATGTTTACTGGTTATAATTTTTGTCAGAAGTTTCCACTATTCTATTTAAATTTTGCCTTTTGTTTCTGGAGGAGCAATGGAAAATCTTCCAAAGTACAGGATTAAGATTCTTTTTTTTAATCCTCATGTACACAAACAGTCTATTTCATGAATTATGATCTTTACTTTCCAGGCAAATCAATGTGGAAAGGCTAGTTGGGTCTCCCACCTCCAACGATTACGCCATCGATTCATTTAATTTTTTTCATGATTTTATCTTCCCTTTAAACACATGCATATGTATTCTCATGGCACTAATCTTACAATGGTCTGGGTTGCAGTGAAAGTGAATATATTTATTGATCGGCTACTGAGGTCTTTAAGCAGCCTAAAACCAATATTTTCTGAGTTTATCAATAATTGATACCAGCCTGCACACTATTTGGGGCTCATTGAAAATTTTAATTGAGACAATCAGAACAAAAAATATGCTAATAAACTGCATACATTCTTAATCATCGCATAAGAAGTCATCTACTCTTTATGGTGATAGGAGGACAGAACCAGATCCACCTATAATAAAAAGAACTTAAAAAAAAAATTATTTGGAATTATTAATTAAAAGCGGGTTATGTCTGCAAACATGAAAGCTGTTATGCCATTTGAAATTTGTACTCAATTTGGATAATACAAGAGTCACTATGAAAGTTTCAAGGTGCACAGAAATTAAGAAACTTGAAACGATTTTGATGACTATTTTTTCTCAAAGCACTTGCCATGACACACTATACATTTTTGTATTCTCGTAAACCACTTCTCAAAACAGTTTTTCCTGTCATTTTCCTTGAGTGCTGAAAGTTCACTTTTGTAGGCTTCAACGGCTTCTTTAGGCCTGGGGAACCTATTTTCACGCATGTGATTTTGGCTACAGGGAACAGGAAATAATCACATGGGGCCAGAATGGCCAGTCGGCTGGAATGTGCCGACCAGCTTTCTTGGAAATAACAATAATATACTGCAACATAGCCTGTAGCAAAACATTCGTGGCGATTCTCGTAGAATCAAAATTAAGACACCCTTTATTCACTAAATTATTAGTTCCAAAGGAAAAATACATTGGAACGACTAGATGGATTCAGCAAAGAGACCTTGTCTTGATTAACTCTGGAAACTACATCATATACCTTTCCTTGCAGTTTTTATATCAGGGGGAATTTTTCTCAGGCTCAAGAGTACCAAGCTGAGTTTTCAAAAGGTGGGTGTAATGTTTCAATATTTGACTTTAAAACTTTGACTGAATTCATTTCATGAAACAGGGATGGCAAATCACAAAACAATACACTCTTGATCATAATGCCATCTTCCTTTTTTTAAATTTCATAACTCAACTGCTTCTTAAGGAGCTCTCAACGGCTCGTACACCAGGAGCACTCCATGAAAACGCTTATATATGGTTAAAGAAAAATAGTTTACCTGGCCTGCGGCAGCTCCCTGTATTTGAGAAGTTTGAGCTTTGCTGGCAAGTATTACTGGCTTTCCACCAATATGTGCTAAATTCAATCCACTAGCTGTAGCAGTACCAGGGCTAACCATTCGTAGATTTGTAGTTCCAGTGCCAGCAACAATTGGTTTTCCAGCAGCAAGTTTGGCTATTGCTTGTGACGTGGCAGTCAAACCTGTCATCGTGGCAGGCTGAAAAGATGCAGAAAAATATTGAAATTTGTAAGAAAGAATTGTCTAATTATGACAAACATGAAGAACAAGATTAGAATCTTTATTTGTGACCCTTTTCCGAATGTTTCTCTAACATGAATCCAGGGAGCTGTTTATTAAAGCAATATTAATTAAAAAGCCCTTCAATCTTCTCAGGAAGTATCTTCTAAAGATAGTAGTGCCAGAACTCTTGTCAGATATCTGCTTTGCCCATAACATAATTTAAAAATGTTTACATACATGATTTATTTGTTCAGCAATTTGTTTACACATACAGATAAAGGACATTCCAAGAAAATATGAAGGATGCGGCACTTATCTCTGGAGAAATTTCAATTTGAATTTCCCACCACATCATAGTTTCACTGGATTTTGCAATTGACGTTCTTCAAAGCTAAAGGAATCTAGTAAACAGTGGCTGAGATACTACGTACAAGTGCGAAGTACAATAGAACAGCCGCTATTATCAAAAATGTTCGTGCTGGGCTTTTTCCCAGTGAAATCATTTGATTCTTTGGTTACCCTATTCAACTGTTTACAGTATTGTGGCTAAGTATAATGGTTCAGAGAAGTCTGGGGAAGGTTTCGCCAACCCGACGAGGAAACCTCATCGGATGAATTGCTCAGGCGCTGATTTCAGAGGAATGTGGCAAATGTGTTCTCGGGGAGACAATATGTGTTTCAACAGGATGGCGCACCAGCTCATACGAGTCATTTAGTCCAAAACTGGCCCTCAGATAACATTGACATGTTCTGGTCAATGGATTTCTGGCCCCCGAATAACCTGGACTTGAACCCCCTCGACTATTATGTTTGCAGCGTAGTCGAAAGAGTTACCAATAAGACACGGCACCCTAATGTCGCATCTCTACGCACCACTATCATAGCAGCATTCGCAAATACGGACAGTGTTGTTTTAATGAGTGCCTGCGATCGATTCAGGACAAGATTGGAGGAGGTCATTGCAGCTGAAGGGGGTTACATTGAGTAATGTTACTCTTTGACAGATACCAGTACTTGTATGTAAAAGGATTTTCATTTTCTTTTGTATTTTTTAAAAATACTTTAGTTTTTTAACAAAAGTTTCATTGGTCCGGATTGAACTGCCGTACCCTGTATACTAAAACACAAAGAACCAAAGCTGCGTGAATTCATACCCAGATATATAATTTCATCTCATTATTTTATAATGGTAAAATATAAGATACGTCACACAAAAACAAAAAATGTATTCATACATTTTGAGAAATGGTTACAGTAAAATTACTGGTTGCCATATCTTGAGGACAACTATTAATTTAGGCTATAAAAACAACTTATGATTAAAAAAGATTTTCCTACATTTAAACATCTGATATGAGTTGGTACCTTTAATGCCTGCTAGTAAACGATTCTTACAACTGCTTGTGGAGGGCTTGTTCAATGAAAGATAGTTTTGAGTAATGGACTCGAGGCAATTTTACCACATATACATGAGTGCATGTTTTTCCTTCCCTTGTTCCCACAACAACTTCATAGCCTACCAATTTATGGATTAGTTTGTAACAACTCTCCAAGGTATCCCTTGCTTTTTATCCCCTGGTTGATTACTTTGATTAGTTATATTATTTCTGCAAAATCCCTTTTTTTATGTTCCCCTTCATACTTGAACAACTGATTGCTTCCCTTTTAAGTAAAGAACTATTCAAAATCACCTTTTACAGGATTTGAGAGAAACCTACAGCCTTTTCTCATAAGCTGGCATTTATTTTAAATTCAAGATTAAAAATATTAAAAAATTCCTTGATATGTGAGAAAATTCTCTACTAAGAGGCTTTATGCAAAAATATTTTACCCAAACTCGTTTAGTTTTTAGAAATATATATTTTGTTCTTCTGAAAGCAATGCAAATCTTAGCTCACATGGTAACACTAGGGCCACATCAGCAGGATCCAAGTGAAACATGGGAGTTCAAAATCACTAATATTCTACTTACTATGGTTGACATCCACCCTGGTAATAAACAATATTGGATATTGTAAGCATCTCCTAGAATGACAGTTTTGTGAGGGTGATAATGACAATAACACTAGTTATGTATAATTACATATCATGATCAGTACAAGTTTTCTTTACTGAGTGAACTATTATATGTAATATTATTTTTATAACAGATTGTTCCAGGAAACTGTAGGATTCTGTAGTCTATAGCAGTTCCTTTCTTCACTCTCACTTTCTGGCACAAATATATGCTCATTACCATACACTAATGGTTCAGGCTTAAGAAGTTAAGGATCTCTATTATTTCTTGGTGGCTTCCAAGAAAAATTCTCTTACCTGTCCAGCCAAAGATGAAGCATGAGCCACAACTTGTGGCGCCGCCGTTAAATGTGCAGCTTGTAAAACTCTTGGCTGTCCTGCCACAGAAATGAGGCTTCCCTGAGTAACAACGGCAAAATGTGGCACACCTCCTGGGGTACCACTAGGAAGTTGGATCAAACTTGCTTGCCCCGGCTTACCACCAGCTGCAACCCGTACTGTGGCAGCTATAAGATTAATAATGGAAAGTATTGACATGACATAATTTCCTTTACTGGAAAAATTTGTTTATTTTCCTACTCATCCATTCCAACCTGAACATTTTTATATTTTTTTTCATAACATTTCAACACTTTATTTAGAGTAAACGACATAAGCATGCTAACTATTTAAGTGTATGGGTGATGGGAGAATACTATTTCTCAAAATAAGGGTTAAGGCCACACATATGGATTGAGATAAAAAGTATTTTCTCATATAAGGCAGTCTGATTTACAAAAAGTTACAAGAAAAAAGAGTGCATGGTAAACCAGTAAGTAGAGTGCTGGGCTACTGACTAGAGGGGCTCTGATTGCATTCTGGGTGATGCCTCTAAGCAACCTAAGCTGTGTGACTTTTTTAAGATTGAGATCTTCCTGGGAAGCCAAAGACACCAGAGGGAAAGGAACTGGCCTCCTATGCATATGTGTGTATTTCACATACTGTTGTATTTGGCATACTATTATGTAAATTAATGCTTATATGTAGGAGTCAATCAGCAAACTGTGAACTTATGTCCCCTAACATAGGCCATAAATCAGGTAACTGATGTTTTCAGGGGAAATGTTTACGTAACAACTTTCATCAGTTGTTTCTTTTTTGCTATATTCTCTGCTGCTTTTGAAGTAGAACATTCGGCTTTTTGAGCTGCACTGCGATTCTCCTACATTATCACTCAAAAAGTGAAAATTCTGATGATTTAGTAATACGCAAATATCTTAATATGCATTTCCTTCCATCACCCTCCAAATATTGAAGTATCTTATATTTATCCAAACCAATATTATTGCTTCCCTTGTTTGATAATAAAATATATAGTTCTCTATCCATCATGCAATACATGAAATAAGGCTGAATCATGACTGCAGAGACTCAGTAAGAGACTGAATTTCCCAAGAGATATTATTATTAGGTACTCAATTCATTAAGGTAGGTTTTACATGATCACTGACTATACACTATAAAATAGAAAATATAAATTGTCTTTAAAACATATCTTTATGAAACTGCGATTAGACTTAGTAGACAGTTTGACAGAAAGAGCAGCTGAAGTAGCTCAGATTTCCAATGAATGGTGTCTTCATAACTTTCTAAAACCCAATATAAATAAGTCCAGCCTGATTTATTTTACAAATAAAAAGAAAGTTTCATCTGCAATCTCAGTAGATGTAGAAGGTGTGAGCATTCCCGAAAATTCCAGTACCCAATTCCTGGGAGTAATCCTGCACAGAAACATGTCTTGGGAGGAACACATTTTCAAATTACGTAGCAAGTTAAGCTCCCTATGCTTCCTTATTAGAAATATTAGATATTCTGTAAATTTAGAGGTCCTTCTATCCATTTACTATGGTATTTTATTCTCGTGTTACGAGGGTCATCCGGAAAGTAGTACCCGTTCGTGCCGCATGAAGTGCTGACGACGCGAGTAGCCGCTGGACGAGGTCAGATAGCTTCAGTGGCTTGTCTGCCTTCTCTGAGCCAAGTTGCGTGACGCTAGCATTGCCTGTGTTGTTTCTGTGATTGTTTACAATGTTTAAAAAAATTGAGAACGCCGCCAGTTGTGAAGTGAGGGCAGTGATTAAATTCCTCAATGCAAGAAACGTTCGCCCATGTGATATTCATCGCCAATTAAAGGAGGTGTATGGAGACAATGTAATGGACGAGTCGTCTGTTCGGCGGTGGTGTCGCAACTTCAACATGGGGAGGGGGAACACACACGACGATGAGCGTTCGGGGAGACCGTCTGTCATTACAGACCAACTGGTGAGCTCAGTTGACGAATTCGTGAGGAACGATCGGCGCGTCACAATTGATGACATCTGTGAGCATTTTCCCAATGTTTCTCGAACAATTGTTCATGAAATTGTTAAACACCATCTGCATTATGCAAAAATTTGTGCAAGATGGGTCCCTCGCGTATCTCAATGAGCTGGCGGCGAAGGACTATGCAGCAGGAATACAGAAACTTGTCACACGTTATGACAAATGCCTTAATTTGCTTGGAGATTATGTTGAGAAGTAGTTTAAAGTATCCTCTTTCAAATAAAATTTTTTATGTTTGTTAATATTTACTTTTGTCTTTTTATTTCACGAACGGGTACTACTTTCCGGATGACCCTCGTACTTTCAGTATCCTCTTCTGGGGTTCCTCTCCCCATGTGGGCATAATCTTCAAGAGGATTATACTTATTAAGAGCAATGCTCCTTGCCATGCACCATGTAAACCTCTCTTTAAAAGACTTGGTTTATTACAAGTACCTTGCATATATATATTTAATGTCATCTTACATGCATAGGGTAATATTTCCCAGTACAAGTCCAACCACAATTACCATAGTCACTATACAAGAACCTGCAATGACCTGCATCAACCATTTGTCAGGACACACAATACTGCCCATGGGCCCAAAGCAATGGGCTTAAGGTTATTCAATAAACTTCCCCATGAAATAAAATATGAAACAAAAGTACCTGTTTTCAAGAAAAAGCTGTTTAACCTTTTAAAAAATAATATGTTCTATTCTGTAAATGAATACCTTGAATTGTCGCTATGCCTCTATTCTGGCTTAAACAATTAATATGTAATTATACTAGTGTATTGGTATGTATATATACATATTGTATCTCTTCTGCAATTGTGAAATTTATATCTGACGTGTCCTATATTTGCGTATGTATGAATATGCAACAAATCTCCGGACAAATAAATGTATTATTATTATTTAAGATGTAAGCATTATTGCTGGGGGAAAGATTTTGAATTAAACAAAAAGCTAACGAGTTATGGGACTTGAACAAGACTTCAAATTTTTTGTAGCTGTAATTCAAATACTAGAAAGCATACGAGGTCAAGGACATTTGAATGGATACTACTCTCAGCTTACAGTTATGAGATATTCAACTTTAGTACAGTGTAAATAAAGTAGATTTATTTTATTTATATTTAAAATGTAATCCCGACTTCAAGTAACCATAAGTAGTTGAATGCACTTCAACTGTGTTAATCTCCCAAACCGTTTATCTATCAAACACATCTACTTGCATACATGGCAGAATAATTTAGTACTCTGGCAGTAGAGAGAATAATTTTCTTTTTACTGTCTGCTGCCATGGATAAAACTTAACTTTAATTCCATATTTTTCTACCTGGTCTTAAGCTTTATTTAATACTTTTTTCCAATACTCATTTCAAAGAACTCAATGTCTGCTAGCCACCCTCAGGAAATAATAGAATAACTGACCTTGACCAAGGGCACCACTGTGCTTCTGATGGGCAAGAAGACTCTCCATTGAAATGACTTGTCCTTGAGCATTTGTTAAAACTTTTGCCACCACTTGTTGCTTCCCCTGTGCTGGCTGACCAGATTGAGCTACGCTCACTGGCTGCTGAGCCTTGGCTGCAGTCACACCTACTGAGAGCCTTTGCTGCGAAGCACCTGCCCCTGTCACTTGCGTAAGTCCATCAGTGCCTTTGATGAAGATGGCTTGGGCTGTGCCAAGAGGGGTTCCAGCAGTACCTGATGCTATGGTTTTCACTTTAAACAAACGTTTTTGATTGTTAATTAACTAGAGTGGACAATGAAAATTTTTATGATATCAATGATATCTCTGAGTTATTTGAAACAAAAGGCATTTCTGATTTCCAACTGATTACTACCAAAAGAATATTTATTTTCTTAATGATTAATAATAGTTAATTTTGAAATAATTGGATTTGAAAATTCACTTCAGCTGAAAGACATAATTTTTTGCAACAAAATAATCACCACAGCAGTTGCTAACATTACTGACTAGAATGCTTAGCACGGTTTATTAATGGCAATTAAGTTAGTCAATTCACTATAATTACAATTTAAAATTGACTCCAACATCCAATTAACAACGAAATACCTCATATTGGAAATAAGACAAATTTAAACAAAATAATACCTGAAGCCATGCCATGATGCATCTCAAATAACACATTACAATTTAGCATGATGTGAACATCAAATATTTTCCAGAAAAATCAAAGCATTATGTTGACAAAACTTGAATTTTTATACACTGGTATGAGTATTAGTAGTAAAGGGTACAGCTAAATCACAAATATTTTTCACCAGCTATACACACAATTTCACCTTGAACATATATGATACAGCCAAGTAACACACATGCATAATTTTTACCTCAAATCATTCAAGATATTTTATATTGGAAACTTTTAGCATACTTCTAACAATCCTAAAGATTTGAGGTGAATTGTACGTTCACCAAAGCAGCAGTGGTAGGAATCAGCTGGCAACGCAGAAATAGAAAGTTCTCTGACTCTGGACTTGTGGTATAACTGCTGGTTTATACAATGGAACCTCACTCTATCATCACCTTGCATAGCGAGTAATACACATAAAAAGTGACAAGAACAGGAGAATTCCTGGAATGATTGCATACCTGCTATTTCAGTTGGTGTTTAGCACCCTTTCCTCTGGCATCTTCGGGTCGCCAGTGCTCACCCATTACTCAAAACTTGTGCTAAGGGCATATTATTTGTATATTTTTTGGGCAAGGATAAATAGAATTTTGCACATAGTTTTAATAATGTCTGCGAAGAAAACAGTAGCAAAAAGACAATAAAAATAACAGTAGAAATGAAAATTAAATTAATCAAAAGCATACTAGATGGGATGTGCAAACTAGATCAACCACAGTACCACCTTTTTCTAGATTTCCAATGATTTCACTTTTCATTTCTGCTGTTATTTTTATTCTCTCATGAATTTCTTTAGATATTTCTTCGGGGTTATTTTTGAAACTATGCACAAAATAATATTAAATTTTGCCCAAAAAATCACTAGTAATATGCCTCAACACAGGTTTGGAAAAATATGTGATCACTAGTGATGCTAAGATACTGGTGGAAGTACGGCTAAAGACAAACTGTAGTAACAAACATGCAATGACTCTACGCATTCCCTTCTCCTTGTCACTCATTCTGTGAAAAGTCACTAATTAAGTGAGTCATTTTTGTGACCAATATTTTTGCTCATTTTGCAAATTACTCACTGTGTGAGGAGCTCATTAAGTGACGTTCCACTGTATTTTCATGTATTCTCCCAAATAAGAAAAATATATTTTATGTTGCTGTACCTTTACCTGCTGAAGGCTGGGTATTGATGAGTTTCACACCGGATACTGCTGAAGTTACCACTGACTTCCCAGTCACAACTGACTTGGGAGAACTTGCCTGTGGGCTTCTTGAGCCAACTAACTGCACCTAGCAGAGGAAGTAAAAAAAGAGACATTTCAAATTAGTCCAAAATTCCCAGTTTATAGGTATGCTGAATATCAAGTGAAAAGGTCAATACATCCCTAGTCATCACATCAGGATGAACCCAGATGTTTTAGCAACAGTTAAAGCATAGTGCATGTAAGAATTCATTACAAATATATTTAGATTGGATCTGCATACTTAAAATAAAAAAATTAAATAAAAAGAAATGAAAAACTCATGACAAGCACGGTAAAATAAGACGTGGCCAATCGTATTTCCAAAATAAATTTATTGAATCTAATGGAATATTAAGGAAAAATGAAAACTAATCAATACATTGAAAGGTTAAAAATGCTATAGATTTACTTAATTTACATTAAAAGGGAAAACAGCATGTGATGTGGAATTTCTTGCTTCTAAATTTAATGACTGTTTTCATAGAGTATTTGAATCTACTTGGGTATCTTTTTGAGGTGATTTTTTTTCAGAATCCTTGTCCCATTACTAGCACAAGTGACATTTTTTGTGGAAAAATTGGCGACCAATTTTAAATCTAGAGGTTAGATGGTATTAATAACAGTCATTTACTAAATGCAGTTATAAGGGCAATTTCTCCAATGCCTGGACATATTTTGAAATTGCTTCATTTGTGGCGAATTCCCAGGCAAACTAAAAGAGGCAGTTGAGGTATTTACATACCAGGAAGGAGATCATTTAAATATTAAAAGCAATAGGCCAATATCATCACTATTTTCTCTCAAAGGTTTTGGAAAAAATAATTAGAATGGCTTAAATGCTTACATTTTTGGATGCGTATAATCTTCAGCATAAGCAATTCAGGTTAAAAATTGGAAAAGAAATCAGATTGCCTAGCCCTTGGACTATTCAATGCCATGATGTTAATTAACTGGGTCTAATGGATCTAATTGCTTTTTTGTTAAAAATTTTTATTAAAATTATGTCTTGATTTTATAACTTCCACATAAATTTTGCCTCATGTATCAAACTTAAGTGGCGCATATGAAACCATTGCTGTAGTAATATTCCGTATTTGATACTAAGACAAAATCCATTTTAATGAAATAAGGACAATTTGCACTTTTCCACAGTTTATTTAACGTACGACGCGTTTCAACTCACAGAGTCATCATCAGGTACAAGACAAACTAAATAGTAAGGAGACCTTATTTATATGTACAGAAGATGGGGTTGGGGAGGGAGAGTCGTGTAGGGGAGAGGAGGAGGGGGGGGGGAGGAGAGGCAGAGAGGTTATAAAGAGTGAAAAATGGGGGGTTAATGACAGGAAAAACCGCAAAGTGGGGGACGAGGGGCTGGAGTATCGGGAGCGGGTTGTTGTATAGCAGGGGGTTAAAGGCTTAAGGACATAGGGAAGGAATTATCAGTAGGAGATAGTGGGGGGGGGGGGGGGGAAGATGGGTTAAACAGGTGACTTTCTGGGAAGCAGAGCCCACTGCTGGTTTTAGTGGAAGGGATGAGCCACGTGCTGCGAGGGGGGAGCATTTCCCCCCCCCCTTCCCCCCTCGCAGCACGTGGCTCATCCCTTCCACTAAAACCAGCAGTGGGCTCTGCTTCCCAGAAAGTCACCTGTTTAACCCATCTTCCCCCCCCCCCACTATCTCCTACTGATAATTCCTTCCCTATGTCCTTAAGCCTTTAACCCCCTGCTATACAACAACCCGCTCCCGATACTCCAGCCCCTCGTCCCCCACTTTGCGGTTTTTTCCTGTCATTAACCCCCCATTTTTCACTCTTTATAACCTCTCTGCCTCTCCTCCCCCCCCCCCCTCCTCCTCTCCCCTACACGACTCTCCCTCCCCAACCCCATCTTCTGTACATATAAATAAGGTCTCCTTACTATTTAGTTTGTCTTGTACCTGATGATGACTCTGTGAGTTGAAACGCGTCGTACGTTAAATAAACTGTGGAAAAGTGCAAATTGTCCTTATTTCATTATGATGAACTTCCACAACCTCAAGCCTGAATCTGTTGAACTTAAAAATCCATTTTATACAACAATAAAGATGATTTCTGTATAATTTATTACAATGGTTTTATTATGACTGAGCTACGATACCTGCATTTATCTTCTATGTATGATTCGAAATAATTTCATTGTGTATTAGAGGTCAACTAATTAGGATTAAGTATACTGCAGTTAGTTTGCTGCATCCTCTTCACCACTTTGTACCCACCCCACTTTAACCTTTTGTTACATTCTCATATTTCAGATTCATTAATCAGTGCATGCTTAAAACTGAAAATTATACCATTTTATACAATTATACCACAGTTATTTTAGAAAATTTCCATAATTTTTCCAGGCATTTAACTTATATGAATTTTACAGTAATGTTACCATCTCTACTAATTCAGGATGATTTATTTTCTTTGAGAAAGTGTTTTTTATGTATTATTTGATACCAGAATAATATTTTTATTATTAGAGTTGAGTAACAAACTGTATGCATGTCTCATAACATTTGTGAACAATTCCAGATTAACAGAAGTCAGCATGCCACAAATCTGAATGATATAACACTGTGGAAGTTCTGTAATAATGTAACCTTATTCAGAAATAAAATATCTTAGGATTAGTTTTAGATGTGTTGGTGAAATAAAATTCCAATACATCAAATGCAAGGCAAGGGAAAAATACTTCATGGTAAAAATGTTATTTTATTTGACATAACTGCTCGGTTTTCTTTCAAAGAATAAATTATTTTGCACTGGCAAACTTAAAGTTACGCTAAAAGTATAACTGTTAGGGTAATACCTACTATAATAGCTTCTAACAGGTGGTATTCATTCAAAAATGAATAGTATAAGCTATAGTTTTTGAAAAGCTCTTATGAACATATGGATCCCATTTTTCAAGAACTTAGTTACTCACAGTAAATGGGCAGTTTTGTAAGATCCTTAAATTATTCCACCTTGAATAAGTTCACTCACTGTAATTTCTCAGCTGACTGTACAACTACAGGGTTCGTCCGGAAAATAAGTGTACTGATTTTTTCCCGCCGCTCCAGGCGCGCCCAGCACCGCTCTGACGGGCTGCGATTGGAGGGGGGTATGTTGGCAAGCGACGCTGAAAAAGGCAGTCGGCTCTGAGCTGTGGTGTAGTGAGGAGCTCTGTTAACGCGAACCTCCATGCTCGACCCACGTCACGGAACGCGATGCCGAAGTTTTTGGAGCAGCGTTATTCCATCAAATTTGCGGTAAAGCTTGGGAAATCGTCTACCGAAACTGTCGGTATGATTAACCAGGCTTACGGGGAGTCAGCCATGTCCAGAAACATGATCTTTCGGTGGCACAAGATGTTCGTGGAGGGCAGAGAAGAGGTCGACGACGAACCACAGCCTGGACGCCCATCAACGACACTCACCGACGAAAATGTGCAAAAAGTTCACGATGTGCTGAACTCTGATCGTTGTCTTAGTGTTCGGATGATAGCAGAACAGTGTAATGTGCCAAAAACAATAGTGCACGAGATTATTAGGGAGCAATTACAGATGCGAAAAATTTGTGCAAAGTTGTTGCCGAAAGTGCTCAGTGATGATCAAAGACTCAATCGCTTGGAAATCGCGACACAACTTGCAGATCACTGCAAAAATGATCCACATTTTTTAGAGAACGTTGTTTTGGGTGACGAGACGTGGATCTTTGAGTACGACCCGGAGTCGAAGAGACAAAGTGCGGAGTGGCACACCCCATCATCACCCCGTCAAAAGAAAGCTCGCATGAGCAAATCTCGGATCAAGGCGATGCTCATTGTCTTTTTTGACAAAAGGGGAGTCGTCCACTACGAATTTGTACCTGAACGACGAACTGTAAATGCTGCATTTTACGTCCAAGTGCTCGACACGCTTCGAAAACGAGTCGCCCGCGTCCGGCCAGCGATCAAAAACATCTGGCGGCTGCATCACGACAATGCGCCGTCTCACACCGTGCTTGTTGTGTCGGACTTCTTGGCCAAGCACGGCGTGGCAACGCTGCCGCACCCGCCCTACAGCCCGGACTTGGCACCACCGGACTTCTTTCTGTTCCCGAAGATAAAGAGGAGTTTGAAAGGAACACGATACGGGACTTAGGACGCCGTCAAAGAGGCCGTGACGACGTGTCTTCGAGAGGTTCCCGATGATGCCTTCGCGGCAGCATTCCAGGAATGGGAACGCCACTGGAACAAGTGTATCGACTCACAAGGGTCCTATTTTGAGGAATATTAGCTTAAGATATGTAAAAGTGTAATAAATTTTTTTTCCTGAGCTCAGTACACTTATTTTCCGGACGAACCCTGTATACAGGAAATACTATTCAATAGTGCCAATGGCAAAGTTAAATATTTTCCAAAGTTCATCAATGTACACCTATGGAACCCTTCCTGCACATTACTATTTCTGAAACAGTGATAAAAGCAAGAAAATATCTGAATTGGGTGCAAGTGAGGCTCTTAACACCTGATAATGTAGAAAAATTATATATGTAGAGGTGTTTTTGACAATTGTACTAAAAATATTCTATTAATAAAACTAATCATAATTCTGTGTAACATAGGTTGATGTTGAATCAGTGCAGATCCACTTGGTTATTCTATACAAAATTGTTTATAATACAGCCTGGGTCTTTACATACAAAAGCATCATCAGGTGAACTACATGCTAAGCTTCATTTATACATAAAAACTCCAGGGGGAAAAGTGTAACTTTTAGGAAGGAGAGGGAATGCGGGAATCAATGAAGAGGTGTAGTGACCAAAGACAAAGAGTGGCAGTAAATAGAGGATTCTTCTTTGTGAGTACTGTGCTAACCCCCCGCCACACGCCCTTGCGGCGGCTTGCGGGGTATTATGTAGATGAATGAAAACTGAAGGTCCAGGATTGGGGAAAGGGGAGCATTCAAAAATCTGTTAACAGTCGCATAATTCACGTTTCAATTTCAATGATGTTTTAGTGATTAGCAAAAAGAGGTGACACATTTTCACTTTTTAAACAAGCCTGGTTTTTTCAACGACTTTTTCAACTATGTGAAAATTAATGATCACTGAATGAGTAAACTATACATATTTTCACCAGGAATATTTTACTGCTTTAATGCACATGGTTAACTTATTCAGTGAATCTTGGTTTTCCTTTTAACCTGCCCGGTCTTTAGTGTTGTTCTAGCATCAGGTGAAGCTATGGATATTCTGATGGTTGTTAATTGTACAATGGATGACCAAAAACGTTTTCTACTATGTCAGTATATATACCTCTGCTTATTTTATGACATTGAATTCATTGCAAACCTGATTAGCTTGTAGCACCTAAGGGCTGGCATATGCATCAAATTCTAGTTTTCTTGCAGTAATAATAATTCAACAGAGATATAAGATAAGAATTCAATCATTGAGAAACACCAGGAATTGGTAAACCATTGACAAAATTACCGCAGTTGTCTTTCTACCAGTACATATAAACAAAGAACATGAGATTAGCTCTTTGAGAAGTAATAGTTACTTGAAACTCTCTATGTTACTTACACTTAAAATGTTTCAGAGCTTTTGAATTGCCTTGTGACAATTAAAACTATTTCATTCCTCCTACAGAGACACTGTCAAAGACTAATCGGTTGGTCTGCATTGATTCAGTTCCTGATGATTCAAACAGACATAACAAGTGTAGCATGAAAATAGCACAAACATAAACATACACCACTTTTTTTATGAAGAAAAATCACCTCACCTCATAATAGATCCCTAAATCCAGAAATAAGAAGAACAAAATGATCTTTCTTTAAATGCTAAACATTGAGAACTAATATAAAAGAACCCAGAAATATTCTTTGTTCGCTGGAACTACAGAATTTTTCAATTGAAGAATACTAAATAACTCAATGCATAACAAATTATGAATATATTATTAATTACGACAATACACTACCTGAGAAACAATTTGCGCATTGGATCCAACAGAAGCCACCATGGTCTTGGGTCCTTGTAATGTTCCAGATGCTGCTGTGCGACTGTTAGATGTGGCCGTTTGTAAAACTAGTGAGCTAGCAGGTACAACTGAAGTAGTACTGGAAACAGCTGATGAAGTAGATGATGCTATACTTAAGGTTCCAGCTGCATTGGCTCTTAACTCTTTTGCCACCTGAAATTAAATGACCACAGCAGTATGCTTATGTCAGTATGAGTATGTAAATAGGTATTCATAGCCATGGTGCTCCTGAAGTAGCTTTAAACTATTTACAACCCATTTTGATTTTAACTAGGCTGATAGTAAATGTCATTTCACCACATAAACATTTCCATACTACACTGGAGCATGGAGTCATATATTTTTATTTGTATTTGATTCAATATTTATCATGAGGCAGCAGTACATTGAAACTACATACCTGGATTAGAGTAGGCAAAACTCCATTTTGGCTGAGTAAAAGATTGTTCTTTAATTGATGTCATCTCAATGAAGTCATAGTTTGTGCTCAAACAATTCATAGTTAAATTTAATTACAGTTTCTCAGTTGAAATAAGAGTTAATGGGAAATAATGCAGAATAAAATAATGATGAAAACTAATTTTACAAGGATACTCATTAAATAGAAAGTCAATTTTGGTCGGTTCAAAAGATGACACTTCATCATAATTTAAAATTAATATTACGAAAAGGTAAGTTTTCATTTATCCCTGGCATTATTTCAACATTTAAAATTAATGTTACATAAAGGTAAGTGTTCATTGATTCCTGACATTATTTCAATGCACAAATATAGTTGTTTGATAAATTATCTACCGCAATAAAATTCTCCAAATGCTTCCATGCCTTACAAAAGGACGTCTTTAAAAGGACTGTCTGCAACGAGAACCAACTATGAGATATAATCCTAGAAATGATCTCTGAGGAGGAAGCAGCACCACATAGAATATCGCCCAGATAATTTTAAAAGCCTGACATCATCACATGCTTTAACTGTGTGAAGAAAACTGACAATAAGCTACTCAAACCAAAGAAATACACTCCACACATGGCCTATGAAGGGGCCTACCAAATAAAGTGCAGCTTTGAAAATTCCTACATATTTGGAAAGATTTATTAAGTATGGCCTCCATGAACACCGAAGAGGTCTGAATAATAAACAATATTGGCTTTCAGCTACTGTGAAACATGCCTGGTTGGAGTCTGGGCAAAAGATAAACTTGAAGGAAATGCATTTTAACAAGACCAAGGCTTATTTGGGTTGACACTAACATAGAAAAATTAGGCAAATTTCAACACAGACCATAGTCACCAGCCTTACAAAATGGTGAAAGGAAATTTTCAAAATCAACCAATCTGAGTGATGCATCAGCATCAAGCCAACTATAATTATGATGACCTAATTTGATACAGTGACACTTGTGACCTGATGAAGCTAGCTGGAATACTAGGGGAATTGTCAGGACAGAGAGAATGAACATGATAAAGCCGAAAGCAATTCAGTCTTTGAAATATAATAACTTTTAATTTAATTTATATAATAAAATATAATTTTAATAATAATTTATATAATAATATAATTTAATAGCAATAAAAAATATCCTAGTATTTACCATTGGGTATTATCATTTCAAGTCAGATGGATCTCAATTAAAAATTAAAGATCATGTGATTTAAATTAATGTCAACTGATGTATTCATCAAGTATTAAGGGTTCTTAAAATAATGAATGACAATTAGTAACCTCAGCAGAAACCACAACCCGTGCAGTTGTTCCAGGTGCAATTCCACTTGCTCCACTGGTAGCAACAAGGGAGCCTCCTTTGCGAGCCACTAAATGACCAGCAGAAATGGTCTGCCCACCACCAGCCCTCACAGCAGCTGCTGCTGCTGCAGCAGCCTTCACAGCTTGTCCTAGTGATGTGGCTAAGAGTGACGTGGCTCCACCAAGAGGAGGATTAGATCCTGGAGACCCTGTTGTTGTAACCTGAAAATCATCATTTTTCAAAGTTAAAAACAAATTGTTTTACTAGTTGACATTAAATGGTGAATTGATGATTTGTCATGCTAAAAATACAATTGCCCCAGAAGTTAATTTTTTTCATCTTTCAATGATTAATATTGATAAGATACAACATTAATCAAGATTGTTATCATAGTTTGATATACTCCAGTATTCTTCTAAACTTTCATTAAGTAAGGAAGTTGTTTAGTTTTGTTAAGCACATTGTGCTCACCAAAGCTTTAGAGTCTTAACATGACTTTCTTCTAAACTAAATAACCATGGATTTATGTGAACTATTTTTTTAATAAGTACATGGATTGCTATCGTTCTTGAATCCTAAGGTTGAATGTAATAGTCACAACCAGATTTTTAGGAAGTACAATAAAATCTCATTACATCAATCTCACTTGATTAAAAATATGATGCTACCACGGTGCTCCCATAAGTACCCAGCTCGAGAAGGCGCTAGTTGTTTGAAAAATATCACTGTATTAGAAAGTATGCAGTCTATAAAGTATATGTTTCAAGGTTGTAGACACTAAGCTGTTTAGTATTTGCTTGGCAGCCATCAATAGTGAACGTTTTCAGTGAATTTGTAATAATGGAGAAAATTGGTCATCGTTATGTGATACAATACTTTTATTTGAAAGGC
The DNA here is from genome assembly GCF_022747635.1 of Hetaerina americana. Taxonomy (NCBI): domain Eukaryota; kingdom Metazoa; phylum Arthropoda; class Insecta; order Odonata; family Calopterygidae; genus Hetaerina; species Hetaerina americana. The sequence continues at coordinate 66,273,134 of NW_027286763.1, forward strand.
CTCAGCCGAAACACTATGAAAGCTGAACTGGATTCTACCCTTGGTGAGTCTGCTCCTTCCTTTACAGCAGTAAAATATTAGGTAGCAGAGTTTAAATGAGGCCATACGAGCTGTCAAGATGAGCATTGCATTGGTCAACCAATTGAGGTGATGACTCCAGAAATGGTGAAGAAAATCCACAAAAGGATACTGGATGATGGTTGACTGCAAGTGCATGAGCTAGCACACATAGTAGGCATCTCAAAAAATGTAGTACATCGCATATTAACTGAAAATGTGGACATAAGAAAGCTGTGTGCAAGATGGGCACCACGTTTGCTCACACTCGAGCAAAACCAGTGTCATGAAGATGTTTCCATTGAGTGTTTAGCAAAGTTTCACAGCAACAAAGCAGAATTTTTGTGCAGTTTCATAACCATGGATGAAACATGGGTCCATGACTTCAAACCCGAGACAAAAGAATAATCAAAACAATGGATTCATAAAGGAGAACCACTATCTTCTCCAAAGAAGGCGAAGACCATTTCATCTGCAGGCAAGGTCATTCCGTCGGTTTTTTGGAAAGCGCGTGTGATAATTTTCATTGACAATCTTGAAAAAGGAAAAACCATCAACGGCGAATATTTGAACTTATTGCAACATTTGAGCAAAGAAATTAAGCAAAAGCAGCCGCATTTGGCTAAGAAGAAAGTGTTGCTTCATCAAGACAATGCACCAGCTCACAAATCCGTTATTGCAACGACCAACATTCATGAATTAAAGTTTGAATTCCTACCTCATGCACCCTATTTGCCATATTTAGCCTCCTTGGATTATTTTCTGTTCGAAAACTGGAAAAAATTGCCTGGTGGTCAAAGATTTTTCAACCGTGAAGAAGTGATGTCGGCAGTTAATGGCTATTTCGAGGAACAAGAGAGTTCTTAATATAAAAAGGGTATCGAACTTATTGAACATCACTGGGAGAAGTGTATAGAGCAGAAAGGAGATTATGTTGAAAAATAAATACATTTTTTTCCCAAAATTTTCCAATATCTCCAAAGCACAATCACATTGCATTGTTATGATTTTAAATTAAGTGATACGGAGCAAAAACATTTCAAAATAATCTGGGACTTAAAATAATATATGTGGTATATACAATGGCTTAAGACACATATTTTTGTTACCAGGGTATATAAGTACATGGAATTGAATCAGATTCAATTCAAAATTTGTTGACTCAAATTTAAATTGCTGATTCATCGGCAACAGAATTTCAAACCACATGACTACTATACAATTTAAGACCCCATTTTTGCATAAGGTGATAATCTCGCATAAATTACCTGAATTGTCTGCAGACCAGAAGCAGTAGAAACCTGTAAATTATGAACAGATGGCCCTGCCAGGGAGAAGGTTCGGGATATTTTGGAGGCTGTAGGCATTGCAGTTGCCCTAATTGGAGGTACTGTAGTTTGTGTTAGGCCAGGAGAGGAAGAAGTAACTATGCTGGAAGTTACAGACTGCACAGCAGCAGAAACTTCTGTTTTGATTAATGCTTCACCCGCCTCCTTTTGAGAATCCTTTTGTTTGCTTCGGCTGGGTTTTCTAGGAGTTGAGGACTTTTTAGTTTTTGTCATGAAGCACTGCTGCTGATGAAGTTTTTCTGTGATACAATGAATTATATACAGATGAGTAATGCAGTAAAAATTTAATTTAATTTGATAAATTAATATATTTACTTGCAATAATAAAAACAACCAAGTTTTGACCTTTTTTTATTTAATAATAAGAGTCAAAAAACAACAAAGGCAATCTGAAAAACCCAAACCCTAGGCGGACGTAAAACTGTTTTGGCAGGAATAATACCAGCAACCTTTTGATTAACAGCTGCGGATGTTATCCCATTGCCACCAAGGCCAGCATAATTAAAGTAAAAATCAAAGCATTCAAAAGCAAAAATGAGGGTAGGTGCAATGAAAAGAAAGATATATTTGAATTGCAACCCTGTCACATTAACATGTAATAATTACAAAAAAATTGAAATTACCACATTTGAGCACCATTAGCCAAAAAAACTTAGTCAAATCCTGCATGAATCCTATTCAGATTAAGGAATCATCATTTTAACTCACCAAATTCTTCTTCAGAACGCCCACGATGTAAATATATCCACATTTTACGCTTTGTGTCATATCTTACACATGGATCTGGATCATAATGCAATCTATCTAAAGCTCCACTAACAACTGATTGAAGGTAACTTTCTTGATGACCAACTGGAGCCAGAAATTGTGAATCTCGAAGGAGTTCACAAACTTCAGAACGTGTACCTTCTCCATTAGGTAACCGAGCAGTGGCATCTCGAACTTCAGGAGAGAATGATAAATTTCATAATGAATGATATTTTTGGCTGATAAAAAATTATGTGTACCACTTCAGAGAGGTTATGAAATTCACCATGAACACCTACCCAAAGATAAAATAGTTACAAAGTTAGGCCTATCAGCTGCTAATAGTGAATGTCCTCTTGGCTTATTTACTGGTCCTCCTTGGGAATATGCACCTTTCACAGGACCCACAACTGATTCATACCCATGCATCCGGAATGTGAATGCTTTGTGAGGGTTTTCATAGCGAAGAAGTTCCTTTAAAGTAGAAGACATTTGTTTAGTAGAAAATGAATCATATATTCAATTGCAAATTAAAAATACCTAAATAGGCAGCATCCAAAATATATGCCATCTCCATTCTGTTTTATCACAAATCATCGCCTTATTGCAATTCCAGAAAAACTTCATTACAAACTGTATATCATTATAAAACAAGATATGATCACAGTCTATTAGTATCAATGCAGTAGTTTGAAAGGTTTTGATGATTTTAATCAGTCAATATGTACACTAATTATGTGAACAATACAGTAGAATCCAGGTAAGAATCTCATGAGGAAATCAACTGATAACTGCAGTATGCATGAGAAGGCGTGATAAAACAATTCATTTCCTCAACTTGAAAAACAATATTGTTTGCTACCTTTTAAAATTTAAAATAAACAATATACTCAATTATTATATTTATATTATAGGTTATATATTTAAATTACATGTTGCTGACTTAGTAGATTGGTATTTCATGCCACTAATCATGGAATTCAATCTGTGCTCCATTCAACAAACAGACCAAATCATACAGCAATTGAAAAAAAGAAGAATAAGAGAGGAAAGTCACATCAAAAGTATACTCAGAACACTGAAACATTGGGGATAGCTATGACTTTGATGCTTACCTGCTCTCTGTAAGCTTGCCTCTCTGCTTCTGTACTCGGCCTAACAGTCCAAGTGGTTGGGCATCGTGGGGGCGGTGGTGACATTGGCCCTTCTTCACTCTCCTCCATCACACAACTCATATTTGTTAGAGCAGCAGGTGCCTCCTCACGCTCACTAACAGTAGCAGAGCTTCGATTCTGTGACTGTGATGCCTCATCTCTCCTGTCTAACCAATGCTGGCACAGAGGCATTAGGTGAGAATCTGAATCTCGCCCAGCTCCAATCCACTGATATAACTTTGACTGGGTTTTGAATTCCAGGTATGGTACAAAATCTTCAGGTTGAATATCTGGAAAATACAGTGCACTAGGTTCAAAAGATGGGATATTTTGAGGTGATGACTAAGGCTTCAAAGCAATACTGGAGTTACCCAGCACAAACATTGGACTCTGAAATGTGAAGGTCTATATCAATTTCCTGTTTAATGCATCATATAATGAAAAAACTATTTACTGCATGATGGGTGTGGCAGGTACAACTGGAATTCTAGTTTTCTGAAACTTTTTCTGACAGTTTGACTGGAACAGTTCTAATTTGGATTTTCCAAAGGATTTTTAAACAATTCTCGAGCCAAACATACTGAAAAGTTTGGTTCAAATGCAAATATTTCTGACCTGAGTGCATGGCTCACAATACAAAATATTTACTGATTTTGCATCAATGAAAATTGAACCATTCTGTTAAGTCCTTAATATGAAAAATAAAATCAAAATAATTAATAGAAATTAAATAAAAGTAAAGGCAAAGCACTCTGAATGATAGATAGAGTTTGTTGGTGAACATCTGTTTCCAAGGGCTGAACAAGTTAATGTGTACAGTCGAGCCTTGCTTAACAAGCACCCTGCATAGTGAGTAATTCACTTAACGAGTGATAGGAAGAAGGGAATTCCCAGAATGATTGCACACCTGCTACTTCAGTTTGTGTTGAGCACTCATTCCACTAGCACCTCAGTGTCAGTAGTGATCACATACTTTCCCAAACTAGTTTTCAGATATATTACTAGTGATTTTTTGGGCAAAGTTAAATAATATTTTGTGCAGGTTTAAAACTGACACCAAAGAAACATCCAACATTAGAAAGCCATGAGAGAATAAAAATAACAAAGGAAATAAAAGTAAAATCATTGAAAATCAGGGAAAAGGCGTGAGCAAGGCTGATCTAGTACGCAAATCAACAATTGGTCTACATTATCCAATTGCATTTTCTTCAAAATCAAGGACAAACTTAAGGAGATAGATGCTTCAAAAAGAGTGGCAAGAATATTTATGAACCGTTATGTGTTCTCAATGATGTTGGAAAGTTGCTTCTCATATGGATAAAAAAATGCAATTGCAATGCAACACCATTAACCAGAATATCATGTGTTGGAAGGGGAAAGCAATTTTTGTCGACCTCGTTTAGAAGACGTCAGAATCATCAATGACTGCAGAAGCATTTAAGGGGAGCCGTGTGTAGTTAGAGAAGAGAAGTTTAGAAGAAGAACCGGCATCCACCGCATTCCAAGGTATGGTGAAGCAGCAAGCTCTGAGTCAAAATTAGTAGAGAACTTCATCAGTTACTTCAAAAAGCTCGTACATTCAGAGGGTTGCCTGTCCCAACCGGTCTCTTCTGGAAGAAGATGCCGAAGCAAACCTAAAATTGTACATGCAAGAGTAGATGAAAATGCATTGCCTGAGTGCAATCCAATGAAAGGCCATCTCATGCCACTATTTTGCATTAATGCATGTGGCAATTTGAAAATCTAACCCTTGCTTTTTTACAATTCAGAAACTCCATGAGCCTTCAAGAAGTGTTAGGCCCCAAAAGGCTGACTAAATGTGATATGACAGTCCAAGGAAACTTTTGCATTGTACCATCCATATGAGGCATCACTCTAATAAGGCAAAGGTAATGCATGCCATGAATATTAATAATTCTGAGTCACATTGTTACAAAATTATGAATCATCAGCAAAACCAAATGTGTCTGAACATGATCCATAATCCTAAACAATGTACACATATTTTCTTTGAATAAACCTCTTACAAAATTTATTTTTTTGGCATGAAATGCATTATAATATTTTACATCAACTTATTTGCGAAAAGTTTTTTCACTAAAAAGTGATTCGCTTTATGAGAAAGGTCATGGAACAAAAAATGCTAGTTGTACCAGGTTCCACTGTATTTACTTCACAAATACAGTAGCCCAGGTTTTGGCCAGAAACTAACACTTTGCACCTCTCGGGTCCAAAACTTTTATTAAACTGATAATTTTGTACCGCTCCAGTTGAAGATTAAATATATATTTTAGTATCAGATCACATCTCCAAGAGTAATATATTTCTTACTCCAGAAATATTTTTTATAATCAATCAAATTTGTTATTATCTTTCATTTTTATACTTCAAAATAAATTCTTTTAGTTGAATGAATATATTTAATCAACCAAAAATGACCCTAATGATGAGCAACCCAAGTTGACCTTCATACGATGAATGCTGTATTCACAAAAATATGCAAATTTATATCCCATGAAATTAATTGACAAAAAGTTTAAATCTACCACCTTAGCTTTCATGGTACCAATCACTACTGTTAGTCAAGGGCCTAATGAGTATGACACTGACCTGGAGAGTCCCCCAAAAGAAACTGAATAGCTGATCCCAACTGCTGCACCCAACTTTGTGCACCTGCATACCAGTCATTCAGCGGTGAAATAGGACTTTCTTGCCATGACCGAAGACTTTCTTCCATTGTAGACATACCCATACGCTGCTCTGGGGTTGAACAGATGATATCTCTAACTAATGAGAAGAAACATGCATGGGTCTCTTGCATGAGCTCCGGTGTGTGCCTAATAAAGAAAAATAAATAAATAAAAAAAGTAAGTAAAAATTATGTTATTTCAAGTATAAATTCAAAAACAATGAAATGAAAAAATTAATCACAGCATTACTTCATTGACTTTATCGATTAACCTTCAAGGTTTTGATTAACCTTTTCCTTCAAGCTCTCAAATTTCTGTAATATTACACTGTTTTCATGATATTAGTTCTGTTCTGGAACTGATATTCATGCCTCTGAAGTACAGTCAACTCTCAGTTATTAGTGCTATTGAATGCATCATTAAGCACGCACAATCAAAAACATGGATAACCAAAATGTGAGGAAAATATGGCTGTGATATAAATGGACATATAAGGAATCTCTCCTTTTTTATTCTGTTTGATTAATTTGAGTTTTTTAGCAGTTGAATATACATTTTTTTTATTTTTCCATCAATTTTATATGGGTGAATTATAGGTCTACAAGCTCATAGATCTATCATGAAGAGAAAGAAGACCATATTTTCTTCAGAGAGCTAAACCATTCACATAGCCAGAAGAAAACATGATGGACAAATGATAAATATTAACTAAGGATCGCTAATACAGATTCGTATAGTCATATGATACTGATTAAAACAATGCAGTGTAGATAGTTAATGACTCATTTGTTGCACAGTAAAAATTTGTATTTACTTGCCTTTGTGGGGAAAATGAAATTCCTGGGCTAATGAATGCAAGAGAATAATGGGGAAGTTGGGATCGTACAAAAATGCTTAAATAAAAACATTTAATACTACTGACAACTTTTGATCTCAGGACATTAAACTTTAAAGAAAGCAGATTTATTTTAAACTTTTATTATTATTACTTAGGCATTTCAAAGCATTTAATTATCTTTATGATTGTAATTTTAATAAAATTTTGAAGTTATCAGAGGAGAATAGCGTGGATAATCTAGAGTTTATTATTTAAAAGTTGTTTTCATGCACTAAAACCTCATATAGTGGAACCTCGCTGTACAAGCACCTTGCATAACGAGTAATTTGCAAAACAAGGAAAAATATTGAAAAAAATGACTCACACAACAAGTCATAATGAGTGACATTGCCCATAATAAGTGGCAAGGAGAGAGGAAGTCCCGGATTGTGCACCTGCTTCATTAGTCTGAATTTAGCACTCATTCAACCCACATCATAGTGCTGCTTGTGATCACACATATTTCCTAATTAATGTCCAGACAAATTATTTGCGATTTTTTTGTGAAAAGTGTAATTATTCATGCAAAAATTTAACCTAAGATAAGCCCTCAAGAAGACAGCCACAAGAGAATAAAAATTACAGTAGAAATGAAATGATGAAAAATGAAATAGCCGAGACCACAAACTTGATGGGCACTAGGTTTGTGTAAAGGGGGAAGGTAAAAACAAAGTTACAAGTAAGGGGAAAGATAGTGAACACACACTAGGTTACTTGGGTGTGTTTGGGAAACAGTGACCCACGTGTACCTCTGGAGTTTCGGCGGTTGGTTCACTGATGGGAGGAAGGAAGCTAGGAGCTAATGGTAGGGTGGTGCCTCTCTATTTCAAAAGGCAATTAGAAGAGTTTCAAGGTTGGGGGAGGCAAGGTATGGTTAATGAAGGGGGGGTTGGTGTTAGGAAGGTAGGAGGAAGTAGAAGAAGAGAATGGTGTGAGTCAACTGCATTAGCAAAGGGAAAATAGACAAGATGTAATGGGTCCTTGCTCGCTGTTAATGATATTTGTACGGCTCTTTTTAATGTGGATGCATTCATAAAGCCTAGCATGCAGTCTGGGGCATGTTTTAGGAGTTTAAGATCATCAATCGTGATCTTATGTCCTTCAGAGATCATATGTTGGGCAACGGAGGATTTGTGAAACTTAACATGTTTTTACCTCTCCCCTTTAGAAACCCAGTGCCCATCAAGTTTACCATCTTGGCTATTTCGTTTTTCATTGCTTCATGACTGTAGGTACATTCATTTTATATTTACAGAAATAAAAAGTAAAATCATTGAACAAGGTGTGAGTGTGGTTGAGCTAGCACACACATACAAGCAGTTTACATCAGCGATTTGCACTATCATCGACCAAAGGAAGATTATTAAGTAATAAATGCTTAAAAGGGAGAGTCAAGAAAATCTACGTAGCAGTTACGTATTTTCAAATATGTTGAAGGCTTGCTTCTCACACGGATAAATGAAAAGCAATTGTGATACAAGATAATTAACGATCATATCATATGTAAGACAGTGAACATGATTTCTGTCGATCTCATTAAGACACCAAGATAATCAATGGCAGAAAATGATCTATTTAAGAGAAGTCAAGGGGGATTAGAGAAGTTTAAGAGAACAATGATGACCACAGAATTGTGAAGCATGGTGAAGGAACAAGCGCCAGCACAAGGGCAGCAGAGAATTTCACCATGTTCAGGAAGCTGGTAGATTCTGAGAGTTGCTTGCCACAACAGATTATTTTATTTTGACAAAACGGGTCTCTTCTAGAAAAAGATACTGAAGTGAACCTATTTAAGAGCAGAGGAGAATGGAATACCCAACAATGAGCCAACAAAATACTGCCTCATGCTGCTATTTTGTGCCAATGCAAACAGCAATTTGAAAATTAAATCACTGCTTGTTTACCATTCAGAAACTCCACAAGCCTTCAATGGAGTGCTAAGTCCATAAGAGCAGGCTAAATGTGATTTGTTTTCTGCAATTAAATTCATATTCCAGGTTGGATTGTTACTCGATTAAGGAAAGGTGAAGATAATTCATTATCCTAAACAATGTATATATGACTTTATTTGAAAGAATCTTATACATATTTTTTTTTCGGGATGGAATGCATTATCATATTTTTCATTACTTTAAATGGGAAAAATAGATAATAAAATAATTTAAGCATTATGAGTTAGATTTTGAATTGAATTATGCTAGTTTGGGGAGGTTCCAATGTATATACAAGTAATATTTACAGCATAGCATAAAAGACAAGAAATATTTTCAGACCAAGATATCATCATGTTGCCTATAGAAATATATACATCATACAGCATAGAAAGCAAGCTGACCAAATCAAATTTTTATCAGCTGAGAGACAATGCACAGTGCTTTAACTAATGTTTGAGCTGTCTTATTTATGTTACCTTCAGTTCAATTTTGTCTGACTTATCAGGTAAGTGGATATGTTTAGTATTAGACATTTATTTATAACCTAAATGTGATTAAGAGAGCATCTATCCCTAATTTAAGAACAAACATTATTTAAAAAATTTTTGTACAGAAATTTGGCTAGATTTTAACTACACCACAAGATTGGTGATGAGTAGCGAAGTTAGGAGGCCTTTAATTTTTAGCTTTATTAGAGAGGATGAGGTGGATAGGAAGAGGCCTAGGGAGTGGATCTACAGGGATCAATGAAAATTCAATTCAGAGTTGACCTTTCAGGTGTCTCAGTACCATTTTATATCAACGGCATAAAGTTATGTTCTCTCTGATTAGCTTCTTATAAGGATGGAAGGGAGTGGAAAATGTTGAGAAACTTGTGTGAGACATCCTTATCGCTCACCATCCTAAGTCTAGTATAGTGCTTAATCTAACATAGAAATTCAAATCAGTGAGGAGTTTTTTCTCATGAACTAGAAATCTAAAATTATATTTTACTCTGAGTAATTTATGACAGAGGGTCGTAATATTCTAGAGGCTCAGCGATGAACTACTGACCAGAGGGCCCGGGTTCGATTCCCGGGCAAGCCTTTGGGGCACCCCCAGCTCCACCCAAGTTATGTGATTTTTCGGGTGCCAGATCTTCCTGGGAAACCATAATGAGCACAGGGAAAGGCACTGGCCTGCCTATCCTGATATGTGAATTTCCTCTTTGGTCTTAGTACTGGGTGAACTTGATCATCACCTAACAAACTGACCTTAGGGTTGATTACTGTGTGTACGTCAATTTATAACAGAGCTAGACTAATGTTCGAAGGATGTAAATGAAATTGTGATAAACACTATTTCTGATGTGGATACATGCATTTAAATATTCAATGTTCATTCTTCTGTATAATGAAGAGTCATAGAAACTACCAGTAACTGGATTAACAGTAGTTTTAACCAGAAGACATTTATCACCAAAGGGAAGTAAATGAACAACCATTTCAAAAAAATTATGAGGAAAACTAAACACTTAGCCAAAGAGTACATATGAGACATCTTATAGCATTATTGCAGAAAAAATGCCCAAATAGTCTTGAAATTCAAGATATTTGAATTAGCCATAATTTGTAATTATCTACCAGCATTCTCCCCAAATTTCTGTGAATATATGGTGCTCTATGATACACATTTCCTCCATTCACAACATTGAATAAATACTTAATGCACTCATAAACTTCCCAAACTTTCCTTCCTCCTGCCTCTCAATCCTTTACTAAAGACCAGTCTATTTGAATAGATGTTTGCTGAGATGTGTGAATGCTGAGGTAGTACGGAAAGAGGGATGGTTTACTGCACAGCAACAGAATCATTCCCGCTTCTAGAGGAAGAATGATTCTTCCTCTTGGTTGCATAACATGATACTTACTTAATTTCTCAACTCTATGAATGAATATTCTGCCCTTAATCAAATTCTCGACTGCTCACTGAAATTCAACTCACCAACTAGCAGATTTAATATTCAAATAGTTTCTGGCCAAGGGTGTTAGACATCATCTTAATAATGAATAATTAGGATATTAGTACAAATTAGAAGTCAAACTTGTTTTTGCTTAACTTACTTGATATCATCCAGATTCACACTTATTCCATGGCTTTCTCCAAGATCCATCGGTAGACTCATCATATCCAATCCATCAAACTCAGAATGCTGAAAGTTCCCAAAGTCATTGGAGGAGAAATCATTTCCCCTGGCACTAGTATCATCTTCTGGTCCATCTTCATCTTCTTCTTCCTCAACTTTAATTTGAGATCTTGTGATGCTACTTGTGAGATTAACAGTCTTGCCTCTCTTACCACCTCGAATACATGGCTGTCCTCGTGGTATTCTTGGTGTCTGTGAAGGAGTATGACTATCCTGTAAAGTAATTGTGGACATAATGTGATAATCATTTTAAAATTTTTGTATGCATGGCATAAAAGGTAAGAGGATAAGATATCACTACATGGATAATTCAACCTGCAAATGAAATATCAATATGCCATCGTTTGCCATCAAAAATTAATTTGGCACAATTAGACATAAAAATAAAGATCTTATCCCACATAACTTTCTATTTGCTCGAGTCAGGATACATGAACATTTTTTAAACCTCACACATGGAACACCTCATGACATTCCATTGAAAATGGTTGTGTTCGAAAACAACACCTAATTTGGTTAGTGATTCTCAAAACTTATTGATTAATGCTACCACAGTGAAACCAAACACAATTATCATCCCCCCTGGAGTGCCCATTTTGCTATGCAAATGTATGACTAAAAATAAAAAATCTCACTATCAATGGTAAACCAGCTTTGAAGATTATTGATCTGGCACTTACGAGCAAAAGAAGTTTGCATGCACATTTCCTTAATTTATAGTTTAGAGGAATTTTAATTGAAAAATCCTTTTTCAAATGATAGTTATTTAAGAAATATTGAGAAGAAAAATCATATAAAGTTAAAATTAGGTCCCAGGGCTTACTTTGGTTAAACTTCTCCATATTCTACATTTATAAATACCATTTCTTATTATCTCCAAAAGAAAAATTCATGAAAAATACATTCTAATTTTATCCACTTCAGATAGTTTGTTTCATAATCTAACAAAAAAACTGGAATAATAACAATTAATCCTCTAACCTTAGAGAATGAAGAGTCATGACTTTCCCTAAGAGGTGTTGATGCAAGAGGTTCACCCACTCCAACAGATTCAGAGTCTGATGCTGCAGGAGAGCAGCTGTCAGCACCTCCTTTAACCACTGTCGGACCCGGACTTGGCCTTTTCACTTTGGATGAGCGTGAACGTTTCCTGACTTTAGGCCCAATAGGAACTGCTAAATGAACAGTAGTTTCCTTACTGCTGCTATGAACAGATGATGATCCTGTTGGCCGTACAAGTTGGCGCTTGGCTGTCTGAGATCTTTGAGCTACATCTTGTATCATAATACCTCTTGTATTCAGTTCAGGATGGTCCTGCATAAGAGAAAGCAAAAAAATGCCAATATTAAAGAATTTAAAAAATCCACATGCTCTCAATTAAGGGGGAATGCCACAAATTTATCTGCACAACTTCGGTTCAGTTCTCCTCTAATTACTCCAATTTAAGTTCCAAGAGATGAATTTTAGCAAGCATGATAAAATGATGAAATTTTGCCACATGGACAGACTTGAGGATATTAAGTGTGCAAGTTATTCAGTTAAGTGGAATGCAAACACATGATAATTAATGACTTATTGAAGTTCAATTCTTCTTCACTCTCCTTTTATCTAAAAAATTAGCATTTATTGGATCAAGTGTTTAGTCAAATTTTTACAAAAAATAAAGGTGTGTACATTAGTAAGTAAACCAACTAAATAAAGAGTTCAGAGCGACATGAAATATTAACTTCCTGACTAACATATCAACATTTGACACATGCATACTACTGAAGTCTAAACTTCTACCTGAGGATAACATGGAAATGGCAATTCCTAGGGTATAATATATATTTTCTTAAATTTACATGAAAAGAGATGACATTTGCTTCAATTCCTTTGTAAATTTTTATGACATTAGAGATGCAATAAGTAAAAAACTATCACAAAAGTCTTGTCTGATAATTGGATGTTAATTGGTGGAGAATTGATTGAGAAAGAAACCATGTAAATGCTTGAAAGAAGAACGGAAATAACTAATAAATGCATTGGGTTCTCTAAAACCATGGTTTTCAATTAAAAACAAAGTCCACAGATGGAATTAATGTGCTCTGCAGCCAGACGTATGCCCAACAACTTTCACACTCTTTGAGGATACACAAAAATGAAATTTAAATTTTTTGTGTTTAACTCCTAAACTGATTCAGCCCTTTTTCTTCATTTGAACTCCTTAGGCTAGCAATATATTATAAAGAGAAATCCCTCGACTTTTAAAAAGAACACAATATATAATTAACACAATAAATAGTTTAGGTGTAATACTTACATCTCCTGCACTTCTTCTTTTCTTATGCTTCAATAACATTGCTTTGTAAGTCTCATCGGTAATTTCATATGGATTGTAATTACTGGTAACATTAACTTCCAGATCAAATCCTGAAGGTTTTGTTGCTAAGGTTGATGTGATGAGCCTCATATCAGGGCTACACGAAGACTCCAAAGCCACCAACTGTTTTTTCTGCTTTTTACTAAGCTTTGGAGGAGGTCCATCTATAATATTGTCCAGATAATTTTTTTGAAATGAAGAGCATATCATGAATTACCTATTCCTACATTTACAGTTGACATTCATTACATATGAATATTCATTCAACTTGTGATATTTAGGCATATGATGGTAGTAAATGCGGTGAAAAACGAAGACATTGCCACTGATCCCCTTCATAGTAAGGTTATGCCATTCAAGGTTTATGTAAAATTGAGGTTTGGAGGTAAATCCTCAAGATTATATTTTCATGCTTTAAGAATGAAATAGTCTGCACAATTATAATGAAATAAATAATATAAACAACAAAGATTTTTTAATACATCCAATTAGCTTTCAGAACAACTTTCCTCCAGACCTTAGTTTTACTTTCACATGCATAATTTCACTGCTCCCCTCAAGTACGTACATCTGAGATTTAACTGCATTTTATATTAACTATTCCTTTCAACAAAGTAATTTCATCCAACACATAGTGAGCACTCATTGATTTAATTACTTGGAACAGACTGATCATTTCTTCTTTAACTACTCAGATTTAAGATGCTAAAATAAAGTTAATTTGATTTGCCCAAAGCATGTTTGAACTGACCTGGATAATTTTCATCTTCTGAGCTTTGACTGCTTTCACCCACTTCTTCCCGTATTGAAGAGAGCTCTCGGAAGTACCGTCGTCTCGTTTTCCAAGCAACAGGAAATGACTTAGGAGGCGGTGGAATGCGCTCAGCACGAGGCGATGTATCTGGTGGGAGTTTAAATGCAGCCTCCAGTAGTCTTCTTCGTGAAACCAATAATTCTTTCATGACCCGAAAGTAGTAGCGACGCTGCCGATACCTTAAAAATAAATAAAAAACTTAAATAATTAACAAAAACAATAATGGCTCAATCATTCTTCACGGCATTTCTCCAGGCAGATGTTATTTTTTATAAACACTGGTTTCACTAGCATCAAATTTATGTCAATATTAAATTGTTTAAGCAAGTTATTTTATCATTTTACAATAATTTATGGTTGCAATTAAAAATAACTTGAAATTTCACAAACTAAATTATAAAAATAAATAGATTTTATATATACTCTGGTCTAGTTTGATTCTATAGTCATTCTGTTCATATATTTGCACTATGCATATATATAAACATAATCTATATAATATTATTTGTACATATAATAATGTATGTATATATTATATTCACACATGAAAGTCTTGAACATATGCGTAAGAAAAAAGTTTTGTACCATACCTTAACATACAATAAATCAATTTGGCTATTTTCAACCTCTTCATAAGAACCAACAATATTTTATATTATACACGCATTTTCATTACCAAAATAGTAGCAAGGAATTTAAAATCTTTTACATGTTATTAGAAATGGCTTATATCCCAAAGCTCTTTTGTTTATAACATGACTCCAATCAGCATCATGCATTAAAAATTACACAAACCATATTTATCGCCACTCATTTGTCATTAATAGATTTTTTTTTATTTTTACAGCAGGCAATCACTTTTTAACTGCAGGTAGGGTTACATATTTTTCAGGTTCAAATAGTTCATCTACCTTTTGATATTCTTTTTCTGAGGTGAAAGGTCCTGGGGTATAATAATGATAATAGATTTTATTTGTCCAGTGATCCAGTTGTTACAACTGTTACACTTGATATAAGACACGTCACGGTAAAGTAACAAAATACATACAATGGATACAAGACACATATCAGGCATTGTTAAGAAATTCAGCAATTGAATAAAACATTTTTAATTTTAAGAACCTCAGCAGATTGACTTTAAATGCAGCCACACTATTTTGGGTCTTTTTCTCAGCTGGGAGTTTATTATCAGGTTGAAGGCCCATAAAATTATGACTGGCACCTGCATTTTTTTTGCGTACATATAAAATGTTCAGCTGCTCATTCTGCCTGGTAGAATATTTACGAATACCGCAATTTTTCACATAATCATACATGTACTACTAGAAGAAATATAAATACATGGCACTGGAAATACATCCTAATTTTTAAACAGGGGCTAGCTGGGGGCATTGTGTTTAGCAAAAGTCATAAGCCGAATGGCTCTTTTTTGGACCCTGAAAATGGCCAAGGCCTTAGATGATGAATCCCAGTCAAGGATACTATAGGCTATCTAAGAATAAAATACTCCATTGTATACTGCAGAGAGAACATCT
Source organism: Hetaerina americana (assembly GCF_022747635.1). NCBI lineage: Eukaryota > Metazoa > Arthropoda > Insecta > Odonata > Calopterygidae > Hetaerina > Hetaerina americana. The sequence continues at coordinate 66,288,838 of NW_027286763.1, forward strand.
AGTGAAACAGTGGATATAATGGGCCTTATTAAGAAGCTGGCTGAGTTTAACTTACCAGCTAATTGTTCATCCCAAGAGCTTTAAAAATTGATGAGGAAACCTAAAAATTTGGTATTTTGTACCTGTGGGATCACCTTCCCATCAACTTAATATGAAAGTACTTCACTTGCTTAAATTTTATTTGCTAAGTATTCATATTAGGTGAGAATTTTCTATACTCAAATCTAGGAAATTATTATGACACCAGGAAAGTAAAGTGTGACTAACATGCTTACACTTATATGCCAACTCATCAAAAGTAGGCAATGTAAGGATAATGTTGGTGTCAACAGTATAACAAGGGGATAGCACCATTAATGTATTGAAACCTATCTACGAGATCATTTATATATTAAAGAAACAAGACAGGCCCAAGAATAGAGCCTTGAGGAACACCTCGATTTAGGACCTAACTTGGGGAAACAAAAGATGCACCATTTTTAGAAATAGCCACGTGTTGTATTCTATCAAATAAGTAAGATAAAATCTTAGCAAAAGGTATGCCATAAATACCCATCTTGTTGAGTTTCTTGAGCAGTAATTGGTGGTCAACACAGTCAATAGCTTTTAAGAAATCGAAAAACATTGCAGCAACTTACATTTTTTTTATCTAGATCATTTAGTCTGGGATATTAACTGATAGGCAGCAGAAGACGTAGATTTCTGTTCCCTAAAAACCATGCTGAGACAGTGAAAGAAGATTGGAAACCTCTAAGTGAGAAATAGACCTAAGATAGAATGCCTTTTAATATTTTGCTGAATTGGTTCAGCAGAGAAATTAGATATTAGAAGTTAATGTCATGTCTATCACCCTTGTTTTTATAAAGTGGAATGACTTTTGACACCTTCAGAGGGGATGGAAACACTCCTAATTGGAAAGATTCATTTATGAGAAAATGAAAAGTTTCCATAATAAAGTCAATAGATTGCTTAATAATGTAACTGGAAATTACACCAAAGCCCAAGCCTTGTTTTGTACCTAGATTCTTCGATATATTTTTCAGTTCAGATGTTTTGAGCGAAATAGGGACTTTAAAGTGGGTAAAAGCAATGGCTTCTAAATTAGGAGAGTATCTTTGTTTAGCAATAGAAGAAGGTTGGAGTGATCTGCAAAGTTATGGGCAAGTTGAGAAAAGTGAGATTTAATAACCCCTGATGAATCATTAACCTGAATTTGAGACTGCTTCCTGGGTTTGTTTCTGGATGCATTAATAATTTTCCAGATTTCTCTAGATTTATTGCCAGAGTTAATGATCCTATGATCATTATAACAATGTTTAGCTGACTAACATTTGACAGTTATACCTTTTCCCTTTCGACATATTCAGTCTTAAGTTTGCTATAAATGTTACTAGAGATGGCCAGCTCTTTACCATATTGACCCATGATACGTATTTCATTACTTATCCACGGTTTACAGAAGGAGACTTTGTCCTTTTATTGTACTGAACAGAAAATGGCACGTTTAAGTAGTGCAGAAATTTGGTATAAAAATTATCAAAGCTTTCATTTAAAGAGGCAGTGAAATACAAATTGTGCCACAAGAGATTCATAAAATGATGAATATTAGAGCTATTGAAAGATCGAGAGGCATAAACCTCCAAAGGAGTATTAGCATCAATTAGACAAGTAGCAACAATGGGGTAATGGTCAGAAAGATGTAGAGGGATTTTCCCAGTTGTTACTTCATTATCATCAAAATTAGCAAATGAAAACATCGAGTGAGGTAAAAGAATGTGTAGTTATGCGAGTGGGTTCCTTACTACGTACACGCAAGTCATAAGATTGAAGAATTTTCAAAAATTCAGTTTTACTGATTGTTTTAGCCAACTAGTCTATGTTTAGATCACCAGTAATAATTATCATACCATTGGGATACTTAGCAACAATAACTTCTAAAAGACTGATAAATTTATCCAAAAACTAAGGGAAGTTTCCCATTGGTGACCTGTATGAAGAACCAAGGGCCACAGAAAATTTGTTAATAATTGAAGTCATCACAGAGCATTCAAAATTGCACTCATTTAACAGATGTTTGTAGGGAATAACATTAATGGGATACACAAATATTTTCTTTGAAAGCAACATGACACCACAATTTCTACAGTTGGATTGGCAGAACAAATCAATAACTCTGTAACCTGAGAGTTTGAAGGATGGCAATTCCTGGTTTAATAGCCAATGGCTGGTCATAAACACAAAAAGTCAAATTGATAGTCACACAGCAGTATTTCTGATTCAGAAATTTTGTTTCTAGCACATTGAATATTTATATGCAAGATCTTGGAAGGGACAGTCTTCTCAGATTTCCTGCTCTGTAGTCAGATCAAATTTTCCTCGTTTTTGTGAGGTTCCTCTTTCAATGTGGAGGTCATGCTGTTGTTTCTAGTGATTCTACACCTTGGTTGGGCAGACAAGGAGTTAAGTGATAGTGAGTTGACTGTAGGCTCAACGCTTACGTCTGTTATGTCAGCAGCAGCATCTGCAAATTGTCGGATGTTGTCCCTCCCTGAGACTTCTCCGGGGGGAGAGTGGTTTCTAGGGAAATAGAATGGCCTGACGGCAACATTCTTGGGCCAGAGAGATTCACTTAGAAGCAGTTCTTTGCATGAATCTGCAGCAGAGACATGGAAGGAAGCATATTCACCCTTAGCTTCCATTTCCACCACTTCTAAGTCACCTTTGACGGACCTACTCATAAAAGATCGCATTTCATCCTCTGTAGTAGGCATTGTCATTATCATATCATCTTAATCTACATTCAAGATAATTTAAAGGCAAATGAGAGTAAGTTGACAAACCCTATTTGAAGAAGATTTTGTGAAATAAAGGAGCAAATATCAGCATATAATAAATATCAAGAGGTTCAATAAAAAATAAATGCAGTTCTCTAAAGAGTGTGTTAGAAGGATATGAAAATATAGTTCAACGACTGGTGCAATTGGTTGGACAACTTACAAGGAATGAAGGGGGTGTTGGAATAGATAGGGAAATATGGATGCGAAGAAGGTCAAAGGAAGGCCATCTAGACCAGATATTGAAACCTATTACTGAAAATGAAGGCAGAAAAACTTGAGCAGAGATTTATTTGCTCCCAACTAACTTCTAAATTGATCACTACCAGTGGTTTACTAATTGAGCTTATTGAGTAAGCACTCATTAAACTCTAATTAATGCCATTTGCTTTTCATTTTGATTGACTCATTTTTATACTTCCTCAACTCCCATCTTAGCTATGGATGATTGGGGCTAACTGGAGTTTGGAATCTGAGTTAACCTTACTACTATAGTCCTGTCAAATCTAAGTCAGAGAATTCTTATCAAGCACACTCCACACAAGGATGACACCTTGTTGAGAAATTTGATCTGTGAGCATTCTGAGGCTAGCACATTGGGCAATCAAATCGGAGCAACATTACAAAAAAAGGTGTGGAAGAGGATAATTGAGTACTTAGTGAAAGGAGAAAGTGAGGTTCAAGAGAAATGATTTGCATAGTTATACTTGTGAGAAAAATGTAGCACAAGAAACACATTTAATGTACCTAGTGGAGAACATTAAAATGAAGCAGGTAATGATAATTAGAGCATTATAAGATACCAGTTCAATTTTTTGCTCTTTTTCATGATGTTTTCTTATTATTGCTGGCTAATCAAATGTCGTATCTCAGGACACATTTAGCTGCTGAAACACACAATACTGAATAACAAACAGAAATACTACACATATGTAGCAGAGCAGGAACAACCAATCCTTAGGATCAAGTGCGACGAAGGACATTAATTTGAAATGAGTCGGAAGAGAGGAGAGATTCCATTCATTATTTCTCCCTCCCACTTGAGGGAGAAATGATGGATGGAATTTAGTATGCTTTTCATTATGACAACAATATTAACTGGTAAAATTACTTGCTATGATGAAATTCTCACTGTATGCCAGTCTCATAAATCAGACTTAAATTTGACAGATACTTCAATTTTTGCTAACCATTAAATTATCTAGCAGATACTTCGATAGAATGCTCTTAAAATTCAGAAGCTACTTTCACATCATATACAAAATACATTAATTGAAACCTAATGATTCCTTGTTCAATAATTTCAGAACCACTATGCCCCCAACAATTTTGAAAAGATCCACCAACAAGAAATATAACCCTTCAATATAAGTGATAAATTGACTTTTTAGTCTTGCTTGTTAAAATAACCACAAGGGCATGTGATTTATACGGCTTTCAGCAACATATAATTGTTTTATTTCTTTTATGTTGCGACCTTTTGTTCTATGTTTATGGTTTAAAAAGACTCAATGCATTAAAAATAACAAAATTTATCAATATTTATATTGGTTTTGTTTATAACAGAGTGGTATTATGTTAGCCTGAAAGGACAAATAAACATTTTGCATTAATTAATTTAACTGTGTCCATGCATGAAGAGTGATTCACAATTTTGGCAATGTGCTGGTATACATGTATGGTATATACCACAGGCTTCATGAAACAAAATCGTGAAACTTCAAAGTGAAAACTGTTCCTCTAGTAATGCACTAATGAATGGTAGTACAATCTTTAAATATCATTGCACCAAACGCCCATTTAATAGTATATTAAGTACACACCTGTATTCTCTCTGCTGAACCTTTTTCATGATTGATCTCATCTTGGCAATATCAGGTCTGAAATGACCATTTTGGAGTTGCGAGTGTATATCTATCAGAGGGCTAGAAAATCTGAACGTTTCACCACCTAGCAACTTCTTGATTGTTTTCTCCTTTTCGACGGCGTCATTATGCGGAAATACTGGCAAGAATTTCTGAAAACGAAGAGTGTATTAGTCTTTGGACTGCTTAACCTTATGTACTAATAATGAAACATCTCACAAAATCTGGTCGAAATGTTTGGCATATTTTGATCCTGCTTAACATTTCAAATAATATTGGTCTCATTGAGCCGAAATTATGAAAATATTATAAACGCTTCCATGCTGAAGGCATTATGCTACCCACCGCTGATGCGTAAAACTATTAAACACTAAAAACATGCTTCATATGACTTCATTAATTCAAATTTAATAATTTCATAATAAGTATGACAAATGTTACCCTCAGATGTTCCTTCTGTTCAGCAGTAAAGCAATTTTGCCAATTTCTAGGAGATAGCAAGTCCATAAATATTTCTTTGCTTTCACAGAGGCCCTGCGGCAGCTTCAGATTGACTTTCCCGAATCTGCAATTTTCCAGGCGGTCGGAGAAAAATTCTGGCTGTTCGAAGTTAACGGAAGATTCTTCCGAGGAGTGTGTAGAATACTCTATATCCATTTCGTTGGACCTATGTTTGACGAAGGTACTTAAAATTTATTTCATGATAATTGTCGAGAACCTGCTAACAACCACATTCGAAGTTCCATATTAAAATATATACTCAAACTGCTATATTTTTCCACTGGCTTTTAATGAAATCAGTTGTTGGCAGGGAACATGTTGATGATATTATCATTTTATTAATATGCGCATTTCAAGATATTTGGGCATATTTATTATAATCGTGTTCACATAACGTATGAGTTAGGAGCCCTCGTGATGCTCATAAATATAGGCTTGATTTGCTAACAAATGAAATGGAAAAATGAAAGTGCAACCAATTCTCTCGAACGACTTTAATTTTTATGAATCAGAAATCTGGATTTGTATTCTGTGATAAAAGCAGACAGTGTTTTGTCACCAATAGCCACTTATTATGATAAAAATATTCTGTTACGGAATGACACTGAAATATCGAAGCAAATTCGAACCTTCGAACAAATAAGCAGCTAAGTTTTCCCTAATTTCCGTTTCCACCACGCTTGGTCTCCCCGTCCTGCAATGCAGATATTACAGAAGTCAACGGAGGAGGACATGGCGGACGGAACAAGAACCATCTTAGAATTGGAATTAGGAACGGGAACCATGGTTGCCAAGTTTCATGAAAGTGCTGCTTTCATCCCGGAGCATATAATTCATTTGAAACGCTGTATGGGGGATAAGTAACACGACTGACAACATTGTACTACATATCCATTCCAACCCACATCATTAAACATGGCGTTGAACCTTGTGGTGAAAATTCACCCGGTGGTGTTATTCCAAATTGTAGATGCTTACGAAAGGCGTACCGTCGAGGCACATCGTGTTATTGGAACGTTACTTGGTAAGTTGTTGATATTGTCATATAAGGATCTTTATGGTGCTCTAGGCCTTTTCGAGGAACCATATCGTTCCCCGCCGCACTTAAATTTCTCTATTTATCAACTATCTTTGCGACTTTTGAAGATTCACAATGATATTTTCCGTTAGTATTTGTGATTTTACCCTTGTTTTTTCAATTTGGATCATTTTTATTATTAGGAACGGCAGAAAAGGGAGTTGTAGAAGTCTCTAACTGCTTCTGTGTACCTCACAAGGAACTTGAAGATCAGGTATTTAATTTTTATTTTATTTGAAATAGTTACTCTGTAACCCATTTTCGTTATGTTATTGTATGTACATTTACCTAGGTGGAGGCGGAGCTAACATATGGCATGGATATGTACGAGTTAAATCGAAGAGTCAATTCCCAGGAAGCTATTGTTGGATGGTGGGCCACTGGAAATGCTGTTACAAATCATTCCTCTCTTATTCACGAATACTATGCAAGAGAATGTAAGAATCCCGTGCACGTTACAGTCGATACCACGTTGATGGCAGCACGAATGGGAATCAAGGCATATATATCGTGAGTCCTGGAACAAAATAGGGTCCATCTAAGTGTTCACAAATATCTTTCTTAGTAGTCATGAAATAGAAGAAATGGCTGATTGTCATATTATTTCCCATAGTGTACCTTTTGGTGTACCTGGAGGTACGACGGGCTGTATGTTTACTCCGGTATCCGTCGAAATTACTTGTTACGAGCCAGAAGTAGTCGGTCGTAAGTACCTGGCTAGCTGCCGGGATATGTTTTTGTTATTATTGGCGTGAAATTCTACGTTATGGTTATTACGTAGCTGATGTGTATATTATATATCTTTAGTTCAGTTATGCCAGAAGACTCAATATACTAAACGGCAAGTGGAGCCCATGCCTGATTTGGCTCAGGTAGCCGATGCTACCCAGAACCTGAGTCATCTTCTTGATGGAGTTCTTGCATATGTAGAGGATGTACTAGCTAGCAGGGCACCGCCTGATAATGCTGTGGGTAGGGCCCTCCTGGACATGGTGAATTCTGTGCCTAAAATGACAGCCGAAGAATTTGAAGCTATGTTTAATTCGAATGTGAAGGTATTGATTGTTTACTTTATTTAAATAATGTAGTGTCCTATTTATGTTTCACACACTTGCTCAAAAATATTTTTGTTTCAGGACCTGCTGATGGTTATCTGTTTATCTCAGCTCATAAAAACCCAGTTGCAGCTTAATGAAAAATTAACTTTGCTGACAACATTATAATTCCAAGTTAAAATCATTTCTCCTGAAAGAAATTTATTGAATTTTACATTGTCTTATCTTAAATAAAACCTCATTTGTCAAGAAATTTGAATATTTATTGAAGCAAATAAGAGTCCAAAGGAATCAGCTTTTCAGAATCATGACAGTCCCAGATCCAACGGGTCGCCACAACATTAGTGTCCCTGATGCCAATCGGTAACTGAAATGAAAAGTAATGTCTGAAGCCATTTATAGAGCATTAAAAGAGAGATGTTAATGTATCACTTAAATTATAATTTTTCCAATCGAGTCCCTTGATTCATTCATTGAAAAATTCATTGAACTTTTGGAAGATATCATTTGAGTGAATAGGTAAAAGAATTACAATTTTAGAATTCAACATGAAAGAAAATATTCCCATCTTATGAACATTCATCATGATTGTAGAGAAAGCATGTGTGTGGGTCAAATGGAAACATTAAGATGGCAAACAAGACTAACTGATAATCACATTACATTAAAGTTAAATACTGCTGTAAATGGTCTAATTGTAGCCCTACATCTCATTGTCAGCCGAGATCACAAAAACTTAGAGGAAATGAACTGATTTAAGTAATCTTCACCCAAAAACATCAAGACGACATCATGCATGAATACCTACAAATGATAGATAACAAATTACCCTGATGGAACTCTCATAAGGCCTTGTTGGCGTGGGGAGTAAAATGAAGATGCAAACAAGTAACTTCATATTGTCCATTAAATGAAGAACACAATGTATCTTTCCACTGTACTTTATTTACATACAACTAGTTTCAACGGTCAAGCGTCACCTGATGATGACGGTTAAGTGTTGAAACTAGTTGTACGTAAATAAAGAACAAGATACATTGTGTTCTTCATTTAATGAACTTCCACAAAGTTGAGCTGGGAACAAATGCATACTTAATATATAATTCTATTTCAAACGATTGGCACTGCTGTGGCTTTTTGCATAACTAGATAATACAATTATATTTCATGGTCGTGTGATGGTGATACTGCCAAGTTTTTGCTCAACCAATGCTTACTGGACTACATAAAAATTGAGACGCATGTCAGCCAAGCCATACATACATACTGCCGAACATAAAATGTAACAGTTTGATAAAGGTATGTCATGCAGATTTTTTATTCCTCGAAGACAGCTCATTAAGGATTAATCAAAAACAATTCAAAAGCACTTATTTAGGTAGCCATACCTGCACAATTTTAGCCAAATCTTCATCAACCAACACATGGGTCACTTCTTCTGTGAAGATATCAACAAATTTCCTATAATGTAAAAAATCAGGGTGTATAAGTGGGTATTCTACTACACCTTTTGAAAAAAAAATCTTTGAAAAGAAGTCCAAACATATCACTTTTATAAGCACAGTTCATTCCAGAAAATGGGCTTTTAAATAAAATAATGCTTCACAAAGACTATACTTAGATTGTTGAATCAACTAAGAATGCCAACTAAGTCAAAATCATGTTAATAAAATGGGTCTGGTCTATCAATTAGAAAGTGGTCAACAATCTGTAAATTTTTATTTGTTCAGGCATCTAAGGATTCCTTGCAAGAGCAATATCCGCGAAAAAGGATGCCGTCTTCATAAAAAGTGAAGGATGAAAATTTTTACCCTGAACTTTGACCAAAATGTTGAAAAACAGATGGTAATATACATGACAGACAATTATACAGATGTGAGGTGTGCATGTGCTACTATTAGCTCAAATTGAAACATTTAAGTTCGAAAATTTTGAGCTTATAAGTTCACTCCTCAAAATATAACAGAAGATATTAAAATTTGTGAGGTCATAAGTGATGCTATTTTATGAATTTAAAAGCCTACCATGCATAAATGTACACAGTGAATTAGATATTGATGCCAATTTTAAACTAGCATTCACACTAGCCAAAGGTAAGTTTACGGGTTTGACATTATTTACTGTCTGAAAATTGTTATGGAGGTATCCTAAAATAAGAGGTTGGCAGGTTATTAAATAATTTAGTGTTAGGTATTTATATTATCAACATGATGGGAGTTATGATACATTGTTGCAGACTACATATTTTATATATGGTCCAAACCCTGTGACTCCCCAGGAGCATCTAACTCCGACAAAATGGATGCAGCCAGTTCTTCATCAGGGTAACATTTATGCATTTTTTTTTACAGTTTTGCACCTATTCCTTCTCAAGATGTTACTGCTTAATTTACCTTCAAAAACCATGAGAAATTTTAATTGAAAATTTCCAAATACACAACATTAGTACTCTCACCACTTAAATATATTTAATTCCCCACTTGCATTACCTTTTCTTGGTGAAATTGTGGAATACCTACATCTGAATTTACAGTGCATCACATGAATATTCGATTGAATAAATACACCAGAAATCCAAGTATACAGATATTCAAATTTTTAGTCATTGCCATCTGCATAGAATTTGAATATTAGCTTTTTAAGAAATTCTTCAAAAACTACCTTTAATGCTGCACAATATTCTACTTTTGTAAACAAACCTCATTAAAAATAATTCCAACCATGTTCATAATGACTTGGTAATTTAAAGCCTCTTCCCACATTTAATTTGCTTCTTTTATTTGACCGCATAAAGTATGGAGTCCAGGAATATTAGCAAAAAATAATTTTCCTCATTTCATTTTCTTGCAAACAAGATTAATTTTAGATGATGCTAGTAACAAGAATCAACAGGAAATAAGGGTAAGGAATGGCAGGAAACATCACCCATCTTTCCTGACATTTCTTTGCACACGTCATAAGTGTATGACACTAGTTATTCCTTAGTTTTAGTTAGTCAAATTTCCAAGTTGTAAGAATGTCTGACAGCAAGCCGGCTATACCATGAGCAACTTTGTCCTCTGATGCTTCATGAAGCCTGACTAATCTCTCCACAATTTCACATGTTGAATTGCTGGTGTGTTGTGAACTAATGATAATTTGATTTACAGTGAACACATTTGCAACTTAATCAGCCAGTACAGATACAAAAGGGGTATCTTCTGTTAGTCTAAATATTTTCATTTAGAACTTGGGTGATGCACTGAATAAGTTCATATGGAATGGCTGAAGAATTTCATTTAATTGCATTTTGACTCATTAAATTGTACATCAAGTAACAGCTTATTTCACTTCTTCCTTATCTTTCTTCTAATGAACACTCCACCCTTATATTTTACTTGTAATTTCAATGTAATAAAAAATGTGAAAGTAAACAATGATCAAGGGTAGCAACTCCTTGGTATAATTCTGCCATGTCTATTGTGAATGCATGTATTTCTGTCCAAAAAATTTCGAATGTCTATTCAAAAATGAAGAGGCAGCACTTGCTCTCATTTATAAAGTTCAGTCACTTCTTGCTTGCAGCTTCCATGACTACACTGCCTCAAGGTTCATGGTATATTAAAAATGGAAAATTCAGCATGCAGTTTCTTGGAAAAGAGTCAAATTGGTCCTCAATTGTTTTCTAAACCCATTCCACAAGTCAGGCCTTCCTTGGCAAATGGATGAATGTGAAGGATTGGGTTCTCCTTCCGTATGAGGAGCCAGAAGGCCCACACCTTGGGTCTGATGGAATTTTTGTTAATGGAAATCAGGAATGTTTCTCCTGCTAATGGTATCAAAAAAGCACTTGACATAAGCATCCATAAACGTTCCTCTATGATAATCCCAGTAATTTGCCTAGAATATTTTGTACAATTGCTATTAGACCCTCAAAAATATGAATTCTTGAGAATGACCTCGTTAGAAGGGAATCATAAAAGGGTTTATGGAAAGAAACACAACTACGTTTGTCAAAAATGGTGACAAGAGAAAGCTTGAATAGACAGAAGTGAATAGTTGAAGTTAATAGACAAAGTTGAATAGACAGAAGATGGTGTTGAAGCAATGGAGAATGATTGCCACCACTCTACCCTGGGAGCAGGAGGAAGCCCTAATAAATGCAATTAGTGAGCCTGATTTTAATGAGAGAGATTGCCAAATTAAAGAGAGGTTAAAATTGCAGCTATGATGGAGTATAAGTATACAGGGTAAACATGAATTGTAATAATCTTGGCTGTTTTCCATAAATGAGCAACAGAGAGAGGAGAAGCAGGAATGAATCCCACTGCATTTAACAAAACTTTTCATGACTCAAATAACCACTGCTCACAAGCAGATACTTCTCTTTTGAAGCTGATCTTTCTCATTTATATTCCCATTGTTTCCTCCCTTCCTACCAGATGCTTCTAGTAAAAGGGATGGGCAGTAGCAGGTAATAGATGCAGGCTGTGTGTCAGGTTGACAACCAGATGTGTGTCAAAATACTCATGGACTGAGAGGAAAATGAACCTTTTTTAAATGGGCCAATGTATTCATGAATGAGACCTGTTTAGCTGCACAAAGGAACTGCCAGCTGAACATTTGACAGTAGCTCCTGGGGTGGTAATGCCACGAAACAAATGAACGAGAAATGGAAAACTCTGAATAGAGATTTGGTACCTTCGGTCCTCTGAAAAGACTCGAGAATAACTATTTCATTAAGGAGCCACAAATAATAAGATACATACATTTCAAACAAACTGTAATGATGCATAAAAATATGGGGTTAATGTAAGTTGATAAATACAATTCATTATTTATAACATGATTTAATAATTAAATTACTCACCCTTTGTATGCTATTATATGCCTGATAAGTTCATATCTTGTCTCAGAATCCACTTTTGGATGAATATAAAACACATAGCCACCAAAAAAGTCAGGGAAATGTGGAACAGAAAACTTGCCATTTTTTGTAATTTCATCAGACTTGCTGTCCTCATTTTCATCTTCAGTCTCACAGTTGTAACACTCACTTCTACCACTACTTGGTCTAATGTCTATTGAGGCATCTACTGCAACAGAACCACTAAGGCACCTATTTAAAAAAAATAGGAAAACAGGATTGAAGATCTTGGACTAAATATCATTAAGTTTATCATTATCAGAAATCACAGTAAATGCACATGAAGCACAATACTAAACTGAATAAGTAACAAATATTTAGATTATTAATTCAATTTCATTGGTAGTGAGCACTTCATGATTTTACTTATGC